>NW_024420499.1:6450395-6593180 GCF_014898765.1 Herpailurus yagouaroundi | reverse complement strand
ATGGAAACCAATTTGACAATAAATTTCATATATAAATAAAAAAAAAAGTAAATAAAAAAAAAGAATTTCTAGCACTCGTCAGTGGCCCCATCTGTGGGTCTCCTCTACACATGCTTTTCTGCAGCAAAATTACTAAAACGTGCACAGTCTTGGGGCATCTGGCGGGGGCTCAGTTGGTTGAGCATCCAACTTCGGTTCAGGTCATAATCTCACAGTTTGTGAGTTTGAGCCCCACATCAGGCTTTGTGCTGATACTACAAAGCCTGCTTGGAATTCTGTCTCTCTCCCTCTGTCCCTCCCCGACTTGTGTTTGTTCTCTCTCTCTCTCTCTCTTAAAATAAATAAATAACTTTAAAAAAATTAAAACATGCCCAGTCTTAACTACTGAGTACCATATGGACCACTCCAACCTAAGTGTCAAGCTTTCTTCTTTTTCATTTCCATATCCTGATAGAATTCATCGACTCTACTGAGCAACTAGAGGAGTCTGACCTGGAGGAAGATTTCGAAATTCTGAGTGTATAGAATAATGGAACCTCATCTTGGTGATCTGTCTTCCACCTGGCACCAGAAGAACACGAAGCCCTTACATAACACTTTTCTAGTCAGCAAGTGCCTGATATGCCAACAGCATACAAACTTGATAGCAATCATGACTGAGCCAATCACCATTTCTCAAAAAACAAACAACAAGCAACCCTTCCCCAGAATGAACTAGAACAATCATGGAATGTAGGAGCAGACAGATTAGGAGCTGTCCCTTGCTTCCCAGCTTGTCTTACCTGGCCACTGCAAGTCTTCAGCTACTGAAACGAGAAGGTGGAGGGCAGACAGCAACTCCCACCTTGCTTCCAGCACCAGCAGAGGAGAGATGGTTACCCTGTGCTTCTTCACCCTTTCAGGTGTGACCTCTTTGGGGCTAAATACTAAGAAGCAATCTATTCTCTTTCTCTAATAATAAAGTGATTGCATCAGGGAGAGAAAGTTCTTGTTAAATTATTTGAATATGTGTTTTAAATAATTATAACTTACATCAAAAATGTGTCAAAGAAACTATATCAAATGTGCACTCATTGGCCTCCTTCCTATTTGAGGGAACCTCACCATTTGATGGGTTACTGTCACCGTCCTTACTGATGTTTTTTGTCAGATGTCACCCTATCCTTAAATCAAATCATGATCGCTTAAATCAGGGGTTGGCAAACTTTCTGTGAAGGGCCAAATAGTAAACATTTTGGGCTTTGCAGGCCACGTGGCCTCTGTCACAGCTACTCAGCTCTGCTGTTGAGGTGCAAAAGCAGCCAAATACAGCGTGCACACAAATGAACGTGGCTGTAAGCCAATAAAACTTTATTTACAAAAACAGGTGGTGAGCTGGATTTGGCCTGCAAGCTGTATAGTTAGCCAGTCACTGACTTAAATGTTGATTTGGGGGAACTAAAAAATTGTGTCTCAATTAGACTCCACTTTGGTTGGCAGTCATAATTAGAAAAAAATTATTCATGTGGTGACATTTAATCTTAAGTACATCAGATGCCATTCCAAACCACTTCAGGATGAGCAACAGAGTAAATCTTAAAATCTCTTCATCAAATTGGCTTTGCTAAACACTCTTTTGTGTGGATAAACCTCAAGTCCAAGTGGTGTCTTCCCATTTTCCTCTCCTTACCTGTTAACTTGTGTGCATTTCACCTCCCTCCTCCACCAAGTCCCAAGGAAGGCCAGCAACACAGCTTGAAAGCTCACACAAAACCCAAGTTTGCTTTGTTTTGCTTGTATATTTAGGAACATTAGAACATTTGTCTCCTTAAATTCCATTTTATTCTTTTTTTTTCCCAGTAGGTAGTATATTACAGTGGTTCAAAATTCAAAAGGTGCAAAATGGTATGCAGTGAAATGTCTGTGTCTCCCACAGGTCGGTTCCCTTCCTGAATGCTCCCAGTGTCGTTACTCTCTTGTTTATTGACCCAGAATATCTATATTCTGCATATACAAATATATGCATATATGTCTTAGATTTGGTTTCAACAACCTCGTTTCTCTACTTTCGATTTGTCTATAAAGGATCCTGTAGACCCAGAGAATAAAAACCCATTTCTTGAACTCTAGCCTGGATAGGGCTAAAAACAGTTATAGGCATATTTTGAAACAAGTTGTAGATTGGTTGCCTTCAGCCATTTGACTTTAATTGTATTTTTCCTGCCTCAGTGTTTTCTTGTAAAGCTCAGCTTGCATTAATAGGCTCAGGGCGGTGCGGGGGTGGGGTTCACAAATTGTAGTGAGACTGACTTTAGAAAAGTTTTCATCAAAGAATGTCAAAAGAGTCAAATGTTGATATTTAATTCCTTTTATTTGCAATATACAAGGCTGGCACCATGCTTATTACTGAGATAGGAGGTGAAAGTAACAATAACACAGATTATACTGATTATGCTTGGTCTGTGTTGGCACAGTTTACATAATATTTAAGGAAACAGAATCAGCTGGAAGGAATCACCTCATGTCAACATAGCTAAGTATTCTGGGAAAGTGATAGAGGAAATGGTGAAAACACATCCCCTGAATAGAATACAATATACTTTATAGTCAACTCAGGTTTTCTTTAGGTCTGCCAACTGCTAAAGAGAGGAGTGTGCTAGATTTTTATGAGGTTTAAAACCGTATTAAAATTGTTTAACAGGCTACCTGTGAAAGAGCAGTTGGATGGACATTTTAATGGAAAGTCTCTAACAGCCTCAAAGCGCAAAGGACCCAACACACCGGATCTTCGATCTGCCACCTTGCACACATCTGGATGGCATTTGAAATAAACAGGGACTTCTGAGAAATTGGGCCAAGGGATTTGCCTTTGCCTTTTTGTTCCTGGAGTCAAAAGCAAAATTCACACCTCCTTACCCATCCACCTCTCTAACCCCAGCCTGGGAGAAAGGGCTGTGGTTCTCATTTCCCTTGGTGGGCCTGGATGCATTTGGGGCATCCTCTGCTCTACTCTGGACCAGGCCAAGTCCTAGGTCTCTGGCCAGGGAGGGAGCCAGCAATGAGGAAGTGATTTGTCTACGACCCTATGAAGTTAATGAGCTCCCCTTCTAAGCATTCTGGGGCCAAGTTGTGCTCACCCTCCAAGGAGGCAAAGCTCACCCCAGGCTACTGGCTGGCACCCCATTCCAGGTCTGCTGCCTGCCTAGACACAGTGCATGTCCTTGAAGAGTGAGAGCTTGCCCCATGCAGGCTTGAGCCATCCATGAACATTCAGCCAGAGGATTCTTGTTTTTAATGTGGAAACACTGTGTTCTGGTTTAAGCCAAATAATGCATGGTGCTCTCTGGACATAAAGAAATGACTTACCAGCTATTACAAAGACCTTTCTGATCAAGGCAGTGAGGAAAGCCAGTGGTCTAAGGAAGCAGTAGCCCAGTGGGTCTTTCTGAGGTAGCCATGAATAATCACACAAACATCGGAATCAAATGGTAGCACCAGGTTGACTGAAATGGGACAGCAGATCTCAGTAGGGTGAGCTCACCCATTGGGCCTGAGGGTTGGGGCGACCAGTGTCCAGTACAGCCCAAATGAGACTCCAACGTACAACCTGACAGGTGGGCAATAGGGCTTGGGCCTTCCTTCTTCAGATCGTTGGGGTTTGTGAAGTGACCGTTGTGTGGGGGAGGGGAGGGCAAGTGGCAGGGTGGCAGCCCCCCCCTACAGGCTTTTCATACACACCTGGCAGCGGCTGACCCGGGTATGGAGCTGCCCAGCCTTCAGTGTTTCAGATACAGTTTCCTCCCTAAACTGCTGCCTCTCTTCCACTGTTGTCAGCCAGAAACTGTACTTGTTGGCAAAGTAGTGGCAGGTGCCCCGGGCCCCACTGCACTCGATGAAAGGAGTGGCACGAAAATCCTCCAGGCAGGAGCCGGGTGAGACCAGGGACTGGCCCCCGCCCTCGGCGCCAGCAGCAGTGTGCTGAAACAGACAGGGTCAAGTGTGTGAGCTGCACCTGCCATGGGAGGTGTGGGCCCTTCTGAAATGCTGGGCTCTTGGCTCTGCCCCAGCATCAGGAAAGCTGTGTTATAGTACCAGCGTCCGCTCATCCCTCCTTTGTAGCTCCTCAGGGCCAGGAGTGGCCCCTAGTGCCCTCCTAACCCACTGCATTTGGACACTGGGTACATCTCAGCCAGCGTCTCCCAAACTGCCACCGTCCCACTGAGTTTCAAGGTGTGTTCACTGCCTCTCCGCAAATCTCCACAGACAAGTCTGAGAAAGGCTGGATTAAGGAAGATGCAATAGATTTTGGAAAGCAGGTCTTCTCAGGGCCCTTGTAAACTCCCAGCCCTTGGTGGTGTACTCCAAGAGAGAGAGCGCACAATGCTCCACAAAGTGGTGAAACCACAGGCCCCTCCCCTAGCCTATCAATAGCACTCTGAGGTTACCTTTGTTAGAACTTATGTTTTCAGTCTGCACCACCCCCTTCAGGGCAACATGCAGTGCGTTTTGCTTGCTGAGTACAAGTGGGCATCGCATTTGGCCTAACGTCCTGGCCCTCACTTCAGGGCTCCCTCCGCATACAAGGTCAGGATTTCCCCATCAGTGCCACTCAGCCGATAGTCTCCAGTCACTGTACCCACAGTGGTGCCTGTGTCTCCACTCCCCATCCCCCCTCCTCTCTTCATGTCAGCTGGATTATTATCTGGACCACAAGAGGTGAGGAAGAGGCTTCATACACAGCCGGGTCAGCAAACGGCCAATGGGACAGATGGCCAAATAGGACGCTCAGGGATGGCATACTTTTTGGGACAGTTGGTCTCCATCTAAGTGACCTTTCCTGATAAATGCAGCATCAGAGTTTTCCTCGCTTTGATCCTCAGAAAACTTTCTAGAACAAACAACATGCTTCCCTGACTTACTAAATGGCAGACACTGTATATTTTACATTTTGCACATGACACAGGCTTATTGCTGTGAATGTTGGTTTTTGTGTTGGGCAATTGTGGAGGGGGCCCACACCAAGGGACACAGCTTGTGGAGTCCTTAGGCCACCTCTGAATCCTTTTCTCCCTCATTTCTTGTCTTTAGTAGGCATGTCTTATTGCTTCAAGATGCCATACTAGGCAGTCCAAATTCCCACCCTTATAGGTCTTCAGGAAAATATAGATATTCTAGTATGATAGAATTATGTGTAAAGTAAAAGCAAAGAGATTCTGAATAAGATCTTAAGAGTGATCCCATAAGCAAAACAGGTGAGATATTGTAAAGCTTTTGTAGCATTCCTTGTGGAAGTTCAGGGGCCTTTCCAACGTATTTCCCAGTCTGGGTGGTGGATAGGACAGAATGATAAGTGAGGTGATTCTATATTCCTTTGGGATAAGCTGCCCAATTCACATAGAGCAAAACGACGAAGGGCCTCAGCTCAGGTACGTACACCAATGTGAGGAAGCCTAAGGCTTTGGTGACTCTTCAAAGACACTTTCTCATCATGTCACCCCTGGCGATTTAGTAAAGAAGTTCTGGTGAGCCAGAGTACTTTGGTGGGTGCCACACTGGTTTTACCTGTGAGTTATTCTGGCCCTAAACCTGACTTTTTGCTCATTTAATGTCCCCCAATATTCACGGAATGTCATGGGAGGGACCTGATGCCTCCTTGGGCTTACAGACATTCTCAGCTCTTAGGATCACGACAGCCTTCCCACTGAGATGGAGAAGCAGCAAAAATCCCACCAATGAGGTACAAACACAGCGTGCCCTCATCTGAGTCTTTCATTAGGAGATGACAGTGGCCAGAGGGACCTAGGAGAGGGGGCAGAAGAGGAGAAATGTCCGTGCCCGGCCTGAGCAATGAGAGTATGTCCCGGCCTTCAGTGGGGACAGCCTCTCCCTCACTGTCCACCGGGATCAGGAGTTTCCTCCTTCCCTTGCTTGTGGCATAACTGAAGCAGGCATAAAGATGTTAGGGCCTTTGCTGGTGATTCATAGAAATTCTCATCCCTGGACCACTGAGTGCAAACTGCTCGATTCTATTCATAGAATTACCCATCATTTGTGCAGAGCTGAGCCTGCTTGGTCTTTAGTCAAGGCCAGTCCAAGCATGTTCCTTCTTTTCAAATTCTGTGGTTTCTATCTCATGCCACTTGAGCCTGAGGACCAGCTTGAAGCACCCTCCCAGGTCTCCCTGCGGTCCATTTCTACATTGGGGAAAGGGGGCAGTGCAGGGCCTTACCATGAGGAAGGAGTACCCAATCCAGAGGCTGCGCCAGCCCAGGGGGCACTGCGGGATGGTGATGTCCTGGCTGTGCACAGCAATGGCTTGTGAGGGTGCCTCACACACAGAACAGCGGCTGATGTACTGGGGAATCTGGGTCTGGCCGACGGGCATCATGGGAATGGGGGCGGTGGTGGACAGCCAGTAGGATTTATCATTGCGCCCAGCATAGTGGCACACTTCGTTGATGTTGCAATAGATGAAAGGCATGGTACTGAAGCGGGGCAGGCAGGAGCCAGCAAATCCTGGGAGGAGAAAAGGTGGGCAGGGGCAGGTAAGGTCTGGCTGAGATTATCCCCAGGGCCATTAGGACTGGACTAAATGGGTTTACGTGCAACTGCCTGGACTGGAGCAGGGGTGCCTCTCCTTACAATCCTGGCACACTGTACATACACTCAAGTCTGTGGGTCAAATCCTATTCTCAATGCACCAGGGAAGTTTGATAATGAAAAGAATCTTTTTTTAAGTTCATTTATTTTCAGAGACAGAGAGAGAGAGACAGACAGACAGACACAAGCAGGCTCTGCACTGTCAGAGAGGATGGAGCCTGAAGCCAGGCTTGAACTCATGAACCATGAAATCATGACCTGAGACGAAATCAGATGCCTAACTGAGCCACTCAGGCACCCTGAAAAGAACGTTTTTATAAGCCATGTAACAACTCCCTAATTAACCTGCTTTGTAGAACTAGCATTTAATAGACCGAATCTGCTGTTCACAGTCTGCATACCTGTAGACAACACAATTAATTATTGGGTAATCACTGTTGCCCCACAGGTCATCTCATTATTACTACTACTAATCGCTAATGTTTAATGGACACCTAATATGCCAAACATTGTTCTAAGCAGTTTACATTGGGTGATTCGTGCAACTCTTACACCACCCTATGAGATAGGTTCTAGAACTAGCTTTGTTTCCACTAAGGGGGAAGTGGAAGCTCAGAGAGGTTGAATAACTTGTCCAGGGTACCCAGCTAGTAAGTGGTAGAGTCAGGGATTAAAAACATTTTTTAAATGTTTTTATTTTTCAGAGAGAGCACACACAACTGAGCAGGGGAGGGGCAAAGAAAGAGAATCCCAAGCAGGCTCTGCGCTGCCTGACGTGGGGCTCAAACCCACGAACTTTGAGATCACGGCCTGAGCCAAGATCAAGAGTCAGACGCTTAACCCACTGAGCCACCCAGGCACCCCGGAGCCAGGGTTTAAACCTAGGTGTGCCTGATGCAACAGCTGGTGCTTGTTACCCACCACCAGTGGGCCCACCTAGGGCTGGGAGGACTGAAAAGGGTGGCTCTAGGTCCTTGGGATGGATGGCCATGGCTGGTGTCAGAGCCGGTACTTACCCAGGTCCTGGTTGTGGGCTTTCTCCTGCCCCTCCACGAACAGCAAGCTGTAACCCACCCACAGCTGGCTCATCCCGACGGGACACAGGGGCACCTGTTCCGACTGGCTGTGCTTCACCAACGTGTAACCCACTCTCGCGCTCTGCCCAGGCATTCCAGCCGTCCCGAAGGGACCCTTCTTCCCTGGAGCTCCTGAGACGGAGAGAGCAGAAAAGGGGCGAGCCAGTCATAACAGCAGCTACTGACGCTGTGCTGAGCATTGAGCAGGGCACATTGTATACACACGCGTGTTAGCTCACCGGATCCCCTTATCACTCCAGTTTGTAGATAAGGAAACAGGCTCAGAAGTCCCACAGCTGGTAAGCGGTAGACCTGGAAAGCCAACTCAGAGGAATCCAGCTACGGAGTCCCGTGTTTGAAAAAGCATGCTATCCAGCTTCCCTCCCACGGTCACCTGGCCTTGGGTCCTCTACAAGGGGATGAGGGGGCGGAGGGGGCTACTTCTTGGACCCTGCAGGCTCTCACAGGACATAAGTATACCTGCTGAATCTGAGGCAGCAATAGCAGAATTAGGGTTGGCAGGACAAAATCACACCCTCTCTCCCGCCCATGCAACGTGGCTAGTTAATCACACCACTTTCCCACCGAGCCTTGGAACTGTTTTCTACTCAGGACAACTGGTTTGCCATCTCTGATATAAAATGGGAGCTAAGTAGTGGCCATACGTTATCTCGAATTTTCTTGTCCCTTGAATCATCCCCTGCCCATCCATGTCAGAATCTGTGGGCAGAATATGGGCAGTGAGGGGCAGGGGTGGGGCATACTAGAGTATAGTCACAGCTCTCAAGAGCTGGAAGAGAACCCAGAAAAGGATTTGAAAGAGTCCTTTGCCTTCCAGAATGTAGGGCTCTAATCCTTCACAGGCTCAGAGGTGGGTGGGAGCGAATGGAATACAGTTCGGTTTTCCAGGCTCTTCGTAGTGCCAAACTTTACTGCCAGGTTTCCTGTTTCTCAGCTGTGAGATTCTGGCTCACCCCAAGGCCTCATACCCTCACAGAAACCCTCTGCTCCCTAGTGCTGACATCACCAGACCTTCGAGTCCTGGAGGGCCTTGCAGTCCAGGGAGACCAGGATCACCAAGAGGCCCAGGTGGGCCAATGAGTCCGTTGAGACCATCTTTTCCAGGGATGCCAGGTAATCCTTTGGAGCCTGCAAGGAGAGAAGGCTCACAGCAGCATACTCAATGGGGGAGGTCCAGAAGAGCCACCCCAGAGGAAAAGGACTCATGTGTCATGCCCAGGACTCACCAGGAGAGGGCGCACTTGTCATCATTTTAGAGCCCTCAGAGCTGAGCCTCCCGGGGATAGTCCTTAGATGGAGTCTGGACATCTGTCCTGGGACCACCACTCTGAATTTAGCCTTTCTGAGTCGCCTCACACCTATTTCCTCCTTCCTTCCTCTCCTCCTCCCAGCGACGCATACAATGCACAGAACCTGCCAGCGTCCCTTGTCAGAAACGAGGACCCCTAGGCCCAGAGAGACTACTAACTTACCCCAGTTGGTGCAAAGCTGGGATTGGAAGCTGGGTTTCCTGTCCCCCCAGCCCTGGGCTTTCTCCATTGCTCTTTATCCCCCACCACACTCTCACCTTCCCTCAGCAGCACATGAGAGAGGGACAAGCTGGCTGGAGTAGTTGCTATGCTCTGCCCACACATTCTCTAAAGCCAAGTAGAACTGCTGACCCAGCTGGCCCCCCTTCCTGGCAAGAAGCTTGGGAGCTTCATGAAGGACCAGAGGAGATGCTTGATGCGGGTGCCCCCTTGGGGCTGGAGTTCCCAGCCAGTAGCTTCAGCTTCTCAGCCAAGGCTATCTTAGCTCCCTGAGAAGTCCCCTTTCTCTGGTGCTGGTGCCCTCCTTACCTTGTAGGCCTACAGGGCCTTGAACCCCAGGGTCTCCCGTGAGGCCAGGGATGCCATCCATGCCCGGTTGACCCATGGGTCCAGGAGGAACCTGGACAGCTTCTGCAATTGGTGTTTGTCCAGGAGCACCCCGGGGTCCGGAAAAGCCTGCAGGCAAGCGGGGGACATGGAAATAGCAGGTAAAGGCAAAGGAGGCATGGGTCCCCAGAAGCCTTCCTTTCCACCTCACAATCGCCAGCTTTCTACTTTTCCTGTCCCCCCTGCCCCACCCCACAGTGCCCATTAGACACCTCTGGGGTGACTGCCACCACGCTTTACACAATGTCCCCCTTACGGATCTATCTCCCCAGCGAACTGGGAGATTCTTGAAGGCAGGGAATGGGTTATATTCATCTTGTTTCCTCAGGACCCAGCACAGAGACTGGTACGTGGTAGGCAAGTCAGGAAATGTTTGTTGCAAATAAGGTGGGCTGAGCTTTGGCTCAGGGCTGGGATGGTTGGTTTATTCACTTACTGGTCAGAGAACAGGGCCAAGGAGGCCAAGGGGATGCATCCAACCTCAGAGATTCAGTTGGCATCACAGCCTAGGACCCTGAGCCTGGCCTGCTGGTTTACTAAGAGAAGCCAAACAAGTCAATTCGCTTACTAATTCATTGAACAAATATCTCAAGTGCCTACTATGTGCCACACCCTGGTATATTAAGGGATGGAGGAGTGAATAAGACAGACCCGTTATGGGGATTATGGTCTGGTGATAAAGATGAAAAATGCATAACCTGACAAATACCATTAGTCTTACTGCAAGTTGTGAGAAGTGCTACAAAGGAAATGAACAGTGCAGTGACAGCGACAGGGAGCAGAGGGCGCTATGGAGTGGAGAGCCTGTTTAGAAAGAGTGACAAGTGGCCACTTACAAGCAGTGACATTTAAGCTGAGGCCATTAAGGAATAGAAGGCGTGGGGCGCCTGGGTGGCTCAGTCGGTTAAGCATAGGACTTTGGCTCAGGTCATGATCTCCCAGTTCATGATTTCAAGCCCCACATCGAGCTCTGTGCTGACAGCTCAGAGCCTGCAGCCTGCTTCAGATTCTGTGTCTCCCTCTTTGTCCCTTTCCTGCTCGCTCTCTGTCTCTCTCAAAAACAAACAAACATTAAAAAATTTAAAAAAAAGAAGGACCTGGGGGGCAGAGGGGCAAGAGTATTCCAGGAAGTAGAACTAGCATGTGCAAAGGCCCTGCAGTCAGCCCTGCAGAAAGAGGCTTGTGTGGCAAGAACAGGAACACAAAAAAAGAAGGGTTATGATGAGGATGAAGAGGGAGGTATCACATAGGACTTTGTGAGCCATAGTTTATTCCTATGCTATGGGAGGCCAGGGGGTGATTTATGTTTTTTAAGATCCCTCTGACCACTTTGTGAAGAAATAATTGTTGGGGGAGATGCACAACAGTGGAGGAAACAGAGAGATCAGGTAGCAAGTCACTGCAGTGATTCTCACGCGAAATGTCAGTGCCTTGGACCTGGGTGGCAGCAATGGAGGTGCCTAGAGGTGAGTAGATGCGAGGCACAGTTAGGAGACGTGACCCTCAGGGCTTGCTAATGGATTGGGTGCAAGCGAGGGGGATGGTGGTAAAGGATGGAGAGTGTCGTTCTTCCTTTCTGGATTGAGGAAATGGGTGAGTGGTGATGAGTGCAAACCAATGCCTGCCGATGCAGAAAGAATGTGGAGGGGAGATCAGTGGGCTGGACCCATGGTGGCAATGGTCTTCAGTCCTGGGAGCTGATGGAGGCAGAGATATCCTCAAGGTGGAAAAATAGCCTCCAGGGAGGAGCTTCATCCTGCTGCCCCAGACATCCAGGCTTTCTTAGCATGAGTCCTATAGGACAATTACCCTCAGACCCATCCCTCGAGGGAGCTCTGGATCAGCTGGGTACATGTTCTTAACTCACCTCTTGGCCCTGCCTTCCCCTTCATCCCGGGAAGTCCTGGGTCTCCAGGTGGCCCAACCTTGCCTGGAATCCCCATGAAGCCAGGCTCACCTCTCATGCCTGGTAAAGTCCAAAGGAAAGCAAGTCAGGGCCTGGCATGGTGGTGCTGGTGGGGGTTGGAGGGGTTGAGACTAGACAGATTTGAGGGAAAGAAGAACATTCTTAGCTGGCCTGTCTTCACAGGGCTGCAGGACGGAGCTGTCTCTAACTGCAGACTGGGTAAGGGCCCAACAGCCAGCCAAGCAGCCATACCTTTCAGTCCTAGCTCTCCAGGAAGGCCAGAGAAACCTGGAATTCCTTGGTCTCCCTTGGGCCCTTGACGGCCAGGAATTCCAGGGAAGCCAGGGTCTCCAGGGTCACCTTGATCAGAGGATAGCCCAGGGGGCCCTGGGGGCCCTGGAGGGCCTGGGCGGCCTAGGGATAAGATCAGAGAGGAATGAAGGCAGGTGAGAAGGAGGTGGCCACCACTGAAGGCCTCGGGGCTAATAGCAAGCCAAAGCCTGTTCCCAGGGCAGAGAACATTCCTTTGCTGCATCTGGGGTCCCAGTGCCTGGACCTTCCCAAACCCTTTTTGCAAATACAGCCCTTTGCAGTCCCCCATGTCCCTGTTGGGGGAGAGACATGAGGCCATGCAGGCCCATGCACATCCAGCAGTAGGAATGGGGCTGGACTGTATTAGGATCTCCCCAAACTGCGGACAGAAGGCAAAGGCCAAACCTCTTTTGGGTTTCCTGTCTTTACCTCGCTCTCCATCTAGGCCTGGTCGCCCGGGTTCGCCAGGCTGTCCTCCTATGACTGAAGGCAAGGAGAGGCCTGGGGCACCGGGCAGACCAGCAGGTCCCTGGAAGCCTGGGAAACCTGCAAATAATAAATAAAAGGGGCTGCATGGGCTTCGTGTGGCCAAGCTCTCAGAGAAAATGGAAATTAAAGCAGAAAAAGTGGAAGCGGCTAGATAGGGGGCCAGACCGGAGAACGCCAGCAGAGGGCGCTCTCCCTTCAGTCTCCCTTTGCAGCCGGTAGAGGAGCACGGGTCTCACACACGCTGACACACAGGGTCTCAGCGACTCCGGGTTCCCTGTGCCCCGTCCCCCGCCGACAGCAGGCGCCGTAGTTCATGAGGATGGACCTTTGGAAAGTTCTAGCTCCCAGCGTCGCTGGAAATGAAAATATTTTAGACAGATTTCCCTCAAACCGGGAAGAAAAGAAAGTATGACTGCAGCACCTGGAACTGAAGTCACACATTTTCATTAGCCAGTTATGTCTGATGGTGCCCAGAGAAGGTTACAAACTGAGGTGAGGCACCGACTCCAGCGAGTCCGAACAGACACCTGCTGGGTCAGAAATGGAGGTTGCAAGGACGCTGTGACTCCCAGTGTCTTCTAGGGCTAATTTCTGGGTCTTCTAGGCAAACTCAAAAATGCTTTTATAGGTAATTCATGATACCAGCTGAGTGCTTGCTTAATTGCCAATAGAACAAATTTGTCTACACTAAATCCCTTCCCCCTTTTTGGTCAAAGAAAAAAGCCATTTATTAGAGTAGATACAAGAATACTTGTTTGCTCACGTTTTAATACTGCGTGTTTTATGTTTGCGGAGCGATGTCTACTGTAATGTTCAAAACCAAAAAATTTCAACTGCTTAGGGAAGATTTATTTAACATTCACACGTCAACTACATACATGGAAACTATATGGGAAAACACATCGAAGCCATAGATACAAATGTAGAAGTCCATATTATACTTCTAGTATGAAAGAGATGTATTTATTATTTTGGTATCTTCTAGAAGAAATTCAAATGAAGAGAAATAGATTCACACTAGTTGATAAAGTATTCTGGGGGTTGAGATGATTTTTGTTTGTTTGTTTGTAACAATAAAATCCAAAAAGATTAGTGTGGAGTTATATTTTTCTGACAAGGAAGCCAAAAATATTAATGTTGAGTTTCTCATATTTAAGTAAAGAAATGGCAAATCCATAAAAACATGTAAAGAAAGATGGCAGATTGGTTAATTCAGGTTTTTTTTTTTTTATTTTTTTTCAACGTTTATTTATTTTTGGGACAGAGAGAGACAGAGCATGAACGGGGGGGGGGGAGGAGAAAGAGAGGGACATGGAGCAGCTAACAGGCTCCAGGCTCTGAGCATCAGCCCAGAGCCTGACGCGGGGCTGGAACTCAGGGACCGCGAGATCGTGACCTGGCTGAAGTCGGACGCTTAACCAACTGCGCCACCCAGGCGCCCCAATTCAGGTGTTTTTTTAACAGCTCATTTGTTAACTGAAAGTTGAGGAAATATAAAGAATAAAAAAAGAAATTTCAAGAAAATTCTCCAATTATTATAGATCTGGAAAAGAAACAAAAGGAAAACAAAAAGAAAAACTAGCTTCAAAGTCACATGGTGCTACTTTTAGTATGGTCAGTTATGTCTCGATGAATCTTTGAAGTATTTTTCTTTTTCACAAGGGTAAAAATCTGAAAAGAAAGACATATTGGTTTTTTTTTCCTGAAAATATACCTTTATATGTAATACATATCTATGCTGAAATTAAGTGAAAACCAATAAATAAGACATCATATAGTAGTGTGGGCAGCACACAGATTGTTAGAAGCTCCCATAGCAGTTTTTGGAGCTGCCTTCTCTTTTTACCTGTTTCTTGATTTTAGAATTACACCAATATATCATTAAACCTGAAACAGAGGTACTTCTGATCTCAAGTAGTAAAAAAAAAAAAAAAAGAAAAGAAAAAAAAAAAAAGCTCGCATATTTTTTTAAGAATGAGACACTTTAAATGAGCACATGAAAATGCACAATGGCATGTTTTTCCAACTCATTTCGGTGTCAGAGACTTAAAATAATCCCTAGGGGCACTTGGGTGGCTCAGTTGGTTAAGTGTCCAACTTCAGCTCAGGTCACGATCTCATGGTTTGTGAGATGGAACCCCGCATCGGGCTCTGCTCTGACAGCTCGGGGCCTGGAGCCTGCTTCCCTATTTTGTGTCTCCCTCTCTCTCTGCCCCTTCTCCTCTAATACTCTCTCTCAAAAATAAACATTTAAAAATTCATAAAAAGACAGAAAACCCTAAATATACAAATGCAGCTTCTAAATATTTAGTGCAAATATGAAAATGAATGACATAATTCAGAATTATTTAGATAAAGGTATTACAGGGACAAGGATCGCTTTTGGAAGTTTGCTTAGGGGTAAATCTTCATTTTACCCTGATTTCTATGATCATGTCAGAGATAGGTTCCTCTGGGGGGGGGTATGATATTTGCTGTATACTTTTAAAACATTGTTTTAATTAGATACTGAGAAGAGCAGAAGAATATTTATAAATCATAAGTAAAAAATAACCCAGATACAATGAACACCTCTGTTCAAATGACCCAATTTAAGAAAAAGAAGATAACATTACCTTTGAATTTCTGTGCATGCCCTTTACAGATCCTACCCTCTTCCTTGACTCTCGGGTGCAACCACTCCTGAATTTTGTGTTCAGCACCCCCACGCTTTGCCCATGTATATCTGTGTCCCTAAACAATATATTGGTTGTTTGCATTTATTTATAAACTTTTAACAGTGGGATCATACCCAACGTATTTCTCTGCGACTTGCTTTTTTTTTTTTTAATCAACATTATGTTCCTAAAACGTATCCATCTTGACATGTGCTGTTTACTGAATTTGTAATTGTGATTTTTATTACCTCAGACAGCGAAAGGAAATGGATAATTTAATGGCCAGGCATTCATAGTCAAGATTTGAAAACATTTGGGTTTTGCTTCTATCTGAGTCCCCTCTTTGCTACCTCCTGTGAAAGAAGCCACACAATCTCCCTACAGGCTCAGGCTGTGTTTGAGCTTTCCCTCTGGAGAAGCTGCTGGCTTTCAGAAAAGAACAGGTTTGTCCAGACCAAAGGAAAGAGTAAATGCAGACAGAGCAGATGCACCAATATAAAATCCAGCAGAAAATGAATTAATGTAGGAATTAGATCCTGGAAAACATACACACATTATACAACCATGCACATAAACAAAGTGTGGTAGGACCTCAAGCCCTAGAACTATAACAGAGGAGCAGAGCATTTTGCAAACATGATTTCCTCAGGTACCACGCAATGATATACTGGGCAACATTTCTTGAGTACTTACAATGTGCCAGGTGCTGCACTAAGTGCTTTTATACGTATTACCTCACTCCTCATTGATTCTCCACCAAACCTGTGCAGTAGATTCTCTTATTATGCCCATTTTACAGAAAAGGAACATTAAGAGTTCACTGGGGATTGAGGGACAAGTAACTTCCTTGTTCAAGGTCATACAGCTAGTGAGATGTAGAGCTGGAATTTGAATCCAATGGTCTGATTTCAGAGCCCATACTCCTAGCTGTGATGCTACATTGAATTCATTTCCTGTTTTACATTGAGTGCAATGTATATGGGTCTTCAGAACATTTCTGAGGAGAGTAAAAGAATCAGAATTAATTCTATTTGTGAGGTGGGTAGAGGGAGGCTCAGAGACTTCAGAGGATATAATGAGTCAGGGGCCAAGATCAGGGCAAAACCTGTTTGCTAGTAACCTATGAATCCTAATTGAGTGCTTGTGTGTGCCTGTCCTAGGGAGACATTTATCCTCTTAGTCTTGGGCTCCTTCCAGCAGCCGCACTGTCTTCTCAGGGCCTCAGGAGGGCGATCCACGCTGGACATTGAGGAACTTCTGGCAAATCTCTTGCTAAGTGGACAAGCCCTGTCCCTCGGGGCCATTAATCTCAGGCTTTGGCCAAGTGGGCAAGACAGACCCTGAGGTTAATAAGGGAGAGCAGGAGGGAACTCACTAGACTATTCCTTGACACTCCTTCCAGGAAAGCCCTAGCATTGTAGCATGGCCTCCCTTCTCTTTCTCAGAAGTCAGTTCTACTGGGTTCTGAGATCCCCAGAAGTGTGAAGACATGCACAATCCCCAGTGAACTCTTAACTCTCAACCCTGTAAGCCACATGGTCCTGATGAGCCCCAGCCTTGGCTCCCTAGCCAGGCCTTACTCAACTTCTATAAGGCCTGACTTGGGCCCACTTACCTCGACCACCTCTCTGTCCTTTCACTCCTGGCTTCCCTGGGGCTCCGATGCCAATTCCTGGAGAACCTTTTTCCCCTTTGCGACCAGGCAGGCCAGCTGGCCCAGGCACACCGGTTATACTAGGTCCTAGGAGGAGAAGCAGAAAGAGGAGGACAGAACTCAGTGCAGGTGAGGCCTTCATGCCTCGCTCACTTGCTGGAGGCCTGCCTGACATACACAAGAAGCTGAATACTGACAAAACAGGAAGGAGAGCTCATTCTGGATAGAAAGACAGACTCTTTCTTCCTTTCTCCACAAATCAAGGCACCTCAAATTGGGGGCTGGCAAGGAGATCCATGAGTTTAAGGATATAGGATACAACACAGTTGAGAACTCATGGCCAGCCCTTGCCAGCCTTCTGGAAGAACTGGCACTCTCCTGCTTGCCCTTGAGGATCTTCCTAACCTGGAGTTCCATGGGTTCCCTTGGTTCCTGGAAGCCCATTCAGTCCATGTAAACCAGGAAGTCCAGGGAAACCTGAGAGGAGAGAAGATCAGAAATGGCTCCAGCAACTCTGAATCAGGAAGGGTCCACAAAAGGTCTTGCCCCCAAGGGCACTGCAAAGATTGGGGTCTTCCTAGAGGCATAACTTAAGGCCCTCAGGGAGACCGAACCACCCCTAACCTCCACTCTCCACCTTTGCTTTTCCTGACTCTCAGTAGAAACCAATACAGCTTTAAGAGCAGGGTGGTAGATAATTACATATCTTCAAGAATGCCAAGTGGCAATGCCAAGGTCTTGAGTTGCCAGCTCCCAGAGACTCACTGCCCAATCTTGAAGTCAGGGAAAGGCTATATATACCAGGACAACAACTTTCCTCGCTAACTCTTCTCTCCATGGATTCCATGTTCTCCTCTTCACATTCTTGCTTGCCCTCCATTCCTCCTCCTCCTCCTTCCCCCTTCCCATTATCTATCACACGGCCCCATCAATGACTCCCCTGGATGTGGCTTGCCCCAGATAGTGTCTCACAATATAAAGTAGTTGCTGTTCTTTTTTTTTTTTTTTTTGGTGGGGGGGAGCAGAAACCCTCTCCCCACTTCCTCCTCTAAAATACATACCTTTGGTTCCTATTAGGCCGGGGGCTCCCAGGGGCCCAGTGGCCCCTGGATGGCCTGCAGAACCCGGTAGCCCTGGATTTCCTCTCATGCCTGCAATCCCAGGGAGTCCTGAAAATGAAAGCAAGGTAGCGGGACAGAAAGGGTCATGGCTTAAAGCTAACCCTTACTTTATCAGAGTAAAGTCGTCCTGTTGCACAATACCTGGGGAGCCAGGAAGGCCAACATCTCCAGAAATACCAACTTTGCCATCTTCACCTTTGCTTCCTGGGAAACCCACGTCACCAGCTAGTCCATCTTTTCCTTTCACACCTACAAAATCAAGAAAGATGCTGAGTGATTAGGCCACATTTTGGGCAATGTATTTCTCCAAGGGAGGGAGGGAGTGAGCAGGAAGGTGAAGCCATTTGACCTGCCAAGAGAGCTAGGTCCAGTGAAACGACTCTGAAAATGATGGTGGCAGCTGTAACTTCCCATTTGAAAGGTGCTGCCCGGTAAAGATAGTAAACTTGTTCTCGAGTGCCCCCAGAAGTAGGAGCAATGGGTAGAAATGTTCAAGAAACTGTTTAGATAACAATAAACTAAGGAGGTTGACGCCATCATCTCAAAGGTCTTATTAGACTTATCTCCATGAGTCTTGAAGGAGGAGCAGGCTAGTTTGCTTGGGGAAGCTGTGGGCTGCCAGTCAGGTAGGAATTTTTCTGCATTGGACTTGCAGAACTTGCAGAACTTGGGGTTGACCTCCCAAGTTCCTCCTGATCCTCAGTGTGAAGGAGTCTGTGAAACACATGAGGTCAAAAGTACAGTGGACTTACCTTTGAACCCAGATGCCCCAGGTTGTCCCTTGAGTCCCAGGCTACCGGAAATTCCAAGGGTCTGGCCTTGATCTCCTGGGGATATAAAGATATTGTTGAAGTGGTCAGGAGAAGCTATAGCTCATTTTGTAGCAGAGATCTTTTGATGGCAAAACCTTTTCAGATTCCATGTAGACAGAGGATGTCTTTGACAAAAGTATGCAGTGGGTAGAAGGTAACCAATCACCAAAAAAAGGCTGGGATGCTCTCAGCCTACTGGCAAGAAATGCTGCTACAGGAAGCATATCTCCACTGGGAAGACATTGCTAGCTTCAGTATGGGCAGGGAAGATGATAGAAGGAGGGGCATCAGAACATCACCAGAATGGAACAATGATGGCAGCAAGGATGGGAACTTTTCCTGCCCAGTGGGCTGGGTTCAACAGGGGAAAAGACTGTCTAGAGCCGACGTTCTCCTCTGTTGCTGAGTCTGGAAGGCACGTGGGTCAAACCACTGTTTGTCACATGTCTATGAGGAGTAGAGACTGCAAATGGGGTTTGGCCAAAGGGGAAATGTAAATCAATTCACTTTCCTTTAAACACAGAGCTTCCTTCCAGAAGAGCCCTGCACCTGCTAGAAATCCACCTTGCTCTGGAAAAACACATTAAAAGAGAAAATGTTTCTCACCTTTTGAACCTGGGAGACCAGATGCTCCTGGGAGTCCAGGAGCTCCATTGAGACCCTGTGAACCCTTTGAAGCAATATGTAAATCATTATTTCTGCCCACTGCTCAGGGCCTCCCATGCTCTCACCCGCCCCCCCTCCCTGAACTGCTGCCTGTATGCTATGGCAGGGGTGAAGTGGGTTGCGGGGTGGGGGGCATCCTCCAGAAGGGAAGGTGATGAGCAAAGGGTAGAAATGCATACTCAGATGTTTTAGGGGAGGGATTCTTTCTGCAGATGAATCCTGGTCTCATCATTCATCACTTCCCAATGCCTATCCGAATTGGAATCTTGGGAAATCAGGTGTGGCTGTTCTGGCAAGTCTCTTACAAAACACAGGACGTGACAGTTAGGCCGGGTACTGCAGGTGCACTCTGGAGCCATTATGCACAAGAGGAAGTATTGCTTCACCATGCAGAGCTACAGCCCTCAGCCACAGATTCTGTAAGCTGTGGCTTCCTGCAAGGAACCAGTTAGCAGGCTGTATGTGTGTATACTGGAATCTGAATTTGGGCTAATGTTACCATTTTCAGAGGATAAACTGACTTTATGACTAATGTCCAACACACTATCGGAGTCTGGGAAGTGGGCATGTCAGCTGCTATCAGTATAGTTATTCCTCTGCTATCTGGTATAGTTTTGATTTGTTGTGATGTCCCTACTAAAGACATACACTACCTAGTGCCTTGGGTGGGAGTCTAAGCTCTGGACCAGGTCACTGTGCTCACTGACCCACTACCTAGGATACCTCCTACATTTGCCTTACTTTTTCTGCACAGTGGGATATCTGCTAATTCTGAGCCTTTGCTCATGTTGGGACCCCTCCCACTTTGACTCCATTCCTCTTAGTGCATGAGTAGCAAGGACCATCCAGCTGAGAATGATTTCTTTTGCAGTTGCTTCAGGGGTGTGTGTGTGTATGTATGTATGTATGTGTGTGTGTGTGTGTGTGTGTGTGTGTTCTCTCCATCAGATGGACTGAGACTTTTAAAGGACAGGGACTTTGGGGCACCTTGGAGGCTCAGTCGGTTAAGCATCTGACTCTTGATTTCAGCTCAGGTCATGATCACATGGTTTGTGAGTTCAAGCCCCACATCAGGCTCTGCACTGACAGTGTGGAGCCTGCTTGGGATTCTCTCTCTTCTTCTCTGCCCTCCCCAGCTCGTGCATGCTCTATCTCTCAAAATAAATAAATAAACTTAAAAAGATAAATAAAGGACAAGGACTTTGCCTGTAAGGAGCACAGGTGTTCTGTGACCTAGTTCATTCAGCCCCTTCAATACTGCTACAAGTATTGCTACTACTTATTTAGAGCCCACTATTTGCCAGATACTGTGCTAATTGCTTTACACATATCATCTCCTTTAATCCTCATTGCTGTCTGAAGGAGGTTTGAATATTGTTCCCATTTTGTGCATATGAGAAAAGTGAGGCTCAGACAAGTTAAGCCATATGCAAAGAATCATAGAGCTAATGAGCCATGGAGCTGAGACTCAAACCCAAATGAATCTCATTGCTACCCCTACTCTACCATCCTGCCTTTTAAGAACCCAGACAAGCTGGTTTGATTATTTGCCAATCGTTGCCTTGCATGGAAGCAGCAATGACCTTCCTGAAATCAAAAAATATCCAGAGGCCTGTACCAAATCCTTATGATGTGCCAGGCTCAATGAGTGATACTGGCAGAGGGGTGCAAACAAAAGAGCAGGTAAGGCAGTTCTTGTTCTCAAGTCATAATGACCTCATTGAGGAAATCAGACCCATGCAGAACTGATTGGGATTCATATAAGCAGTGAGAAATGCAGCATGCCAGCAGGGAGGAAGCTCAGGGACTCCTGGAGGAATGGGTGCCTGGGCTGGGGCCCAGAGCATGGGTAGGCATTGGGCAGTTAGCTGCAGAGTAGCAGGCTCTGGCACACAGGAGAGACAACATGAACAAAGGCCCAGAGGCAGGGACATTCAGGAGAGGGTGGGAAGACCTGTCAGGCTCAATGAGAGGACTCTGTCCAGGATGAGCTGGGGGAGGGGTCTGGGAAGTGGGCTGGGGCCAGAAAGATGGGCAATAGGGGCATGTCCCCCTGCTATGGAGGCCCTTCCCTGGTGGAGAGACAAAGATCTGGGCACACTTACACTTGCTCCTGGTATTCCTGGGAAACCTGTGATTCCAGGGGACCCTTTAAGGCCGGGTAAGCCCCGTAATCCAATGGAGCCAGGGGGGCCTGGTTTCCCTTTAAGTCCCTTGATGATACTGGGGAGGCCGGGAACTCCAGGTAAGCCTGGTGGCCCTGGGGGGCCAGCCTCTCCTTTGTCACCTGGGAAAGACACAAACAAGCTTAGAAAAAGGACTCTGGGCAAGAAAAAACCTGCTCCCCCAAGGCGCAGGTACCCTGGATCACAGCTAACCTTGGGGACGGTTAGCTTGGGGGTGAAGGTGTGGGTGGGGGAGGTGCCTTCAGCCTTAGGGGGCACCAGTCAGGGCCACCCCAGCTCTAGCACTGCTAGTGCCCACGCCCCATCATCCGCCAGGCTCCTCCAGGGGTACGACAGCCTCTGGCTCAAAACCTCAGTTTCCTGCAGTGGCAGTGAAAACTGGCAGCCTCAAAGTCCAGCACCCTTCAGGCCCAGAGAAGGCAGACTCCTTGGAACCCTGGTTGCCACCCATACTGCCAGTCTAGGGGGTCTTGCCCTTTCTCAGGAGGGAGGTTAAATTTGAGCATTTCTCTTGCCCCATTGCCTGCCCCAGCACCTCTGGGCCCAGGAAATCCGTAAGATCCAGCTGAGCCTCTAGAGCCTTTGTCTCCTTTCAGCTGCAGGTTCAGGATTGGAGGTTGTGGACTGGGGATTCCAGCTGGCCCTGGGTCACCTCTGTCTCCTGCAGGGGTGGAGATTGCAAGACCCTCGTGAAAGGAAGCTTACACACGGAGTCAGGCATGAGCTGACCATTCATCTCAGCTCTTCCCCTCTCTGTCCCCCCTCCCACCCCAGGCTTCCTTTCTGGGCCCTTTCTTGGCCCTGTTTCCCCAACTTTGCATCAGTGTGCATGCCCTGTCCTTTGACAAGCCCAAGGTTCATCAGCAACTTTGGCCCCACTCAAAAGCCTCCTCCACTGAGTATCTGGGAATGTATGATGGGGCCTCTAATATGCAGTGATAACTCAGAAGTGATTAGATCTCTCGGTTTAAAAGGACTTCATTTAGGGGGGCATCTGGGTGGCTCGGTCAGTTAAGTGTCTCTTGGTTTCAGCTCAGGTCATGATCTCACGGTTCCTGAGTTCAAGCTTCACACCCAGCTCTGTGCTGACCTTGCGGAGCCTGCTTGGGATTCTCTCTTTCCCTCTCTCTCTGCCCCTCCACTGCTCATGCACTTGCATTCTCTCTCACACACACAATAAATAAAAACTCTAAAAAAAATAAAAAGACCTCATTCAGAAGCCCCAAATCTTATTATCTAACACAAGACTGTTATAAGCCACACCAGGAACAAAGTTGACACACAAAATGTACATTGGGAAGCATGGCCAGCAGGTTCAGAATTCAGTGCTCCAGCTTACCTTTTTTACCAGCACTACCAGCCCGTCCAGATGGTCCCACCTTTCCGGCTGACCCAGAAATGCCCTTTAATCCACTTGCACCAGGAATACCAGGGAGACCTGGTATCCCTGGAAAACCTACCAGCCCAGCAGATCCCTTCTCACCTGTTGAGAAAAAAGAACTTCGATTATGATCCCTCTTTTACATACAGAGAAATGGAAGCACAGAGAGGCTTACCCCAAATGGAAGTACTTACCCCAAATCACACAGCTAGGAAGTTGTAGAGAAGGGATTCAAACCCAGGTTTCTCTAACTCCAAAGCCCAAGCTGTCAGTCCTTACACATTATACTACTTCCCTGAACAGGGGCATGACACTAAGCAACAGAAGGGAGAGAAGAGGTGGGCACCTCTCTTATGGTTTGCCAAGTTAGAGCTCATGAGTGGCACAGAGAAAAAAAAAAAAAAAGCCTAGGACCAGTTGTGTGACCTTGGACCAGTCATCTACCCCTGTAGAAAATGGAGATGCCTCCCATCCAACCTCTGGTGTCTAGCAGGACAATCACAGAAACAGAGCAATCGGGCTCCATGGTACGGGGATCATGCAAATGAATAAACACAGTGTGACAGTTACCGTCCTGTGTTTTACTGACAATGCTATTCAGCCCAGCGTTCCGCCTGGCCAGCAGTGAGGGTGATTCACCGTGGCTGGAGTTTTCTCTTAGTGCTAGCTTTGTCCAGCCATCTTACCACAAAAAGTCCCACCCACCTCCCTCCCTCCCCCCCCCTCAGCCCCATTCCCCCTTCCGAGGCAGAGAAGGGGGCAAGCTGGGCAGCATGGATGACCGTTTGAGGCACCCACTAGTGCCTTTCTGAGCACTTCACTTACCCTTTGGACCCGGCAGGCCTGGCAACCCAGTGCTCCCTGGCAAGCCTGAGTTCCCCAAGAAGCCAATCAGCCCTGGAGATCCTGGAAGGCCTTTCAACCCAGGCAGGCCTCTCTTTCCAGCTGATGCAGGGGGACCTGTCTCGCCTCTTAAACCTTTCTTTCCAGGATGTCCTGAATCAGCACAGGAGAGAACACGGGACAGCCGTCAAGCAAGGCTGTGTCCAGATCTGGGCCACTGCCCATTCCCATGGCTTCTGGCTGGCTGGTTGGCTGGCTGGGTTTTGGAAATGGTCCTGTAACCATGGCCTCTGCAGGCTGCTAACTGGCAGAATTCTTTGCTGGCTGAAGAATTAGCTCTTACCACCCAGAGCACCACGCCAGTGGCTATTACTCTCAGCATGGCAGGGCCAGTAAACCCCCTTCTGATTAGAACTTCTTCCCCCTTTATGAATGTGGTGACACATTTTAGCCTCTGAATGGAGCTCTGGGAAGCCAAGGTGGCATCTGGACTCCAGTTTCCTGGTACTTCCAGTCTGAATCGCGATACAATGGCTGTTTCCTGAGCCAATCAGTGAAGTAGAGGTTAAAGCTGAGCCATTGTTTCAGCCTCCCAGGGAGCCATGGATACAGGGCTGCCCTTTTAATCCCTCATGCAAGCAGTTAAGTCAGCCAGTTCCTTGGCATTAAGGTTGAAAGGCCCCCTAGTGCCAAGTACTGTAGAAATCCCCAAGGCCCATTTGGTCTCCTAGGTTGTCTGAGACTTCTTTCACCAGGCTTTAAGTTGGTCAATGGGATTAACCTCCTGAGCTGCTGCCAGAGTGGAATGTTCAGGTACAAAGCAAGGAAATTAAAAAACGAAAGGATTAAATCAGTGACGACAGAGGTATTTGGGCCCCCAAGGACCTAATTGAATGGCTGACTTGGCTTTCTATGAATTGAAAAGCATCAAGTAGCTGCAAGCCCCAGGATTCTAATGGGGGGCTGTGAAGGGGATTCCACAACAAGGGAAGGAAATTCAATGGGGGCCAGCCCCACAGCATGGGCTTGGGGACCCCTGGCCTTGCCAAGGTTAGAGTGTATAGTCAGATAATTCCCTGAGCAGGAAAGCCGCGGGGGCATCAGTCTGTGGGCTTGTGTGCTGTTTTCTCACCTGGACGGCCTATGGGAAGACCCCAGAAACACATAAGGATAAAAGGGATTAAAAAGGATTTTAGTGGCTCTGCAAAAACTCAACGTCAGTCATGTGGCCTGCAGTAAGTGGGGGGTGCCATAGTCACTGAGGCAGGGGAGAGGAGGGCGGTGCAAGAAAAAGACAAGCTTCAAACACTAGGCCAGAAGCAGGGGGTGTCAGCCCCCAGGCCCAGTGAAGGCCACTTTGGCCACGGGCCCTCAGAGGCAGGCTCATCAGAGAGGCAGGCCACCGTATAGTCATCCTCCTCTCGAGCTTCTCCCCTCAAGACCAAGCAGGCTCCCCTCGGTCCCAGCCAAAGCGGTGGACATGGCTAGACCCACCTCCACAACCAGGGCAGCTTCTCTAACTAGGAAAGGCAGGGGGGAGGCTGAAGCACATAGTTGAGGGGGAATGAGGCCATGGGGGAGGGGCAGGGAGTGATCTGTGGTAACATTTTGGAAGCCAAACTACAGAAATCCATTCTGCTCAGCACTGCAAGGGTCACTTGAGATTGGAAACATGAGGGGTCGGAAATGTCAAATGTCTTTCTAAACCCTGTGCAGGTCTCAGGGCTGCTATGGCTCTCAGGGCACCAGGGCCCAGGGCCCAGCTTAAGTCTGTCAAGCTGGGGCCCCTCCTCCAAAGGACCTACCTGAATGGCCTGGAAAGCCTGGTGCTCCTGGGAACCCGGGTTTGCCCTTGATGCCAAATCGGCCATCAGGCCCTGGGGATCCTGGCTGTCCCACATGGCCTGGTGTTCCAGGCCTGCCCCGTTCACCTTTGGGGCCCAGCAAGCCTGACTTCCCAGGCAGACCTAATGAAAGCAAGGGACAGATGGTCACAGTCTGGATCAATAGCAGGGACTGGTCACCACACCAACTTGCAGTGCAGAAGCCTGGCCCGGGGTACACCCCAGATGCCATTGTCTTCTCGGCGCCAGCCTTGTTGCTGTTCCCAGCAGCAAAATCACAGGCTTTATGAGAAATCTAACTATTCCTTGTGGTCACTTCTGGATTTACTAAGAAAGGAGAATAGACTCAGGTGATTTAAGAAAAAGTTCCCAACAGGGAGAGATAGAACAAAATGACTTTTTATTTTTAACCTGCCAGTTAATTCACCAGCCCAGGCTCATGCGTATATTCATGCAAGCGTACCCGCCACGGGAAGACTTTCTGTAGATTGTTAAATATGTGAGTCAAAAAGAGTCACCCTTGGGTCCTGGAAGGCCAGGGTCTCCAGGAAATCCTTGGTCCCCTGGCAATCCCTGTATGCCTTGCTCCCCCGGAGCACCATTTTCAGCACCATAGATGTCACCAGAGGCTCCTTTGGAACCTGGTAAACCTGGACTGCCAATTTTCCCAGGCAAGCCATCTTTTCCAGGGAGCCCAGGAAACCCAGGCAAGCCCTTCTCCCCATGAGGTCCAGGAAATCCTAAATGTAAAGAGGCAAAAATAAAAGACCATGGAGGTTTAGAAGTAACAGGTCTGGGTAGATATCTCTGACACAGATTTTCTTTATCTATTATAAAAGCTAACTAGGGGCACCTGGGTAGCTCAGTTGGTTAAACATCTGACTTTGGCTCAGGTCATGATCTCATGGTTTGTGGCTTCGAGCCCCATGTAGGGCTCTGTGCTGACAGCTCAGAGCCTGGAGCCTGCTTTGGATTCTGTGTCTCCCTCTCTCTCTGCCCCTTCCTTGCTGGAGCTCTCTCTCTCTCTCTCTCTCTCTCTCTCTCTCTCTCTCTCTCTCAGAAATAATAAACATTTTTTAAAAAGCTAACTAACATATTAATAATGTGTGTCACTTCTCTTGAAAGTCAGGAGAGCCCTGGTCCTGGGAGGACTTGCCAGAAGCAAGGACTGTGCCATGTGAACCGGAGAAGGTTCTAGCTCAGTGAGGCCAGGCCTTCAGCTGAGCTTAGCAACCCACTCTTGGGGCTGATCCACTGGCCAAAGAGCATAGATTACATCCAGGACTTCCTGTTAAAGGCCCAATTCTTCTGAAGTCATCTAACCCCTGCTGTCTTGCCTCCTTCCTCCTCGGGGGTGGAGGAAATTGAAGCACCAAGAAACCATAGATTGTGTGGCCCAAGATGAGCCCTGTGCTGTAGAGCAGGGTTGTTCTCAAATTGAGTGTGGGTCAGAACCACCTGGAGGAGAAGGTGCTTGGTAAAATCCAGATTGCTGGGCACCGCCCCCCTAGAGCTTCTGATTAGTAACTCTGCCAAGGGTCTCCAAATCTGCCTTGTTAACAAATTCCCAGATGATGCTGGTGCTGCAGGGAACACAGTTTGAGAACCACTGGTGCAGCATAGAACAAGGTTGCAAGAGGGTGTGAGCAAAGGGATAGATATGAACCACTTCTCTCTGACTCATCTGGATCTCTTTCTCTAAGCTAGAGGGAGTTGATCCAAGAAATTGCCAGAGGTACTCAGCAGTCAGATATCCTGGTAGAGTACTAGTTCTGTCACTAGTGGTTTTGTGACCTCAAGCAAGTCACTTTCCATCTGAGCCTCGATTTCCTCATCTGAATATGAAGGGGTTGTTCCAGCTGATGGCCCTTATTGCTGTGATATACTGCCACTCTCTATCTTGAAGCTCTGCCTTGCCTGAGTATGAAGTCAAAGCCATCCCACTCAGGGACGCCTGGGTGGCTCAGTCAAGCGTCTGGCTTAGGCTCAGGTCATGATCTTGCCGTTCATGAGTTCAAGCCTCACGTCAGGCTCTGTGCTAACAGTTCAGAGCCTGGAGCCTGCTTCAGATTCTGCATTTCCCTCTCTCTCTGCCCTTCCCCTACTTGTACTCTCCCTCTCTCTCAAAAATAAATACAACATTAAAAAAACCCCTCCCCTACTTGTACTCTCTTTCTCTCTCAAAAATAAATAAAAAATTTAAAAAAATCCATCCCACCCACACCAGAGTGTGAACCTAACTTCCTATAATCAGGGGATGGCTACCACAATACAAACTCACACTCACACAAAAGGAGAAGCAGGCAAGGAAAAGCTTCTTTCCTTACCTGGCAGTTCAGGAAGGTGAACTAATCCTGGACTTCCAGCCTTTCCTTTATTTCCACGCAATCCAGGATGGCCTGCAATCCCAGGGAGGCCACGGGCCCCCTTAGGACCTGCAAACCCAAACAGGAATCAAGAGGGGAAAGGAAAGTCAGTGCGGCTGGTTTCATTTGTAATGTCCACTCAAGAATCCCAGTCTCTTGGAGGGCCTCTTACTCTTACCTCCCCACACAGACCTCTCCAGGAGCCATTCTATTGCCTCAATCCTCAAGGCTGCCCTCTCAGGAAGAATGTGGATCCCCAAATGCTACCAGGCTATGCCCTACTTCCTTCAGCCCACGGCCCTTACAAGTGTGTTCAATGGCTTTCTTTGGCCTCATTCCATACCTGGGAATCCGGGAGCTCCTGGTAAGCCTGATGGACCATATGATCCAGGAATTATACACGGCAAGGTGACCCCTGTAAATGGTAACATGTAAGCATCTTGTGAGCCCACTAAGTCAGGTGGGCTCTCCTAGCATGCTCCTTTCCTCCAGTTCTGTTGGATGAGCCAACCAAGCTCTTCCCACCTAGCAGCTTGGAGCCCATGCAAAAGAATTGTGGCATCAGAAGCTCTCGGGAGTTACCCCCTAGTGCAACTGCTTATAGGTAAGAGTACTCCTAGTGTCCAAGTGCCAGAATGTCACCTCCTAAACCATCAATGTCCAGTGGGCAGGCATCTACCTATGCATCTACCTATGCAGTAGATGTTACCTAACAAGATTTCCTAGAGGTAGCCTATGTAGGAGCAGCAGCAAATGGCAATGACCTCCTCACCCTACCCTCATATGAAGCCTCTCCCTAGGATGGGTGCTTGGGGATAGGCCTGAGGATCCATTATGGCCATATGACTAGACTGGAGGGTTTGAAGTCAAGACCCCTCAAGTTCACATGTCTGCCCTTTTCTTGGAATGAAAACAAACTATTGGGTTCTTTTCCTAAACCATCGGGTTCTTTTGACCCACAGCACTTGGGATCTACAGAAACCTATTGGTGATTACTGTGGGTGAGAGGTAGCTGTATTTCTGTATCAGACAAACACTGAAGGCCACTCTCTTGGCCATGGCAGACAAACAATGACCATTCCCTCAGCTCCTCCTTTGAAAATGTCAACTCTGGTACTCAGGGAGATGCAGTAGTCAATTTCAGTGTTCAAGACTTTGAAGTTGGCATGCATAGCCTTCCCCTAGCAAATTCTTCCTTGCTCATTCATAATTCAAATAAAAAGAGTCTACACAAGATCACAGAGGGGAGGTTTAATAAAATACCGATGAACAAATTTTGTGTAGGCTCCCTCAAGTGCCATTTACAAATAATTGCTATGCTAATTAAAATTAGTCTTGCCTATTCATTAAAACAATCCCCCAAGGCCTGCTTTAAGCCACAGAGCCAACAGTTCTAGTAAACTGCTATAGTTTTTGCCTGTACATAAAATAAATCACAAATTGCCTTTCTTAAAGATATGTTTACAATCTATGATTTAGACTGCTTACTCAACTAGATGGCATTCCTTCTGCACTTGCTCTATTCACAAAGAAACATGGGGAATTGAATATAGTGTATTGGTTAAGAGGTGGGGGCTCTTAACCAATACACTATAGACACTGAGCCAGACAGACCTGAGCTTGTATACTAGTTCTGCTATTAACCAGCTGTTTGGACAAGATACTTAACCTCTCTGAGCCTCATGTATAAAACGGGAGCTACTTTTCTCATGTGGCACTTGTGAGGATTATATGAAATAATGCTAATTGCATTCTGCACAGTGTCTGGCACCTTGGCGGTTGCTCAGCAAACAGTAGTTTTTTATTATCTTATTTAAGGAGGAGCATTCAGAAGAGCTCCTCCAAGACCAGCCCCTGGTTTCTACCTTAGTCAGGTTAGTGATGCTACTTTGTAGCCTGGGCAGCAACTTTCCGCCTTGTAGACCTCAGGTTCCCATAGCCACACTTCTACAGGTGGAGATAGCCATAGGCCTGATCTTGCCCCATTAGTGGTCACACCCATCTCCATCCTGCCAGACATTGAAATGATGGGGCTATTTCTCAGGGCTATTTCCCTACTGTGGAACTATAACCTATGGGCAAACACCTTATGATAAGATGCCTCACTGGGAGAGGACTGCCAGTCCTGTGTTCAGCTTGGGCCTCAGTCCCTTGGACTAGGCTGAAGAACTGCCTCCCTAGATGGTATCATGAGAGGGATCCCGCAGAAGATTCTCCTGCCCCAAATATTTCAATGGCCCATTGACTCCAATGTATCAAACACTGCAGTTCCATCGCTTTCAACCTTACAACAAACAGTAAAACACAAATATCTCTGCGCTGGGTCCAAACATGAACCATCCATCCTCACTCAATCATCAGATAAGTTTCATAAATTCTCTTTGCCTGTCACAGCCAGATTAAAAGCAAACGTTTAGAGCATGGGGCCAAGGTCAGGCATCGGAAAGGTTCCAGGACAGGACAAATAATGACAAAAGGGAAGATGGAAATCAAGGGCATGTTTCTCTTTTGCCTCAGACCAGGCCTGTACACCACAGCACCCTTGTGTATGCAAGTGGAGGGTCAAAATGCTGAGAAGGTAAGACCTTCAAGTCATCCTGGTATCTGGCTCTTTCACATTACATCTCTGTCTTCTACTTCACATCTGTGAATTCAGAGAGTTCTCTTCAACAAAGCATAAATCAGCTTTATCCATGTTCTGTTCTATAACACACAATCTAATTAGTCAGGATTTCCTCCATAAATGCCCAAATTCATTGTCAAAATAAAAAGCACCTCTGCTTATCAAGATTCTATCATTTCAGTTTACTCTGGGTCCAGTGAATAAACATCAGACATGTGTTCATCTTCCAGCTACCTCTCAAGGCAAGTTACAACCCCAGCTAAGTTCATAAAATGAAGGTGCTCAAGGCAGACATCAGCAAAGCCATCAACAAGCATGGTGAAGGAAATCAGTTCCTCTCAGAGGCTGCATGCCCATTTACTCCTGTATCCCCTCCCAAAAATCAGGAGTGACAGTGTCAGTGTCAGCCTTCATGCACCCCTCCCCAGCCAAAGGCTCTAGCATGGTGCTCAGGCCATCATGAGTGTTTGCGAGAAAGGTGAACAAAAAGGAAGGGACATTTTGGCAACATCAGTGTTTGAGAACCTCGAGGCTGAGCTAGCTCTCACCTCCTTCTGTGTCTAAGCCTCCTTTACCAATGCTCTCCCTGCAGCAACAGTCACCTAGACCAATCAAGTAAAGAAGAAAATTAAACCCGGACAGAAGTTCCTTGAGGCCCAAGGGGAGTCTTGTCTGCAGACTGGGTATGCCCACTAATCAAATTCCCTATCCAGATAGAATGGAGAGAGCTGGCACCCACACAGGATCAAGGACACAGTTGCTGTTTCAATAATAACCAGGGCAATTGATTACTGTGACCATCTGGATCAGAGCCTCTTTGGAAACAGCCAGTTGTCTGCTCGTCCAAGCTTTGTAATGACTCACACCACTAGGTTGAAAAGCTTCTAGTGACTACATCCCCATCCAATGCAGCTGCTCTAGACTGGGCCACCACTGGTTGGAGTGAACACATTTAAAGAACAGCATCCCTTCGTTTTCATGGCAACAGTAATGGCCATCATGCAAATGTCAGGGGCTCCCAAGTTATGTCTTTTTAAAATTGTGTGGAAAAAAAAGATAGGTTTGAGGAGTTATATGTGGTTGCCATGGAAAGAAAAAGAAAGCTAATGCTCTTATCGGAAGTAATTTTTTGGAAAGTCTTGGTGCTACAACAAGAACATTTTCTTCATAGGGTATCTCTCAGGCTAGAGCTTACTATATCACTACATTCCTAAGAACTTTCTGTGTCTGGGGCCTAGTGAAGTTTAGGATACAAATGGTCCCATGGGCCTCCTTCTGTTGATTCAGCCTGTTTTCAAGCAGTCAGAATGTTGATAATAGCCAGATTTGAGTGTGTGTAAGTATATAGGTAACTCAGTTTATAACTCAGTTTAAAACCCAGTTGCCTACAGAAATGGTTGGCCTAGAATAAAGACCCAATTGGCACAGGGATAGTGGAATGACCATGAATAATATCTCTGGGAACAGAGATGGAGGCAAAGCTAGGACTTCCAAAAGTACAATACTTTAGTTTGATAAAATTCCTCACAGCCTCACAGGGTTTTGTAAACTGAAATACAACTTGGTTTTAAGAATCATGAATCATCAATTTTTAACATATACCATCATCCTTGGTATGCCAACACATGCAAGTAGATTTTAAAGTCAATAAACATGACAAGACCTGGTTTCTGTCTTCTTTTTTGGTAATTCTTCAAGGTGACAAGGTAGAATGAGAAGAAATAGGTCTAAGAAATAGCCCCTTGGTTATTGAGAGGCCCTTTTCTTCTGTGAGTATATATTAGTATCTTATGGAACATTACACTATACTAGGAAAATTGAGAAATGCTAAAAAGAATTGCCTTCTTTAGTATCCAGACACTTACAAAGCAGTTGAGAAAACTAAAAGCATTAATGGAAGAAAACATGTAATTTAAGAGGAAATGGAATATGTTGTGGAGGTCAAGAGAAGGTTTAGTGGAGAAGTAGGCGTGTACCCTGAAAGACAGATAAAATCTGACTGCACAGAAAAAAAAGAGGAAGAGCATTCCAGAAAAAGGCAACCGCTTGTAGCTTTGGACTAGCGGCGAGACGTGATGATATCAGTGCTTTACAAATACTGAATTGGCAGCATTGTTCATAGCAGAACTGAGTGAGGAAAGTCTGGAGGTAGGGGATGAGAAACCACTTAGGAAGCTGTTTGTCATTCACTCACTCATCCATCCATCCATCCACTCATCCTTACTTCCAATGTCATTCACTCACTCATCCATCCATTCATACATCCACTCATCCTTCCTTCCAACTGTCCATTTATTCTGAAAAGCATGTAGGTATTTGATAAGCTTAGGTGTGAGACAATGAGAACTTAGTAGCAAGAAGAGGAGGGAAAGAATATAAGAAGCACTGCAAATGAAGAATAAGACATGAATTTCAAGTTTTCAAACTTCAGATAACAATAAGGATGGTGCCTCTAATGGAAACAGAAGTTGGGATGGAGAGCTATTCTGGCTGTATGCAAGAAGGTGACTTATTAACATAGCACCATCACAATCTACAAGCAGGACTGTCACTCCCTACAATTCCTGAAATGCTGATAGAAAAGCGAGGGGTTTAAGGTATGAAATAAAGATTAGACTAGATACAAATAGAGTCTCTTCTCAATCTGAGATCTCATGAATTAAGGAAAGGTTCCTCTCTGGTGATGATAGTACCATATAACTTAAGGACACCTATCCAATCTCTTGCTCATTACTTCAATGATACTTGTAGCAAATGGCCATCCACCATCTGCTTGAAATTTTCCAGGGATCATGAGCTCACAACCTCCCAAGACAGCTCTGTTACATTTTCAGACTACTGTTAGGAAGTCTTTTTTGTTTTGTTTTGTTTTTACTAAGTAGAACTGAAGTCTAGATTGCTCTGTATAAGTGTACCACAATTATGTACAATTATGATCCTTTGTCCTCATGAAAAACCTTAAAAAATTGCAAGAAGTGATTATAACCAGCCAAAATTCTTCTTATGACACATTTCATGTACCTGGGTCATATCTACACTCTACAAGGGGTCAGTTTTTCAAGTCCATGGCCATCTGATTCCATGACTCACCTGGAAGCCCAGGGAGGCCTTGCTTCCCTGGTAATCCATCTATTCCTTGATCTCCAGGAAGCCCACGAGGTCCGGGAGATCCCGGCAGTCCATTTCCTGGGGGACCAGCTGGACCACTGTGGCCCTTTTCACCAGGAAGTCCTGGTAACCCCTTCTCACCTGGGAAGCCCTGTCCACCATCACCCTAGAGAACACATAAGAAAGAATGCAATCCCAACTTAAAGATTTATCCTGAGTTGTTTGACCATAGGAAAGAGGTAGCCAGTGTGACCGGTTTGGTTTTTTGTTAAAATTCTCCGTCACTCTAGTTTATCAATCAGTTCCTCTGATTTAGTTCATTTAGTTCATGGAAATGAAGTTTGTCAATTCTTGATGATCTGATAATACAAAATATTCTAGACCAGTGGTGGGGAGGGGGCAGGAAACTGGAGCAAGGTAACAGTCCCTGGCAGGGGTTGGGTCACAGAAAGCAGCTGGATTACCTGCAAGGGAAAGCTGAGAAGCTAAAGCATTTTCAGTGATATGGTCAATGGGTACTAGCATTTCTCAAATGAGGCAATGACCCATTTTGAGAAAAAGATTCCCATTTTACAGAAAAGAAAAGTACAGAGCACAGGGTTTCAGTGGCAGAGGTGGGAGGAGATGTTCTACCCTGTCTCATGGTTAGTGGCCATCAGGACCCCCACTAAGTCAGATGTGAGGATTTATAGAGCTTATCACCCAGGAACTATCAACTTACTGGGAGGCCTGGCAGACCTGGTAAACCTGGTACTCCATCCTTCCCTGGGACTCCTGTTTTACCAGGGAGCCCCTGGGGGCCAGGATCACCCCGCTCCCCTGGCATCCTTGATCTTGAACTGAGAGTTGGCTCCCCTTTCTCTCCTTTGCGGCCTGCAGGACCCCGAGGTCCAAATAAACCCTACAAAACAGACAAAAGGGAACAATCAGGAGATGTATACATTATAGGACTCTGGTACCTAGCATAGGTCTGACCTAAAGCAGAACCTTGGGTACATTTTGGCACTGTTCAGGGCACTTAATAATTTCCTCATCTGGGATTACAACTGCCCGTTTTTTTTCTTATCCTTTCTAAATCTTTGAAATTTTTGAGGATGGTAACCCTGTCTTAATTCGATTTCATCTTCAGGGCCCAGCGCAGTGTTAGGCAAATACAAATAATTTTGTGGAAGGAAGAGAGGGATTAAGGAGGGGGGGGGAAGGGAGGGAACATAGGTAGGTCAAAGCAGAAAGGGACTTTGGAGATCAGCTAGTCTGACTTTTTCATATTACAGATCAAAACCCTGAAGCTTTGTTTTATTCCAATCTGTCTTTCCTGTGTTTTAGGAACGTGACTGGGGAGGAGTACGGGGCCCTGGAAAGCTCCTATTGCTCCCTCAGGGCCAAAGTTTGGTGAGACTTACTGGAGTCCCTGATGGGCCCTGTGTACCCCCAGGGCCTGGATCTCCTCTGGTTCCTTTAAGGCCTGGAAGGCCAATGAGACCTTGTGACCCAGGCAGGCCTGGCTCCCCAGGTGGTCCAATGTTAGGGACACCGCCATCACAAGCACAAAACCCCGAGTCGCCTGGAGGAGAAAAAGACAACATTAAACAAAATAGACCATCTTTCTAAGAAAAAGGATGATACAACAGTGGTAATTTGTGACTTGAACAACTCCCTGGAGGGAATCAGAATGTTCACAGAGAACAAACTCACATGAACTAGGTTTATGAACCAGATCTACTCTCTATCAAAGTACATTTGTACCAGTGATTTGATTTCATTACTCTCAGGGGAGACAACCCAGCAATCAGTGAGTCTAATTAATGTACAGCCAGAGTTAAGAACCACTGCCCTATGCTAACCACTTGGATCTGGAATCTAAGCCACTCAAAAATTCTCTTCATCATAATGTCTTTTCCCTTGTGTTCTGTACACAGAGACAAATGTCCAATAAATGTATGACAGGGATTTTGGCAAAACACCTTTGAAGTGGTATCAAGGAATCACTAACACTATAGCCCAGCCACCTGTACCTTCCATGCTTATGGTGTGGAAAATGAGAACTTAGGCCAATGTAGGTGACTCTGAGGTCCCCTAACATCCTGAAGGGCCTCTTTTTACTTTCAGAAAATTGATGATCCCTGAAACTCGGAAAGAACAGTCTGTAGCATTTCTCAAGTGTGATCCATGGATCACAGTCAGTTATGTTGCCTGTTCATAAGGCAGCTTGCTGGGCCTCACCCCAATTCTAATAAAGTAGACTCTCAGGAGGCCAGAACCAAAATCTAATTTTGAGTAATCTCCCTTAGGTGATTCTCATGTACAGTGAAGCTTGAGAATCACCATCACTATTCCAGACTTAGGGAAAACCTTCTGGTCCCATGGGAATATAGAATGGGGAGCATTAGAGTTATATCTTTTCAGGAGCGAGAATGGTATCCAGAAGTACACTAGCTCTGTAGTGAGTCACACAAAGGCAAAGGTTAACATCCTAAGTCAAAACTTGCAATTCCATCTCCTTTTTCTCCAAATAGTCCTCCTTGTAGCTGAACAACAGAGATGGAACTTTTAAAAACTTCTCAACTAGCTCCTATACTTAAGTAGTTACATTTTATGATTCAGTAATGAGAAAGGGGAAGAGTAAGTTAGGACCTCTCTGCTTGAGGCTGAGAAGAGCTGTTAACTCTGCGAGAGAAGGGGAAAGATCTCAGATAAGTTGAACTCCCTAGGCCATCCCCAAACCTCTCTGGAGCCCAGAGTTTCACCTCTTCCTCCACTTAGGCCTGGGCTGCAACTAAAATGAATAGATTTATTTGAGCTTTAAGCATCTGCATCTCAAGAGTATGAAACAGAGGAATGACCCAAAGGCAGCAAGAAGATGGACAGAGCAGTGTGGCCAAAGGCTGGCATAATCAGTTAGCCCTTCAACATCGGGGGGTGGGAAGGGAGATGCAGTTATTTTTCTGGAGCCAGTTGGTTGTTTCAGAGTGCCAACTCTTGACCTTTTCAGAGTCCTATCCTTCAGACTGAAGTTAATGATAAGTGGCATCCATCCTTGGCCTTGCAAGCTGAAAAGTGTTGCCGCATGTACTGGTTAATAACTGGGGTTAACTGCAACAGCTTCTGCAGGTGGACACAATAGGACGAGCAGCCTGCAAGCCACTTTGTTCTATGTGACCTCAAATTCCAGCTTCAGTCTCAGAGCCCTAAACATAGCCCTTCCAACAATCTTAAAATCAAATCCCCGATCAAGATCCCAAATTGCTTTTGTTCACATTCCCAAGGCTGTTAGTTTGCTCATTCCCCGGAAAGCTTTCTGCAAGGAGTGTGGGGAACAAAGAAACCCAAGGGGACAAAATTACCTTTTATTCCTTTGAGGCCTGGGTTTCCTTTTGGACCTCGTTCTCCTCGGAGACCAGGGAACCCTGGCTCTGTGTTCTGTAGTGTTCCAGTCTCAAATATTCGACCTTCAGGACAAAGGAAGCATGAAGGATCTCACACGAGCCTAAACTCACATGACTCAGCACAGCAGCTCAGTCACTGAGGACTAAGCATCCTTGAGTATAAACAACCGAAGTAGACACAGGGACCCAAAGTCTGTAGCAAGTCTTATCCCTTATTGACTCTATTCATTCTACTACTGCTTACAGAAGGTCTACTATGTTCCAGGCACTGGACTAGACAGTGAGGGTACAGGAATGACCCAGATAGCTTCAGTAAGCCAACAGGCCCAAAGTCTACCCCAGAAAGTTTGAGGGAATGGGTGCAAGCTGCAGAAGTCATGGGGTTTAGATTACAAACAAGCACACTGGGCATATTTCTAGCCTTTCTCTTAGAATCTAGAATTCCATACTCAGGTAGGAGACTTAGGGAAAATAAGCCTTGTAGAGGCTTTTAGCAACCATCTTGAGGATCCAGGCTTGGCTTTCCATTTCTCAGGCTCTCAGCCCACCCCACTGGAGCTTGAAGGAGCCAATGTTGCTTCATCATGAGCTGCAAGACCAGAGGCCAAGGGGCTGAGAACAGTGGAGGGTGGAATGAAATGAGTACAGAAATTGGAAGGAATTAGATAGTGTTTGGTTATTGAGGTGGCCTTAGCTTGCTTTTTTCTTGATGAGCACTCTGAGTGCTGTGGTCGTTAACCTGTAGAAGAAGGCTCTGACTCAGAGAGAACAAGGCCTTTGTCACTGCCCCTCTGCCAGTCATCGTGTATCCTGGCTATTTCTCCTGTGAAATGCTCTCTCCCTCAAAAATCATGAGTGTTCTGCCATCTGGGTCACACCTGAGTCTCAACACCAAAAAGAAAAATGAATGACTTACCAGGTGGGCCTGCTAGGCCTGGTAAGCCTGGCAAACCGCCTCTGCCAGGGGGGCCAGCTGCCCCAACTGTGGTGCGGCCTGGGTCTCCTTTGTCCCCCTTGAGACCTGGAACTCCTTGGTGCCCTAGGGCACCTGGGACACCTGGAAGAATAAGCCCACACAATAATGCTACTCATGTCACCCTACCCTTCAGGGGCATTGCAATCAGTGGCATACATTGGAAACTAACTCCAAGGGAAGAATTTGGAAAAGCATTTGCCCTTCTCTTGCATCAGAGTTAGAGGGCTCATTAGGAATCATCTAGCCTAACTCCTCAGTAAGTTGAGACCCAAAGTCATGAGGAAACATGGTCAAGGGCACAAAGCTTTTTAGTGGCAAACCTGAGAGGGAAACCTGGTCTCCAGCCTTGTACTTTGTGATTTTTCAACCTTGGTAGTGGGATCAGCTGTACCTCCTCCAGTGGCTGCTTTATTTATTTATTTATTTTTTAATTCTTTTTAAGATTTATTTATTTTTGAGACAGAGAGAGAGAGAGCATGAACAGGGAAGGGTCAGAGGAAGAGGGAGGCATAGAATCTGAAACAGGCTCCAGGCTCTGAGCTGTCAGCACAGAGCCTGACACGGGGCTCGAACCCACAGACCGTGAGATCATGACCTGAGCCGAAGCTGGACGCTTAACCAACTGAGCCACCCAGGCGCCCCCTCCAGTGGCTGCTTTAAAAGCACAGGTATCCTTACAGATGCCCATCTCCAAGGAACTTAGAAACTGATGCCTTTAAATTTTTTTTTTTCAACGTTTATTTATTTTTTGGGACAGAGAGAGACAGAGCATGAACGGGGGAGGGGCAGAGAGAGAGGGAGACACAGAATCGGAAACAGGCTCCAGGGTCTGAGCCATTAGCCCAGAGCCCGACGTGGGGCTCGAACTCACGGACCGCGAGATGGTGACCTGGCTGAAGTCGGACGCTCAACCGACTGTGCCACCCAGGCGCCCCGAAACTGATGCCTTTAAAAGCAATGTCTGAAGCTTTATATTTGGGTCACCATGGCCTCTCAGAATCTGGCATGCCCTTTATCTATTTACTACTATAGAATGATATACAGGTATGCCCCTCCAATTGTTGTTTCAAGGGTGTCATCCATAGGATCCTGGGCCATTTAGTGCCTGAGTTAAGCATAGAGTGAGGATCTGGGTACAAACTCTCCTCTGGGCTTTTGTTGGCCCCTTCTGGCAAGCATCAGCTGGGATGGCACATCCACAGAAGAGTGACAGGGTTCTAGCAGGCCAACACTGGCCCCCTCTGGTTACCACAAACCTCAGTAGAGTTGCCTGTTGAGCAATGCTACATTATTCAGGCCAAAAGAAAGCTGTTCACCCAGGTCCTATCTTCATATACATTAGCTTTGGGACAGTGGTAGGGAGCTTAGTGACTACCATTTACCTTTTCTTTGACTTTGGCTAGGTACATACCCAGACCAGAATGGATAGAGGACAGATCTGTGCAGGGGGTGGGTTAGTTTGCTTTACCTGGTAAAGCTGGCAAGCCAGGGAGGCCGGAAGTTCCAGGCAGGCCCTGGATGCCTTCATCTCCTTTAAGTCCTGGGAGGCCTGGCACACCAGGGTCTCCAGGGTAACCTGGCATTGTGATGAAAGAAAAAAGCCATAAGCAAACCCAGAGAAGGCCCACTAATGTCACAAAATGTCTAAGAGGAGTTGCAAGGAGATGTCCTCATGGTGGACATGCCTTTCTTGTACTTCATAGGTCTCTCAGATGCTAATGGCCTCAGTGATAATGGGCCCACTTGAGCTAAGTCTCCATTAATGTCCAGAACCAGTCTGGCCAGGGTTTACCTTCCATGGTAAGATCTGGTAAGTACTAGGAACGTTTTTCTACTACTACCAACCTGCTGTCATGCATCAAATGTCTACTATTTGTGTTACGGTGTTGAATTCTACCACTCATATTATGCACATAGGTTCCCTGGAAGTGGAACATAAGAAGCCGCTGTCGATCATTAACACCTTGGCTTCAATGAATTTACTGGCTAGGGCATGGGCCAGAGAAGATGAGAGAGGAGAAATAATTTAGGACACTCAGGTAGAAGAGGTACAATAGTAGAAGCCTTTGCTCAAGCAAAGAGTAGAGACACTGGCCATATGGATGTTTGGAGAAGGCAATGGAAAGAGTTGGATACTTCTCCACCTCCTATGAAATCGTCAAACCCAAGCATGAATGGGATCATGTAGATGAGACACCAAGTGTCTCATGGTACAAGGCTGCAGTCAGCCTGGCTGGGGAGGATACCAATCCTTCCCTAAGCATCTTTAAGAGAACAATTTTCAGCAAGTTCAGGCCCAGTCTGACCCAAATCCTAGTCTTAGTGGACCCAACACAAACATGAAGCATAGGGCTTGACTTCTTTGCCCAAAGACATTGGAGTTCAATTTTCTAAGTACAGGACTCATGAGGGGCCCTTGAGGGTGTTGGGTTTAGCAGCAATCCAGTGGCTGACAAAGTACCCTTTTCACAATCGCAGGGAATATAGAATTTAAGTCCTGGTCCTTTCTTTTTCACTCAAATCAATGAAAAGTTGTACCTGAGATCACAGCACCATCCGTATCGATGTAAACATCTGGGCCTGGCAAGCCAATGCCACCCTTTTCGCCCTGTAAAGATTCAATGCGTTAAATGCAAATATTTCTGTGACCTCATCACTCAAGATCTATGTGCCTTCAAAACCACTCCTCAGGAAAATGAAAGGTTTCTCCTCCTGCAACCCCTGATTCCCAGGGCCAACTAGTCCATAGGTTAATTCCAGAGCTCAATAAGTTTCAGATGAAGGCAACATAAGGCAGGCCAGAGGCCTTACACTCAATTGCAAACCTGTCAAAAACAAGGGATCTCAATTTTATTTTGCAACCTGACTCAAGGATAATCTGCTTCTGGACCCGAGGAACATGTCACAAGAACAGACAACATTGCTGCACCAAAGAGGTGCAAAGGAAGGAGCAGTTGCAAAATTTTCTCCACACTTAGCAGGCCTAAGACTGCTACCATCACTGGCCTTGTTAGTGGATGATGTCAGGCAGAGGAAGTCAAAGGACTTTCCAAAAGGGTGACTCAGTCCCCAGGACCCAGGTATCAGAATCAGATACAATGGCATATCCAGGTAGGGTGGTGGGAGCTGCCTGTCCTAGGTACAGGCAATGAGGGGGTGCATCGTCTGTAGAGAATTTAAAAACAATCCCCCCCCCAAAATTTGGCAATTCTAAACCATGTCAGTAGTAGAATATTCTTCCTTGTAGAGATGGATTTGCTTTCACAGCCTCCCCCTTTTAGTCTGCCATTGATCAAGTGGAATCTAAGGAATGCTCAATGGCTTTGTGTGTTAAAAGTAGTTCGTGCACTGAAGTGCATATGAAAAGAGTAACCTTTAAAATGTTAAAAAATACTTCATCTCATCTGTAGGCATTTGTTAAGGTCCAAGAGTTTGTGTCCTCCTTCCCCCCGCCCCGCCCTCAATTCATTTTGAAAACCTAATGCCCAAGGTGATGGTATTAGGATGTGGCATCTTTGGGAAGTGATCAGGTCATAAGGGTGGAGCTAATGCCCTTAAGAGGACTAATGCCCTTATAAGAAAAGGCCAAGAGAGCTAGCTTGCCCCTTCCACCATGTGAGGACACAGTCGGATTAACCCAACCATTCTGGCACCATGATCTCGGGCTTCTCAAAACTGTGAGAAATAATTTTCTGTTGTTTATAAGTCACCCAGTCTGTGATATTTTCTTATAGCAGCCAAATGGACTAAACAGCATTTATGGTAATTTTTCACTCTTCCACCTCCCCAATCCAGGATTTTCACTTCCCAACAACATTACCTTAATTCCTGGAAATCCATTAAATCCAGGGAAACCTGAGGACCCTTTCTTGCCCTGCGACAGAAACATAGTTACAACTAAGTCAAATGTCTAAGAGCATATGGGGGACTGGTCTTTGGACGAGGCCAGGGCAAATGGCACAGGGACGTTGGCTGGCATGCCAGAGTATTCCAGGAGTCTACCTGACTCTGGAGGGTGTAAAAGGTTCCAGAAGGCAATATGGACCAGGTAGCCACCTTGCATCTTAGGAGGTATAAGGGCCACCGGCTAGAGATGAATACAAGCAGGCTGGCCTTGCTAGACCCCGATAACGTAATAAGTAAGTATGACCATGGTACAGCACTGGATTGGTAGCACTGGAGACTCTGCTTCTTGGGTCAAGATAAAAGAAGATAGTGGCTGAGATTATGCCAAAGAGAGGTAGATACTTTGTATTATAAGCAGTGATTCCCTTTGGACTGATGGCCACATTAAGTAAAGCAAGAGGGCCTTTTAATTATGACTTTACATGTGGGCTTTTAATGATATTAACCAAAATACCTGACTCCCTGGGGGGCCTTGGAGTCCTTCTAAACCCATGGGACCCTGTAAAGAGAATGGAGGCACCTTAGAAAGATTAATAGCCCACACTAGAAAAAGCCAATAGACTTACATAACAAAGCTATCCAACTGAGTTCAGGATTTTGCCTATCCTAAAATCAGGTAAGAGAATGTTCCTAGACCTGGCTTAATGACTTTTCTTCTAAGCACTAATCCATCAGGCTGAATAACCACACAGAGCATTTTTAAAGAGCTAAACAAATGGAAACATTTTAAGTACTAGGTGGAATTTGGTAGAAGGGATGGGTGGTATTATACTTAGTGTGCATTAGTTCCAAGTCATGAGACTTTTTAAATAAATTGTGGGAGGGCCTCTTGTCTCTCACCCCAAATGCATTCTTGGTTGGTGATTATGTCTTTTCAAGACAAGAGAGTAAAGTAGAGGAAGAAATGGTGGGGTAATGGGTGAACACCGCTGAATATTCAAAATACTCTTAACAAGATTTATGATCACACTAAAATCATAATTTTCTAAAATATGACTTCTTTAAGGCTAAAGGTTGGCCAATTGCTTACAGCCCAACATCTAAGTGACTGAAACACTTAAAATCACTGAGGCTAACAATTATTTCTTCACTTGAATTGAGCTTATTATCAGAAATTGTTGATTGCAAACATCACTGTGTTCTAGAACATCCCAGGCTTGTTTCTGTCCTATAAAGATTGTACTTGGCCCTCTTTCTTCCATTCCTGCAACACCCACACTCTTGCCCACATTCCCTCAGGATAAAATATAATTAAAACAAGACAACACTCACACCATTTTTAGCCCAGAAGATAATTATGTACGACAACAAAGAGAGTAAGTAGGCTGAGGAGCCATTCCTTATTCAAAGGAGCCACTAAGTCAAGGAAATGGGGCAAAGTGAAAAGGAGGAGATCATAGAGACCTGTCAGAGGGCTGAGGAAGAGAAATAAAAGAAGCTTTGGTGGCCATCAGGTTACATAATATAAAGATGCAAACAGGACAAAAAAATATGGACTGGGTGACTTGACAGACTTAGGCAAGCAACATTCCAGGTTCATACCCTAGGTCCTGGCAAACCAGGGATTCCCTTTTCACCCTTTTCTCCAGCAGTTCCAAATCCCTAAAGGAAAAAAGAAACCACAAGTTATAACATCCATTTCTTCATAGGTCTCCTGGCTCCATCCAAAGCAGGGAAGTAACTTTAAATCAGTGCCACTGACCTATTGGGGAGGCTCACCATGATGAGTCTCTTGTCACTGTCTGAGAAACACATGGGTCCTGAATATAATTTGGACCACTGATTCAAGGTTCCCTCTTGGTTTTAGAAGTAATGTCATGTTCCCCTAAACACTAGTACATGTATTCATAGCAACATGGACTGACAGCATAAAAATGATTAAATATCTAACCTCATTGGTTTTACAGATGGTAACACTAACATTCAGAAGGGTTAAGCATGTCATATGGGTTACAGAATCAATGAGATGGCCAGGTCTTCAAATTTCCATTCCAGGGCCCTTTCCATGAAAATAGGCTGTCTTCCATCACCTAGGAACTCATTTCTTTGACCCACAGATGGAGAATTTTGTTAATTGTTGGGGGTCGATACTAGAGGGAAGAACTTTTGCCCTCTGGAGACATGATGACTGTGTCATTCTCTTCAGTGGGAAGGATTATTGCTTTCTAGGTGTGGTCTAGAACCCTGCAGACCCTAGCAGTACTCTGAAGGGCACTATGAGATGGTCTTCAATCCCTCTTGCCCTGCTCAAAGACTGAAGATTTCAGTCATAGACCTGACTTGGGGACAAGCAGAAATCCAAACAGCAGACTGAGTGAGAAAAGCTTCCTTCCCTCTGGGTCCAAGGCAAGCATATTCTGGGCCCTTGAGATACAGAAAAGTTCATTATTAAAGTGGATAGAGTCTTTCATGGCAAACCTCATCAAGGCCATTTTGTTGTTACTGTTTAAAATTGGACTTTCTGGAGCATAGATTTTGGCAAACAATATTCATGCCTATTGTAAGAGTAAAGGAAGCAGTGATTCTTTCTCAAATGTAAGCTTGTAAAAGATGGTAAATGTTGTGGCATGTCTCCTGTTGTCCTCTTGATGTGACCTGGCTCAGCTGGTTATGCAGGCTCTGCTCTAATCCCACTTAGAGTTTTTCCTTCTTCTTACATACTCAGAGCACTCCCATGGGTACTGAAAGCTGGCTGAACAAACCTTAGCTTTGTAGGCCCAAGTTGTGTTTGTTTTGTTTTGTTTTTTAATGTGTTTTTTTTTTTTGTGCGTGTGTGTGTGTCTTTTTTATTGCGGGGTCGAGTGTGCATCTGTGAAGGGTCTAGTTCAAAGCAAGCTTTGGTTCCTTCTCGCCTTTCTTTTTTCTATGTCAATAGTTGTGTGTCAACTGGGTCAGACCTCATGCTGAATAGGATTTCTATTTGAAAGGCCTATGCGTCAAATGAACTCAAACTTACTTGAAATCTGTTCTGCATCTCAAATGGGAAACCAAGGCATGCTGCCACCTGGTGGAATCTGTGTATGGGTCTCTGAAGCCAAACATCATGCAGCTTTCCCTGGTCTGGCCATGGAAGCTATAGCAGCCCACACTGCCCCAGTCTCTTACAGCACTGAGATGACTTAAATGTATGAAAGTTTGTAAGCAGGAGGTCTATGTCACACTCACTTCCATCTCCTCCAAGACATGTTACTCTGCAGGCTGAACACATACAAAGTGGTTCCATACATACTTGTTGAATTAAAAAGAATGACCTGGAGACCAAAAGTGTTGCAAAAAGTGAAGCATGTCCTAGAACTGTCCAGGAACTGTCTCACACTCTCCACCTATCTTGCCTGTAGTTGGAAAGACAACGGAACTTTGTCCTCCTTCTTCAGAAAGCAGAAAGTGTATCAGGACTCTTGCTCTCTCAGAGAGCTTGTGCTACCATGTGAACAAAAATAAATACCCAAAAAGTTTAAAAAGGACAAAATCAAAGAAACTTATTTGTGTGTGTGTGTGTGTGTGTGTGTGTGTGTGTGTGTGTGGCGGGGGGGGGGTGGTGGTTAAAGCCAATAAACCATACATGACTTGGCAAGATATTGGGATGTAGGCTTAACTTGTCTCCCAGTACAGGAGGTACCATACAGGGCCCTGCTGAACAAGCTGTTCTAGAAAGATGTCCTGGGCCCCAACCCTCTCACAGTCAGTCCTTGTCATAAGCTGTCCTGCATCCACTGCTCCCATACCTCTTCTTACCAATGTCCAGGAAAACCTCACTAGAGCACTGGCTTAGCTGTTCATTTTTGGTTCAAGGTTGTTAGTGGCTCTGCAAAAACTCAACGTCAGTCATGTGGCCTGCAGTAAGTGGGGGGTGCCATAGTCACTGAGGCAGGGGAGAGGAGGGCGGTGCAAGAAAAAGACAAGCTTCAAACACTAGGCCAGAAGCAGGGGGTGTCAGCCCCCAGGCCCAGTGAAGGCCACTTTGGCCACGGGCCCTCAGAGGCAGGCTCATCAGAGAGGCAGGCCACCGTATAGTCATCCTCCTCTCGAGCTTCTCCCCTCAAGACCAAGCAGGCTCCCCTCGGTCCCAGCCAAAGCGGTGGACATGGCTAGACCCACCTCCACAACCAGGGCAGCTTCTCTAACTAGGAAAGGCAGGGGGGAGGCTGAAGCACATAGTTGAGGGGGAATGAGGCCATGGGGGAGGGGCGGGGAGTGATCTGTGGTAACATTTTGGAAGCCAAACTACAGAAATCCATTCTGCTCAGCACTGCAAGGGTCACTTGAGATTGGAAACATGAGGGGTCGGAAATGTCAAATGTCTTTCTAAACCCTGTGTAGGTCTCAGGGCTGCTATGGCTCTCAGGGCACCAGGGCCCAGGGCCCAGCTTAAGTCTGTCAAGCTGGGGCCCCTCCTCCAAAAGACCTACCTGAAGGGCCTGGAAAGCCTGGTGCTCAGTTGAAGGAGCACCCCACGTGTCCAGTAGTTGCCTCAGATCTACTCAATAGGTTCCTCAGGATTTGACAGTTTCCTCTTTCCTTTCCCCCCCAGCTCCCCCCCCCCCCCCCCCCCCGCTTATCTCTTCCATTCTGCCTTACCCTGTGTTTGCTGGTCCCCTGGACACAGGGAACACAGGTATAAGATTCTCTCTGATGCTCTCCATGAGAGTACCTGTGCCCACAACTGCTGGGGACAACATGGCAAAATGTGTGAAGCTGGGACTGAGCCAGAAAATCAGGGATGTTTGATCCTGCCAGAGGGGACAAGACAAAGAAGGTGACACATACATTTGTCAGGTTGGCCATTTGTCAGCAGCTCTTGCAAAGATTTGGGTTTGGATGGAAAGGAAACAAATGCTTAAAGAAAACATTTTTGAATTCCCTAGAGATTTGCATCCTCAGTGCTTCCATGTTTCTCAGTGACTGTAGATAATTGAAAGCTGATGTGCAGGCTTTGGATTTGAGAAGTGTGTTTCCTCTGGAAAGCCTAGAGCATCTCAAACACGTTACCATCTTTCTTCTTACAACCATTCTGTCAGAAGGCACATAAGGTGCCTGCAAATGTTCCCATTAGGCAGACATATTAGAAGAAAGAATGATTTGCCCAGGGTCTTACATCAAATCCGTGCCAAAGTGGGCTGAGAACTCTGGGTTCTTGACTTCCACTCTCTGAAAATATTCTGTACCACATGAAGGGAGGTATTTTCCAGCTTGGATGTCTTTACAGTCAACTGAGGTTTCTATTTTGCAGTCTACACAGTGAAACCCCAGAAATGCTGAGCTTGAAATGGTATTGCAGTTTATCACTGTGCATTCTTGTCAGTCATTCTCTCTTTCTTTTATGGAACAAAAGGGAATGGGGTGAAACCGTAGTAGAGGAAGTCCTCTGAGGCACAACAGGAATGGGAGGAAATCAGAGGGAGGGAGCATGAGCCAGAGAACCCAATAACACCAGATATCATAAAATCATCCACCACGAGAAGAACGAACTAGACTGTAGGGAGCAGTATGATAAAGGCAGTATGAATTGGCTAGCTTTTGAGAAACTTGGATTCCAGTCTCAACTCTGCTAATGACTTGCTGTGTGACTCTGGACATGCCTCTTCATCCATTCAAGCCATGGTTTCCTTTTCATTACAGGGAGATAAGCCCATCCCACCTTACTTACCTCTTGGGGATGATGTGAGGTGATTAGAGTCTATGTACAATGCTCATAAAGGAAAGTACAAACCTTGTTTCCCAACCCACTTGCAAAGTATTTTGTATTTGTGCTATCCAATAGAAATATGTGAGCTACTGGGGCACCTGGGTGGTTCAGTCAGTTAAGCGTCCGACTTTGGCTCAGGTCATGATCTCATGGTTCATGAGTTCGAGCCCTGCATCGAGTTCTGTGCTGACAGCTCGGAGTCCATAACCTGCTTTGGATTCTGTGTCTCCCTCATTCTGTGCCCCTCCTCGTTCACGGTCTGTCTCTCTCTTTCTCTCAAAAATGAATAAACATTAAAAAAAAATTTATGTTGATTTATTTTTGAGAGACAGAGCACAAGGGGTGGAGGGACAGAGAGAGGAGACACAGAATCCGAAGCAGGCTCCAGGCTCTGAGCTGTCAGCACAGAGCCCGACACAGGGCTCCAACTCACAAACCCTGAGATCATGACCTGAGCTGAAGTTGGACACTTAACCAACTGAGCCACGCAGGCACCCCCAAAATTTTTTTTCAAAAAAAGAAATACGTGAGCTACTACATTATTTTAACTTTTCTAGTAGCTACATTATAAAAGCAAAAGAAATTGGTGACATTAATTTTAATAACATTTTATATAACAAAATATATCATAAATATTGTCATTTTGACATTGAAGTAAAAAATATTAATGAGATTTTTTTTTAAGTAGGCTCCATACCCAGTGTGGAGCCCAACATGGGGCTTGAAATTAAAACCGTGAGATCAAGACCTGAATTGATATCGAGAGTCAGATGCTTAACTGACTGAGCTACCCAGGCACCCCATTAATAAGATAGTTTAGATCATTTTTCTCATACTTAGTTTTTGAAATCCATGTGTACTTTACAATTACAGTATATCTCATTTCAGACAAGCCATATTTCAAGGCTTGGTGGCTACATGTGGTTAGTGGTTATAATATTGGACAGCACAGCTTTATACTTTGTAAAGAAATGTCACATATATTGTGAGTTGGGCCTCAAAATAGTAGATATGACCATTGCCATGTTACAGATATACAGAGAGGCTCGGAGACTTGAAAAGGTTCCAGAGCTGGACCTGGATCTGAAGTCTACATGTCCTGTGTCTAACTTCGGGGTTCTCCTCCTTTCTGATTCATTGGACATTGAACTGATTAAGATCAAGGACATAGGACAGATGATTCTCTGTGCCCCTGTGCTTCTACAGGCCATCATAGAAGCATTTCAAAGAACCGTAGGGAAACTCTGGAGTCATCTATCCCCACTTCAAGCAGAGGCAGGCCTGATCATCTTGAATTCATCCATTTTCCTCCTGACCCCTACACCCAATCCATGAACATCTTGTCAACTCCTTCTTCAAAACACATCTCACAATTTAAGAGACATATCAACCACATATGATATATGGCCTCGTTGGATTCTGACTCTAACAGGGCAAGTATAAAAAATATGTATTTATGAGATAATCATAAATCTGAATTCTGACTTAACTGACATAAAGTAATTACTGATAATTGATTAACATTGATGATGTTTTAACTATGTTTTTAAAAAGTTCCTCTCTCTTAGAAATGCTGAACTATTTATGTTGAAATGATATGTCTCTTACTTGCTTCAGATTGGCCGAGTTGCTAAATATTGAAACTGAGTGACAAGTACAAGGGAGGATCATTATACCATTTTCTCCACTTGGTGTATGTTTAAAATGTCCCATAATAACAAGTCTACACTTTTTACATTTCGAATCCATGCACTTCTCTCCATTTTCATTGCTATCATCCTAGTGTAAACTACTACCATCTTTCCCCTGGATTGGTGCAGTAGCCTCTATTTGCTGCCTCAGCCTCCCCTCATCCTCCACACCCCACCCCCACCCCTGTCAGAGTGATCTTCTTTAAAATGTAAGTCAGAGCCAGGGTGCCTGGGTGGCTCAGTCAGTTAAGCCTCTGACATTGGCTCGGGTCATGCTCTTGCAGTCTGTGAGTTCGAGCCCTGTGTTGGGTTCTGTTCTGATAGCTCAGGGCCTGTCCTGACAGCTCAGGGCCTGGAGCCTGCTTTGGATTCTGTGTCTCCTTCTCTCTCTGCCCCTCCCCCACTCATGCTCTGTCTCTCTCTGTCAAAAATAAATATACATTGAAAAAAAAATTTTAAATGTAAGTCAGAGCCTTCTGATGGCTTCCTATTTCATTTAACACAAAAGCCACATTCGACCTACAAAGGGTCTGGCTCTTGCCTATCTCCCTGGTTCTTGCCTATCTCCCTGGTTCTTGCCTTTGATGACTCTGTTCCACACACTCACTTTTTTGCTGTTCCTCACAAGCAGTGAAGTTTTGCCAACCTCAGGGTCTTGGCACTTACCAAAAACACTCTTGCTGATCTTCATTGACTCACTTCTCCATAATGTTCACTTCCTCAGAAAGGCCCTTCATGACCACTCTGTCCAAAGTAGCCCACTCCTTTTCTCAATCCACATTCCATCACTTTACCCTTTTTTATTATCTTCTATGTATCACTTGCTACTATATGAACTTGTCCTTGATACATTTGTTTACTTGTTTAGTGTCTGTATCTTCCCTCACTCCCCCATTAGAATGTACTCTCCTCAAGGACAAGGACTTTTACTTATTTGACTGTTATTTACTAATGTCTAGCAGAATGCCTGGAACATAGGGCCCCTCAAAAGGTATAAGTTGAGGGAAAGACTCTAAGGTATAAGGGCAGATAGTGGAGTGAAGATAGGGCTACTAAGAGTAACTACCATTTACTGAACAATTGATATGTGCCAGGCAGGTACTAAGTCCTTTTCATGCATTTATCTCACATAATCCTCATAACTACACCATTATCACCGCCCCCCCCCCCCCGTTTTTTGAGGGAAACTGGAACTCAGATAAGTTAAGAAAATTGTCCAAGTTCACAAAGGTAGAAATTAGTGAGACCAAAAGTCAAGCCTAGGTCTGTTTTAATTCTAGAGCTTGAGCTAATAACTGCTAAGATCTATGGCTTCATGAAGAACCATGCTAATGTCTCCATAGGTTTGAGAAACAAGAATATTTCCTTAAATGCCTTCTAACAATGAAGATGATAGAATTGTCTACAATAACCACAGGAAGGGGTCTTCCTGTTAGCCTTCTATTGCTATAGTTCTTGTCCAATCAGGTCCTTAAATGCATGTTGACCAAACAGGGAGACTTACCGGGAGACCTGGAGGGCCACTTATTCCTGGTAAACCTGGAAGCCCTGGTTCACCCTGAAAAATCAACCAAAGATTAGTGAGTAACAGCAGGAAACAGTGAACACAAAGGACATGGCTCCATTGAGCTGCATGGGATGAGCAGTGGGGAACCAATGGGGTATCAGGTGGTGTAAATTCCCCAGGATTCCCAACTAATAACTGTGGCAGGATATCAGCTTAGGGAGCCCTTGTGGTGTGGGAAGGACCAAGGCCCACGGCAGGGAATGGAAACTGTCTAAAACAGAATCTCAAATGTTGAGGCTAATTGGGAGACAGAAAAGACAGTCATCTGTTATTTTCCTAGTGGAAGAGCTGTTCAGTGTGATTTCCTGTTACAAATTATAGGTTGCAAAGAAATCAATGGTTTGGAGAAAAAAGTAACAACTACAGTTTGGATAGGGACCCATAACACTCTAATTTGTCTTTCCCTGATATGCTAATTTACTTATTTGTGCCATGAAAGGGCTCCCTAAGGTTTGGGAATGATCAGGGAGGCAGGTGATCTTTCATATGTTCCCAAAGTGTTCCCAAATTAATTATTACTTTCTGTAAACCTGAAGAGGGCCTGGAGCTATTGCTTTCTCAAAGACAAAATTAAAGACATGGAAGTAAGCACCTTCCCTTGACTGGGCCCCTTGACCACAGGAGCAGGGTCACAAAACTTAAGGGAACCCCAGGGAGGAAGGAAGGAAGGAAGGAAATGCAGGTTACTGAAAGATACCTGCATACCTTAACAGCATACAGGCATTCAAATACACACCCACTCACATCGAAATAGAGATTATAACATATCTCAGTTAAACAGGTCTAACAACTTTAGCCTTGGTAGTTCAGATCAGGTGAATTAGGGCATCTACTGCCTCTTAGTGACAGTATATTCTATTTGTAAGGTCAGGTTTTGAGGGCAAATAACTTCTTTAAAAAGATAATTTAAAAGCAACCATTTATACCCTATGTGTTCTGTCATAGTGCTTTGGGGACAACATAAGTATTGAGAGGGTTGGGAGTTAGGACAAAAAAACCTAATTATTTAATGTTTGTTTTAAGTTATTCAGCATCTTGATAATTGAATTTGAAAAAGCAAAACACAGAAAATAGGACTTAAATAAATACTCAGGAGCCCAGGCCCACTCATAGCCACACACCAACACACAGACATTTTACAGAGCTTTTTGCAAGGGACAAAACAAAGAAGGCTTTACCCTCACTTCCAAACAAAAAAGCATTACCCAGAATATCTTTCCAATATAGCCTCGTTATTACAGTTGAACTTTGGTATTAATAGGAAAAGGATTATTAACATTTCCTGGGCTTAAATATTCACTACCTTGGATCCTTTCTTCCCTTTGGGAAATCCCATAAATTCCAGTTCTCCAGTAGATGGTGGGGGTCCTGCAGGGCCTGGGCGGCCAACATCCCCCTGTAAGATCAAAGGGAATGTTAAGCAAAGCAGAAACCACACGGACCACTTCAGAGGCTAGGTTTGTCCTCTGGATGTAATTCACAAATAAGCTCTCCATTACTTTGGCCTCTTTACCCTCACCCTTGCATCAGTGAGACAACAAAACTATCAGTGCCAAGGGGTGGGAAGAAGTATAAGCCTGAACAAATGCATTTTGTACCAGCACTGCAGAGGGAAGAAGCAAGATGAATGAAAGGAAACCACAAGTTTATGGTTGCTATGGTCATGCATCAAAGGGTGTTTAGAAGAGAGCAAAAAAGCGTTTTGAGCAAGGTGAATGACCACCTCTCAGCAATGGTGATTGGACTATAACTGGTCTAGTCCTTGCCAACAGCACAAGCAGAGGCAGTCTGTGTTGGAACACTGGAGGCTGTATTTGCTCCTTGAAGGCAGTGCAATCTACAAGAGGCAGCCATGAAGGGTGGAGAGGACAAGCTCCAGTCTCCCTTGAGGCTCCCAAATCACTGTCCAGTTTGTGCAGAAGGAAACAGGAGAATGAGGGAAGGGGGATAGAAGAGAGTGGTGAAAGAGAGGTTAAGGAGGGGATAGAAAGGGAGACGGGAGGAGAAGAAGGAGGAGGAAGAGGAAGGATGGAGGGAAGAGGGGAAGCAAAGGAAAGGAAAGAGAAGGTGAGACAATATACAAAATACCAGGGAAATACCCAGGTGGAAGGAAGATGGAATCTATTTCAAGACAGTATGTTTGTAAGATATACACACTTCACAAGTAGGAAGCAGGAAGACTACAATATTTTGAAGGAAAAAGACCACAGGAACCTATGTGTGGCATGTGCACATGCAGCCCTCCACAGATCCCACCAGAGGATCCATGTGGAGTGGGAAATTCTCATTTCCCAAGGCAAAAGTCTAAATCCCTTTAAAACACAAGCAGGCACATGTGTGCAGCCAGAGATGTTTCTTGGAGCATATGGAATGCACATTGTATTTTCCAAAATCTATTTACCTTGACTCCTTTCTCTCCTTGGAAACCTAACCCCATATTCCCCTGGGGCACAGGGTTGCAGGGAGGAAAAACAAAATCAATTACTAAACAAGCTCTAGGAACTTAAATTGGAATGCATTCTTTTTTACCAGAAAGTGTGTTTAACCAAACCAGAATATCTCTGGGGAAACTAGAGTACTTAGTGGTAGGAGGCCAAATGCCCCAAGACAAAGTATACTTACATCAGGACCAGGGAAACCGGGAGGACCTGGAGGACCCTATATTAAAAAATGTAAGGAAAGAGCACTTGTTAGTTTCAGGCAAAAAGAGTCTGAGCATGTTGGGAGTCACTAGAGATGAGGCCCCCACAGTATATTCTTTTTTTTTTTTTTTGATGTTTATTTATATTAGAGACAGAGAGAGAGAAAATGTGCAACCAGGGGTGGTGCAGAGAGAGGTGGAAACAGAATTTGAAGGAGGGTCCGGGCTCTAAGCTGTCAGCACAGAGCCTGATGCAGGGCTTGAACTCACAAGCTGCGAGATCATGGCCTGAGCTGAAGTTGGAGGTTTAACCGACTGAGCCACCCAGGTGCCCCTCCTCCTCACAGTATATTCTGGCTTTAGTGGAGCAGATTCTAGCTCCTTCTCCCATGGTTCTTTTTTTTTTTTTTTTAATCTCCTTTGAAATGTCCCAAATTGGCCTGATAATCATATTTGTGCTAAGGTGGTAAAGACTCGTGCATAATTCCTCCAAAATGGCCAGAAATTTTAAAATAATGGCTTTTGGTGAAGCTAAACCAAAGTAATCAATGGTGATATTTCATGCACTGTGGAGAAAGAACAATCTGGGGATGGGCCTTTCCCAGAACCACATGGATAACTGGCTATATGCTTTTTCTATACCAGTGAAGGCAAACAGGTTTGGTATCAGAAAGACAGGTAAGTAGGTAGCACTGTCCAAGTTGCAGTGTGGAGAAGGATTTTGAAGCTTCTTTTGTGACCAGGGTGAGTGATGGTGGTGATCATGTGATTAATTGGCAAGGTCTGTCATGAGTGAGGGGAGTGGAAACGGGCAACAGATGTGCCAGTTATGCTCCTGGGCCATACTTTAGGTTCAGCTAGAGTAGGAGGCTTTGGAAGCACACAGTGGATAGGCAGAAAGACCCCGACAGAGACAACAAATAGCTCCTTACAGAAGCATGCTTCACGTTAATCCTCCAAGAATGGAAGGAGGAGGAGAGCCTATATAAGCTGGAGAATTTCCACTAGGAGAGCCTATATAGGCTTCTATTTAATCCATGGCCGTGGTGGGGAAGCATCCCTGTGAATACTGTGATCACATGGGTAGATTTAGGTTGGTCTTACTTGCAATCCTGGTAGTCCCATGGGTCCTAAAGCTCCTGGAGGTCCGGGTGCTCCCTGTGGGCCCTGAAGACACAAGTTTTTACCCCAAGGTCAAAAAGAAGACAGTTTCTCGAGAAAATTGGAAATATGTGTCCACAAGAATTGCACAAGAATGTTCACGGGAACTTTATTCATAGTAAAAAAATTGGAAATGTCCCAGGTGTCCATTGATACAAGGACTGATAAATAACTGTGATGCATCTATACAGTGGAATAAATACTCACCATAAAAAGCAACAACCTACTGATATATGATACAATGTGGATAAATATCAAAAGCATTGTGCTAAGTGAAAGAAGCCCAGACTCCCAAAGCTTATATATTATATCATTCCCTTTATATAAAGTTCTAGAATGGGAAAAACTGAACTATGATGGAGAGAAATCAAAACAGTGGTTTCCTTTGGGTGGAGGCAGGAATTGACTGGGAAGGAGCAGAAGGAAACTTTCTGAGGTGATGACAATGTTCTATACCTTAAGATGGCTTTGGGTTACATAGGAGTATATATTTGTCAGAACTCAGCAAGTATACATTTAAGATTTGTGTATTTCATTGTATGTAACTTTTACATAAAAAGAAAAGATGCAAACACATTTTGAAGCCTAGGTAATGATAGGCATGCTGTAGCATTTAGGGGTAAGAGTACTATTGTCTGCAATTTACTTTGAAATGCATTGACAATAAGATGGATTGATGGATGGATAAGGATGGATAGATAGATTGACGTGGGATAAAGCAAGTATAGTAAAATATTAATGGTATGGATGTTCACTGCAAAATTCATTCATCTTTGCTCAATATTTGACAATTTTTATATTAAAGTGATGTAAAAAAACTTAAAAAGAACATGAAAACAGTTATGTCAATATAAAATAAAGTAGACTTCGGGACAAAGAATATTACCAGAGATAAAGAGGGGACATTTTGCAATGGTAAACTAGGTCAATTGATCAAGAACACATAATAATCTTAGATGTATATGCATCTAATAGCACAGCTTCAAAAGGCATGTAGCAAAATCTGGCAGAACTGCATGGAGAAATAAACAAATCTGCAAAGATATCTGGAGAATTTTAACATCCCTTCCTCAGTAATAAACAGAACTAGAGAAAACCAAACCAAACAAAAAACCCCAAAACAAACAAACAAACAAACAAACAAACAAACCCAGTAAGGACCCAGTAGATTGAAATAGCATTGTCAGCTACCTAATGACCTAATGGACATTTTTTAGATTGCTATACCCCAAAACAGCTTGAACACATACTCTAAGTACATATGGCACATTCACCAAGATTGTTCCATATGCTGAGCCACGAAACAAATGTCAACAGATTTAAAAGGATTGAAATCATACGAAGTGTTCACTCTAAGTGCAATGACACCAAACTAGAAATCAGCCATGTAAAGATAGCTGGGAAGTTGCCAAATACCGAGAAATTAAACAACACACATTTCCGTGGGTCAAAGAAAAAAACAGAAGAGAAACAAGAAAATACGTGGAACTGAATTGATAACAACAATATTACAAGGCAGACAACAAAATCTGAAGAGAAAGACGGCATGGGGCAAAGTATGGCTCAATTAAGGCTGGGGATGGTAATAAGGTGATATGTAAGGGATGGAGGGGCTAAGTGAAGTCAAGAGAAAGTTGGAGTTCAGAGGTTCCCCAGGAAATAGAACATTGCCTTGATAAAATTAATAACCTGTGGTCTCCTTACTGACCACAAATCTCTTATTCAGCCACCAAACCATCATCCCCAAATCTAAGTGATGTATTTATCATGCTTGTGTATGTAGGCGAACACTTTACCTTTGTGGACAGAGAAATGAATTCCTAAGAAGACCTATGCAGCTACCACAGTGGATGTGATTGTAAAAATGTAGTTAACACACCATCTAAGCCAGTGATGTTTGGCACTAGGGGATCTGTGTGTGCTTGATCTTTACTTCACCTCTGTTTTGCACGTGTGCTTGTATTGCATCCCGTTTCCTGCCTACCTACCTCTTCTCACACTGCTCTCTCTGTTTAGGAAGCTTCCTCCCATTGCCAGCCAGCCTAAACATTACCCACACTTCTATGAGGCTATCTTCTTTGTCTTAGATATGAAGATATGAAGTCTCCCATGATGTATCTTTAGGTGGACAGCATCTCTTTCTCAAAGCTGTTGTGGAATTCTTATGCCCCAGTCCTACTAGTTTTTCACATCTGGGTGTGTGGGGGATGGGGTAGGTTGGGCATGGGCAAAGATCATGTCTACACTGTCTCAGGGATCACTCCTAGCACTTTGCTGCTAGTGGGAGCTCAATACCTGTTCTCGAATGAAAAGAAGAAAGGAAGGAACCCTCATATAGGAAAGAAGGAAGAAAGATGTGGCTTTTCTTAAGCCACTTCAAAGGAAAGCAATGACAATGTGGCAATTCGAGGAAGTAGAAAGCTCTTATTAATACAACTCATGGCTCCTCATGGACTCCCTATTTTATTAAAAGTCCCTGAAAGGAATTTCTATATGGAATAACTTCTAAATTTTTTAAAATGTTTCTTTAGTTTGGAGAGAGAGAGAGACAGAGCATGAATAGTGTGGGGAGACAGAGATAAAGGGAGACACAGAATCCGAAGCAGCCTCCAGGCTCTAGGCTGTCAGCATGGAGCCTGACGCGGGGCTCAAACTCGTGAACCCCAAGAACATGACCTGAGCCGAAGTCAGATGCTTAACCGACTGAGCCACCCAGGCACCCCTATATGGAATAGCTTCTAAAGAAGAGTGTTCTACTTGTTTTGTTTTACCCACAACAGTTGACACACACAGAAAACAGTAAACAGTTGCTGAATGAAAGGCAAAATTCTTTCCTAATACATCTCAGGGAGTTTGCAGGTCCCTGGCCTAAAGGGTTGAAAGCTTGCCTGTCGTGTTAACTTGAGGGGGATGGTCTACTCTCTCAGAATGTTCTCACCTGGAAAATGTCAACAGTGTGATCCGCTCTACCTCAACTGTCTGGATTTTCCTTGAGAATGTCTCCAAAGACCTTTGAATACCATAAAGAATGCAAAGGGACCAGCAGTAGCTATTGACTCAACATTGAGAGTTTCACACATATATAACAACTTACAGTGATTCCATCCAGTCCAGGCAGTCCAGGCTCCCCCTGAAAAACAGACAAAGGCAGGACACTGAAGAGATCCATTAAAGCTGTGGTATTATTTCATAGATAACTAACCCACACTTCACGGGCAGAAACACAACACTGCTGATGCTTGGGCCTCCTCTGTCAAGGTCTTGTGTTTTAAATAATGCATGAATTGGACATATTCAGCCACTTACTTTTTTTTTTCCTAAGAAAAATCCAGACTCTAGAAGACAAATATTATAGCCTTGGTTGAACAGGGTTTAATATTTTACTTGGATTAATTAATTTTCACCTTTGCTAGAAACTTATCAATTAGAAACGGCTTCTGTGGGCTGGTGATTTTCCTGCTCTTTCTGGAAGAAAGCAAAGCTACCTTCCCGTGTGCCTTCATCCCCAGAGAATCTGTGCCCATATGTATACAATGCAAATCAGACATTTCAAGGGAGAATCAACAGAGCATACAGTCTCTGATTACGTTTTAATTACTTTGCAGCATCTTAAGTCACTGTATGAATCTGTAATATAACCATCTTGTGGAAATTGCTGTATTCCACTGGGTCCAGGGTCTCTTTGATTTTTGGCAAAACCATTTAATCAGTGCTTGCTACGACAATGGCCATATTTTGACACCTGCTAGTCTTACCCCATTTGGCGTACAGTCAAAAATCAGCTCTCTGCAGCACAGAAAGAGCACTGCCTGGGTTTTAGCTCTTCGGTAAACTAGCTATGTGAGTCTGAGGAAGTCACACAGCCTCAGTGTACCTCAGTTTTTCTATTTGTAAAATGAGCAACATGAATCCAACAATCATGAGGTCCTTTCCAAGTCTACCATTCTATCTTCTGCTGTGGAACCTAAGCCAAGAGCCCAAACCCTGTGCCTTCTCCAGTTCTCGGCCACCTACCCCAATCACTGCCTTCCAAAATGATGTCTAATGTTCCTGATTCTGTGCACGGATGGAAGACAGGAAGGTGCCATCTTCAGCTGAGTGAACATGTGTGCATCTTCCCTTCATATGTTGGGCACATAAGATACCCATCTGCTACCAGGGAAATGATAAGCTCACCTCCTACTCTGCAAGGGAATAGGGTCAATCATTTGGCACCAGAGTTTACTGAGGGGCCCACAGGATACCAGGTAGCATACATCAAGAGTACAGTCACAAGAATACAGAAGGTTCTTGTCAATTCTAGGAAGAGATGAAAATTTTCCAGCCAGCTGCAGAGTTGATGGGCAATTTTTGCAGACAGCCAGGGGCCCAGCTAGGGATGGGCTGGTGTGCAGGTACAGAAAAGAGCGGGGCCAGGATCCTGGGCTGGTGGCCATGCTGAGATGGGCGGAGATATGCATGGCTTCATACCAAGGCATGCAGACATCAAGGATTGCAGAGTAGACAAAAAGTATCTGTCTCCAGGAAATGTCTTGGCTTGTCAAAGAAAATGATACCCATGCAAACCGTTTGTTTGCTGATCTGTCTCCTATTTTTGGTCTAGATCTTACAAAGCAAATCTCTTTGACGGTATGGTTGCAAACATTTCTGTCAGTGTTTCCACCACAAAAAGCTCCAGATCCCTTTTAAATCTAGCTTGATCTGCTCCTTAGAGACACAGATGCTAGTTCTAGAAATGTTTTTATTGGAGGTGGGGCCCAATCCCAGGAAGCTCAGCTTATAGCCAGCCTAGTTAGCGGTCTGCCTTAGAGGCTCTTACCTTTATTCCTTTGAAACTACTTTGGGCAAGGACAGGTTCACCTTTAGAGCCTTTCTGGCCAGGAAGCCCCTGAGTAAAATAAAAAAAACTTGTGAGGAAATGCACACAAACACACACAGCTTTGTTAACGATATGACCTGATCACCTAGGGGACGCAACGGCAAGAGTGTAAAATTATGTGGTTTATTCTATGGCTGTGCTAAGGGACAAAAAGTGCATCCCCAAAACAGGTGTTGTGTCTCAAAGCTGTATACCTGCTTCCCCAAATCCTGAGTCCGAAGTCTATAAAGGGATTAGAAAGTAAGACACTTTGACTCTCTTCAGAACACTGATCTGAACGTCCACATATAATGCACATGTCATTCATAAGCTTATAGCTCATCTGCTCCACCCCTCATAGATTTGTCTCTGACAGGGCCTTTGTCTAGGACAGGGGTTGAAGAACTTCTGTAAAGAGCCAGAGAGTAAGTAATTTGGACTGTGTGGGCTGTATCTGGGCTCTGCCTTATACGCTTCTTCTCTTTTTTCTGCACACACTTTTAAAACTGTAAAACCAAGCCACAGGCCAAGGGTCACATGGGCCAGTTTGCAAACCTCTGGTTTAAGAGATCTCTACAAAATCATCTCTATCCTGTGTTTCTACCATAAGACCTCAGCTTCAACACCCATCTAAGAGTCTGGTGTGCCTCACTATTAACATGGAAAACAGTTCAAAGTATACCCAACCTGTCTGTCAACCAGGCTTTTTACTGTCTCACTGGCAGATGCTGGCTAATGTCTGCTAAATGTTGCCCTCCTGGGGAAAATCAATATCCCTATAGCTAAGGGGAAGTCAGGGGACTTCCCAGTTAGTATTGGGAGTAGGACTAAGCTCTGCAGACTGAAGAATTGCCTGAATTATGGATCCCTTGAGCTCAAGGATCATAGGTATGTTAGAAAAACAAATGGTCTCAGAAAAACAAACCAGCTTCCTTCCTAACATTTCCTGTTCCTCTTATTCTTATGGAAACTACTTTTATCAAAGAAGCTTGAAAGAATAGCCACTGGAGTTTCAGCATGGTTATTAAGGTTCAGCTTAGTAAAATATAAGCCCAAATTCCTATTTAGGCTTAAGGGGAAGCTTAGGGACAGGATTAGGTTTTAACCTTGTCCTTTTGGCTGTCAGGGGATGTTTATTATCTAAATATTTCTTTTCTCCCTCTTGGGGGCAACATTTACTTACTTTGCTGGATTTCCATTCTCTTAACACAGATGTGATTTGTTCTCTTCCATTGCCATGGCAGTGTTTGGAGGACTTTGTGACTCAAACAGCTGGTACTATGATGGTATATCTTTCTCCATTCCCCACCCCCACTACATATTGGTTTGGTCTTTAGATGTCAAGGTCCTTTATGCCAATCTGAGGCTTGTGCTTTGTCTATCTCACTTTCTTACATGTATACCCACACCCACAACTTGGTCACTGAAGGCAATGGTGCTGCTTTTCCAATAAAATGCTAGTTACATAATGCTTCAATGAACATTGGGAGCATATACCTTTTTGAATTAGTGTTTTTGTTTTCTTGGTATAAATACCCAGGTATGGAAATAACCTAAGTGTCCAACAATAGATGAAGGGATAAAGAAGATGTCACACACACACACACACACACACACACACACACACACACTGGAATACTATTCAGCTATAAAAGAATGAATTTTTGCCATTTGCAACAACATGGATGGACCTTGAGGATATTATGCTAAGTGAAATAAGACAGAGAAAGACAAATACCATGTGATTTCACTTATTTGTAGAATCAAAAACAAAAACAAAACAAACAAAACAAAACAAATCTCAGATACAGAGAACAGATTGGTGGTTGCAGAGGGGAGATTGGTAAGGGGATAGGCAAAATGGGTGAAGGGGATCAATAGATACAAACTTCCAGTTACAAAATAAGTAAGTCATGGGGATGTCATGTACAGCATGGTGACTACAGTAAATAATTTTTAAAAATTTTATTTTATTATTATTATTATTTTAAGAGTATATTTATTTATTTTGAGAAAGAGAGTATGTGCGCAAGTGGGGAATGGGCAGAGAGAGAGGAAGAGAGAGAATCCCAAGCAGGCTCTTCACTCTCAGCACAGAGCCCAACGCAGGGCTCAGTCTCATGAACAATGAGATCATGACCTGAGCCAAAATCAAGAGTTGGATGCTTAACCAACTGAGTCAGCCAGGTGCCCCTAAAGATTTTATTTTAAGTAATCTCTACATCCAATGTGGGGCTTGAACTTACAACCCCAAGATCAAGAGTCTCATGTTGCACTGACTAAACCAGCCAGGTGCTCCTATAGTAAATAATATTTTACTGCATACCTGAAAGTTGCTGAGAAAGTAGACCTTGAAGGTTCTCATCATAAGAAAAAAAAAATTGTCACTCTGTATGGTGACAGCTGGTAACTAGACTTACTGTAGTGATCATTGTGTACAAATATCAAGTCATTATGTTGTACACCTGAAACTAATATAATATTATACATCAATTATACTTTAATAACAAAAAAATACATGAGATAGCATTGGAATAAGACACACTGAAAAAAATGCCAGTTAATTCATGTAGCTATGGAATCTGTCTAATAGCATGATTTCTAGCTAGATATATCACATCAGTACCCTTGGTTGCTTAGATTATTTCAAGTAAGGTTGATGATGGGCTTGAATGTTATTTTTCTCTTTCCAGTCACTTATAAAAGTAGCATTACAAGGGCATGGCACCTATTAGAGATCATTTAGATCCAAAAATTGAGCTCTATCTTATGAATAAAATTAAACAAAAGTGGTGACCTCGGGATGTAATGAATGCCATATCAATCCCAGAATGAAGGGTTATGAGAGTGTGGGGGGAAGGGGGAAAACTGTGTCAGTGTAGTGTAGAATTTCTCAATTATTTATCATTATTGACTGTGACAGATGATTCCTTGTTGGGGGTAGCTTCCCTGTGCTAGTAGAATGCTCCCAGTTGTGACAACCAAAAATGCCAATAATAACTGGAAAATGCCCCTTGGTGTGGGGAATCACGCCTGGTTAAGAATCACTGGTCTAGACCAAGCTTGCCAAACCCTTTGGGTCATTATTAGAGCTTCCATGATCCCATGTAAGCCCTCCAAGTATGTGATGTGGGAACATGTCAAATAGCCCAAGTGTGTACTTTGCTCTGAAATTTACTACAGTCTTTTTGCAATCTTGCCAACTCTAAAAGGATAATTAAAAAAAAAAAAAAAACTCTAAGTAGTGGAGCATGTGTACACCCCCTGCAACTGACATTCTTCTTTACACTTTTTAATGTTGTGCTGCCAGCATAGACTCCTGCATTGAACAAGGGGTTGCAGTGGTTGCCCTACAGATGCTTAATGACATCTCCATAAAAGCAGAAAAGGGGCACACTTGGAGGCAAAGAAAGCCATTTTAAATAATGTGCAAAGATCTGGCAACGTACGGGTGGTCCAAGAAGCCCAGGATAGCCATCGGGGCCTGGATATCCAACATCTCCTTGAGTTCCATTACAGCCATCCAGGCCAGGTGGGCCTCTGGGCCCTGGCTGTCCTGGGTGGCCCTGTTCAAAGAGAAAAGAAGGGATCAAGTCAGCCACAGGACTCTTAGCTACTCTGACAAGCTCCACAGTAAGAGAAACCAAGTATGCTGTCAAACTCTGGCTCCTTGTCCACTCCCTTAGCTCTGTGAGAGCTACACTCTCATAGCTTTTGTTTACACTCAGGTATATGTAGCTCAGTGTTACCCCTCCCCAAAGGATCCATGCTCTAATGGGACCCATGCTGAAACTAAAGAAATCAAGCCTGAAGAGATGAGACTCAGGATGCTACAACTTCATCTTTCCTGGGTACAAAGATGTACTAAGATGGGGCTCAGCTGGTTGGCAGCTGAAGTGCTACCATCAGGGAATCATGCCAGGCCTTGGGACTCCTCAGAACAGACTGGAGCCTGGGAAGCTTGGCATGGCTTTCTGTATTGGAAAAGCCTGGGGCTTTTATATGTCTCTGCCTAGGAAATGATGCTGACTTTTGGTCAAAAGAGTAGAAGCAGTTTCCACGGCACAATCTCTCTTAAAAGCTAATTGATGAAAAATAAGCAAGTCTCAGAGGCTTCTTGGAAGATGGCAGTGTAGGAGGACGCTGGGCTCACCGCGTCCTGCAGGTCACTTAGATTCCACCCACACCTGCCTAAATAACCCAGAAAATCTCCAGAAGACTAGCAGAACGGATTCTCTGGAACCAATCATAGACAAGAGGCCCACGGAAGAGGGTAGCAAGGGCGGAGAGGCAGTGCGCGCTCCACGGACTGGCAGGAGGGAGCCAGGGCGCAGGGGCGGCTGGCCGGCCAAGCAGAGCCCCCGAGTCTGGCTGGCAAAAGCAGAGGGTCCTGACGGAGTGTGTTCTGACAGCAAGAGGGACTTAACATCTGGAAGGGTGTAAGCTAACAGATGTGCTTGGAGAGCAGGAAGACTGGAGGACAATGGGAGGGAGAGTTGTTGAGCCCCAGACGACAGAGCGCAGCATAGTGGGGAACAAAGGAACTTGCCAGCGCCATCTCCCTCGCCCATCCCCCAGCCAAAATCCCAAAGGGAACCAGTTCCTGCCAGGGAACTTGCTTGCACCGCACAAACACCCAAGGCTGTGCTTCTGCGGATCCATCCCTCTGGGGGATCTGACTCACTCCCGGTGCTGCAGGGCCCCTCCTGAAGTGGATCTCCAAAGGAAAAGCGAGCTGAGCCTGCCCCTCCCACCCCTGTGCACCTTGCCGATCCACCCCAGCTAATATGCCAGATCCTTAATACCACAAGCCTGGCAGTGTGCAAGTAGCCCAGATGGGCCATGCCACCCCACAGTGAATCCCGCCCCTAGGAGAGGGGAAGAGAAGGTGCACACCAGTCTGACTGTAGACCCAGGGTGGGCTGGGGGCAGACATCAGGTCTGACTGCGGCCCCACTCACCAACGCAAGTTACTCAAGACAGCACAGGGGAAGTGCCCCGCAGTTCCGCACCACTCCAGGGACTACCCGAAATAACAAAACGGAAGAATTCCCCTCAAAAAAACCGCCAGGAAATAATGACAGCTAACAAACTGATCAAAAATGATTTAAATGATATAACAGAAAGTGAATTTAGATTAATAGTCATAAAATTAATCGCTGGACTTGAAAACAGTATAAAATACAGCAGAGAATCTACTGCTACAGACATCAAGGGACTAAGGAACAGCCAGGAGGAGCTAAAAAATGCTATTAATGAGCTGCAAAATAAAATGGAGATGACCACAGCTCGGATTGAAGAGGCAGAGGAGAGAATAGGTGAACTAGAAGATAAAATTATGGAAAAAGAGGAAGCTGAGAAAAAGAGAGATAAAAAAATCCAGGAGTATAAGGGGAAAATTAGAGAACTAAGTGATGCACTAAAGAGAAATAATCTATGCATAATTGGTATTCCAGAGGAGGAAGACAGAGGGAAAGGTGCTGAAAGTGTATGTGAAGAAATAATAGCTGAGAACTTCCCGGATCTGGGGAAGGAAAAAGGCATTGAAATCCAAGAGGCACAGAGAACTCCCTTCAGACGTAACTTGAATCGATCTTCTGCACGACATATCATAGTGAAACTGGCAAAATACAAGGATAAAGAGAAAATTCTGAAAGCAGCTAGGGATAAATGTGCTCTAACATATAAAGGGAGACCGATAAGACTCGTGACGGATCTCTCTACTGAAACTTGGCAGGCCAGAAAGGAATGGCAGGAAATCTTCAATGTGATGAACAGAAAAAACATGCAGCCAAGAATCCTCTATCCAACAAGTCTGTCATTTAGAATAGAAAGAGAGATAAAGGTCTTCCCAAACAAACAAAAACTGAAGGAATTCGTCACCATTAAACCAGCCCTACAAGAGATCCTAAGGGGGATCCTGTGAGACAAAGTACCAGAGACATCGCTACAAGCATGAAACCTACAGACATCACAATGACTCTAAACCCATATCTTTCTATAATAATACTGAACGTAAATGGACTAAATGCGCCAACCAAAAGACATAGGGTATCAGAATGAATAAAAAAACAAGACCCATCTATTTGCTGTCTACAAGAGACTCATTTTAGACCTGAGGACACTTTCAGATTGAAAGTGAGGGGATGGAGAACTATTTATCATGCTACTGGAAATCAAAAGAGAGCTGGAGTAGCCATACTTATATCAGACAAACTAGACTTTAAATTAAAGGCTGTAACAAGAGATAAAGAAGGACATTATATAATAATTACAGGGTCTATCCATCAAAAAGAACTAACAATTATAAATATCTATGCACCGAATATGGAGGCCCCAAAATATATAAAACAATTACTCACAAACATAAGCAACCTTATTGATAAGAATGTGGTAATTGCAGGGGACTTTAATAACCCACTTACCAAAATGGATAGATCATCTAGACACATGGTCAATAAAGAAACAAGGGCCCTGAATGAGACATTGGATCAGATGGACTTGACAGATATATTTAGAACTCTGCATCCCAAAGCAACAGAATATACTTTCTTCTCGAGTGCACATGGAACATTCTCCAAGATAGATCACCTACTGGGTCACAAAATAGCCCTTCATAAGCATACAAGAATTGAGATCATACCATGCGTACTTTTGGACTACAATGCGATGAAGCTTGAAATCAACCACAGGAAAAAGTCTGGAAAACCTCCAAAAGCATGGAGGTTAAAGAACACCCTACTAAAGAATGAATGGGTCATCCAGGCAATTAGAGAAGAAATTTAAAAATATATGGAAACAAACGAAAATGAAAATACAACAATCCAAAGGCTTTGGGATGCAGCGAAGGCAGTCCTGAGAGGAAAATACACTGCAATCCAGGCCTATCTCCAGAAACAAGAAAAATCCCAAATACAAAATCTAACAGCACACCTAAAGGAAATAAAAGCAGAGCAGCAAAGACACCCTAAACCCAGCAGAAGAAGAGAAATAATAAAGATCAGAGCAGAAATAAACAATATAGAATCTAAAAAAAACTGTAGAGGAGATCAACAAAACCAAGAGTTGGTTTTTTGAAGAAATAAACAAAATTGATAAACCTCTAGCCAGGCTTCTCAAAAAGAAAAGGGAGATGACCCAAATAGATAAAATCATGAATGAAAATGGAATTATTACAACCAATACCTCAGAAATACAAGCAATTACCAGGGAATACTGTGAAAAATTATATGCCAACAAATTGGACAACCTGGAAGAAATGGACAAATTCCTAAACACCCACACACTTCCAAAACTCAAACAGGAGGAAATAGAAAGCTTGAACAGACCCATAACCAGCGAAGAAATTGAATTGGTTATCAAAAATCTCCCAACAAATAAGAGTCCAGGACCAGATGGCTTCCGAGGGGAGTTCTACCAGACATTTAAAGCAGAGATAATACCTATCCTTCTCAAGCTATTCCAAAAAATAGAAAGGAAAAGAAAACTTCCAGACTCACTCTATGAAGCCAGTATTACTTAATTCCTAAACCAGACAGAGACCCAGTAAAAATAGAGAACTACAGGCCAATATCCTTGATGAATATGGATGCAAAAATTCTCAATAAGATACTAGCAAATCAAATTCAACAGCTTATAAAAAGAATTATTCACCATGATCAAGTGGGATTCATTCCTGGGATGCAGGGCTGGTTCAACATTCGCAAATCAATCAACGTGATACATCACATTAACAAAAAAAAAGAGAAAAACCATATGATCCTGTCAATCGATGCAGAAAAGGCCTTTGACAAAATCCAGCACCCTTTCTTAATAAAAACCCTCGAGAAAGTCGGGATAGAAGGAACATACTTAAAGATCATAAAAGCCATTTATGAAAAGCCCACAGCTAACATCATCCTCAACGGGGAAAAACTGAGAGCTTTTTCCCTGAGATCAGGAACACGACAGGGATGCCCACTCTCACCGCTGTTGTTTAACATAGTGCTGGAAGTTCTAGCATCAGCAATCAGACAACAAAAGGAAATCAAAGGCATCCAAATGGGCAAAGATGAAGTCAAGCTTTCGCTTTTTGCAGATGACATGATATTATACATGGAAAATCCGATAGACTCCACCAAAAGTCTGCTAGAACTGATACATGCATTCAGCAAAGTTGCAGGATACAAAATCAATGTACAGAAATCAGTTGCATTCTTACACACTAATAATGAAGCAACAGAAAGACAAATAAAGAAACTGATCCCATTCACAATTGCACCAAGAAGCATAAAATACCTAGGAATAAATCTAACCAAAGATGTACAAGATCTGTATGCTGAAAACTATAGAAAGCTTATGAAGGTAATTGAAGAAGATATAAAGAATTGGAAAAACATTCTGTGCTCATGGGTTGGAAGAATAAATATTGTTAAAATGTCAATACTGCCCAAAGCTATCTACACATTCAATGCAATCCCAATCAAAATTGCACCAGCATTCTTCTCGAAACTAGAACAAGCAATCCTAAAATTCATATGGAACCACAAAAGGCCCCGAATAGCCAAAGGAATTTTGAAGAAGAAGACCAAAGCAGGAGGCATCCCAATCCCAGACTTTAGCCTCTACTACAAAGCTGTAATCATCAACACAGCATGGTATTGGCACAAAAACAGACACATAGACCAATGGAATAGAATAGAAACCCCAGAACTAGACCCACAAACGTATGGCCAACTCATCTTTGACAAAGCAGGAAAGAACATCCAATGGAAAAAAAAGTCTCTTTAACAAATGGTGCTGGGAGAACTGGACAGCAACATGCAGAAGAATGAAACTAGACCACTTTCCTAAACCATTCACAAAAATAAACTCAAAATGGATAAAGGACCTGAATGTGAGACAGGAAACCATCAAAACCCTAGAGGAGAAAGCAGGAAAAGACCTCTCTGACCTCAGCCATAGCAATTTCTTACTTGACACATCCCCAAAGCAAGGAAATTAAAAGCAAAAGTGAACTATTGGGACCTCATGAAGATAAAAAGCTTCTGCACAGTCAAGGAAACAACCAACAAAACTAAAAGGCAATCAACGGAATGGGAAAAGATATTTGCAAACGACATATCAGACAAAGGGCTAGTATCCAAAATCTATAAAGAGCTCACCAAACTCCACACCCAAAAAACAAATAATCCAGTGAAGAAATGGGCAGAAAACATGAATAGGCACTTCTCTAAAGAAGACATCCGGATGGCCAACAGGCACATGAAAAGATGCTCAACGTCGCTCCTCATCAGAGAAATACAAATCAAAACCACACTCAGATATCACCTCACGCCAGAGTGGCCAAAATGAACAAATCAGGAGACTACAGATGCTGGAGAGGATGTGGAGAAACGGGAACCCTCTTGCACTGTTGGTGGGAATGCAAATTGGTGCAGCCACTCTGGAAAACAGTGTGGAGGTTCTTCAAAAAATTAAAAATAGACCTACCCTATGACTCAGCAGTAGCACTGCTAGGAATTTACCCAACGGATACAGGAGTATTGATGCATAGGGGCACTTATACCCCAATGTTTATAGCAGCACTGTCAACAATAGCCAAATTGTGGAAAAAGCCTAAATGTCCATCAACTGATGAATGGATAAAGAAATTGTGGTTCATATACACAATGGAGTACTACGTGGCAATGAGAAAGAATGAAATATGGCCCTTTGTAGCAATGTGGATGTAACTGGAGAGTGTGATGCTAAGTGAAATAAGCCATACGGAGAAAGGCAGATACCATATGTTTTCACTCTCATGTGGGTTCTGAGAAACTTAACAGAAACCCATGGGGGAGAGGGGAAGGAAAAATATGAGGATAGAGTGGGAGAGAGCCAAAGCATAAGAGACTCTTAAAAACTCCCCACCCCCCCCCGGCCTATATGGGGGGGGGGGTGGAAGCGAGGGAAGGGTAGGTGATGGGCATTGAAGAGGGCATGTTTTGGGAATAGCACTGGGCGTTGTATGGAAACCAATTTGACAATAAATTTCATATATTAAAAATAAATACATAAATAAATAAATAAATAGATAAATAAATGAATAAATTCTATATGGTTGCTAAAAAAATAAGCAAGTCTCTGAAGAAGTACACTTCCAATCTTATTTTGTCATTACCATACATCAGGCTATTGCTCCAGTTAGGGATCTGTCTCCTCTTCTCCATGCTTGCTACTGAGGCTGTTTTTGGGGAATTAGCAATCACATAATTGATCAGAATTCAATAATTTTCTAGAGTGGAGCTTCCATGGTGCATAGAGTCTGCTTTTGTAGAGAATCTATCTTTTTGAATCTATAAAAGTGGATTGTGTGCTGGGTGGAGCAAAGAGATGACCGGAAACAACAGAAATCTAGATGGGTCAATAAAAGGTAGACTCCTACCCTCCCACATGCACTTTTTAACACGAAGTGTGTATATTTAGTAATTTGACAAAAACATGCCATGTATTAAAAAATCAACTTTTCAAATTATTAGAGGAAATGAGCTTTTGTCAAATTCTTATTGAGAAAATACCCCACAGAATTTTGATGCATTTTCATTGTTATTATAGTTGTCAGAGATAGACCATCTGTTGATACAAAAATATGAGTCTAGACTTCTGGATTCATAGAATGCTAAGAACAGAAGAATGGGCAATAAATTTATCTTTGCAATAAACTTGCTGTAATCTGTGCCTGCCCAGACTCAGGTGATGATTTTTAGCTGCACTGGGGAAACTGAGACAGCTTACTAAGTCATCAACATTTTATTACCAAATGAAATGGATATTCTTATTTGCCCTGAAGATCTACACTCCACCTTCCCCAGATCTGTGCCTTGGGAAGCTGACCTTTATGAACAGTACCACCTAGACTCCCTTGCCCTCTGTCTCCCAGTTGTATTTATTTGGCCACTGGGAGACACAAGCAGAAGGTCAAAGAACAGGAAGAGAAAGAGCACAGGTCATTTATTTCCCCCATTCCCTCCCTGGCCATATTTTTGGAAATGGCCACATTTCTCTACAAGTCTTGGCTGTTGTTGAGCAGCCAGTATTCCATGGGTCCAGGCCTGAGAGGGTTCTTAGTATTACCATTCTTTCTTTCCCCCTTGGGCCAAGGGGTGGCAAAAGTGATATTAGTTACTTTACAATCCATTGTTGTTCCCCTGAATCATGTCTATATCCCTTCATGCAACTCTCTTCAATCAACCCTTTCAGGTGGATTGTCTATTTCTTCCTACAATCCTGATCACCACTTTAAAATGTCCCAGCCAGAATTCAAACTGGCGCAGCCACTCTGGAGAACAGTATGGAGGTTCCTCAAAAAGTTAAAAATAGAACTACCCTACGATTCAGCAACTGCACTACTAGGTATTTATCTAAAGGATAAAGATAATACAGATTCAAAGGGGTACATGTGCCCCTTTGCATTGTCAACAACAGCCAAACTATGGAAAGAACCCAAATGTCCATCGACTGATGAGTGGATAAAGAATATGGGGTATATAATGGAATATTACTCAGCCATCAAAAAGAATGAAATCTTGCCATTTGCAACAATGTGGATGGAACTAGAATGTATTATGCTAAGTGAAATAAGTCAGTTAGAGAAGGATAAATAACATATATTTCACTCATGTGGAATTTAAGGAGCAAAACAAATGTGGGAAGGAGGGAAAAAAAAAAGAAAGGGAAACAAACCATAAGAGACTCTGTATGATAGAGAACAAACTGAGAGTTGATGGAGGGAGGCTCAGGGGGGAGGGACTAAATGAGTGATGGATATTAAGGAGGGCACTTGTCATGTTGAGCATTGGGTGCTATAGGTAAATGATGAATCACTAAATTCTACTCCCAAAAACAATATTACACTATATGTTAACTAAGAACAAATTAAATAAAAAATTTGAAGAAAAAAAAAATGTCCCATCCCAACTTGCTAGAGGTTATCTCTCAGCTGGGTAACAGGAATGAGTTAAGGCAAGACAGAGGCTGGCTCAGTATTGGGGACCATTTTTACTCCTGGGGCCTTGGTTCTGTTTGACACCAAAACCTTTGCCTGGCTTCTTATCCCTTGGTATCCACAGTATTTTTACTGGGGCTCCAATATTCCTGCAGTTTTCTTGCCTGAATTCCTAGTATCTTCCACCTGCAGGATTCCAGGAGTACTTGCTCACTCTTTCCTACCTTAGCTGAATTCTCTGGAATTCACCTCTGACATTTGACTTTGACCTGTCAGCCCCTTCCTGTCCAGGTGATACCATGAGATGATAGCTAAAGAATGTTTTGAGTCAGTTTTGAATTTTGAGTTTGTGTTCCAATCCCAACTTTGCCACTCCCCAGCTTGAGTCTCAGTTTCACAATCTGTGAAATGGAGATGAATAATACTACCTCATAGGGTTGTTGCCAACATTAAAATGAAATACACAATCACTTTTCAATTCTCAGTAGAACCACAGCATTTATGGCACTTTGCCTTTTCTGGTGTTAGTTAATGCTTTTATACACATGTGTGCCAGCTCTCTAAGAGCATGTAGCTTTTTGAGGGAGGAAACCATGTTTCTATATAAACGCAAGGGACTGAATGCACAGAATAAGAAGATGTGCTGTAATCCAGAAAATCCATGTTCCTCAGAGCCCAGACTTCAAAGGGAAAATTTCCATTTGTTGAGTATGTGCTCACTTTGAATGTATAAATCTGATATGTTCATTTACTAGTCTTTAGGAAGGAAAATGTTTGAGATTAACTTCATGAGAAAAGCTAAACATAAATTGCAAAGGACAACTTGAAAATTTCTTCTCCAGACTTATTTGAAATGAAAACATTTGATGTTTATTTATTTATTTTTGAGAGACAGAGAGAGAGTGAGCAGGAGAGGGGCAGGGAGAGAGGGAGAGAGAGAAACCCAATCAGGTTCCATGCTGTTAGCACAGAGCCCGATGTGGGGCTTGAACCCATGAACCATAAGATCATGACCTGAGCCAAAATCAAGAGTTGGAGGCTTAATCAACGGAGCCACAGAGGTGCCCCAAGAACTGAAAACATTTGATAAACATACATTTCTTGTGGGTGCCAACAGCCCCAACTTACAGCTGTGATATTATAAAAAACCACCCCTGGTCTATGTTGTGCTAATGTTGAATATCTTTAAAATGTCTTTTAACGTTTATTTATTTTTGAGACAGAGAGAGACAGAGCATGAATGGGGGAGGGTTAGAGAGAGGGAGACACAGAATCTGAAACAGGCTCCAGGCTCTGAGCTGTCAGCACAGAGTCCGACACGGGGCTCGAACTTACAGACTGTGAGATCATGACCTGAGCCGAAGTCGGATGCTTAACCGACTGAACCACCCAGGCACCCCATGTTTGTTCATTCCCCTGAATGATTGCTGTGGCCCTTGATGCACAGACTTGGATGATCATACAATGAATACTTGCTCACTTATGTTGAAACTATCTACATGACGCAAAAACAGAGTTTGGAGACTAAAACCAGTAACACGTATGTTACAGGGGAATCAGATTTGTGCAGTAATCCAGTTTAGTAAGATGTGTTGGGGAAGCTGTTGGTTTCAACTGCCAAAAGTAGAGCAAAATAATTAGTCTGACTAGGCCAAGGGTGTCTGTGTTTTCCTGTGTCTGTGGGAGTCCTGCCAGTCTGAGAACTGTTGCTTTTGTAGGCACTAGAAGTTGGAATCAGTCCCCCAAGTATTTCTTTTTTTAAATGTTTTTAATGTTTATTTATTTTTGAGAGAGAGAGAGAGACAGAGAGAGAGAGAGAGAGCAGGGGAGGAGCAGAAAGAGAGACCGAGACACGAATCCAAAGCAGGCTCCAGGCTCTGAGCTGTCAGCCAGACACTTAACTGACTGAGCCACCCAACCACCCCTCTGGTGTTCCTAGTGTTCTTAGTACATGGTGAATTCAGCCCTGGGGTCTCTGAGGCTTCTGAGTGGAGCAGAAGACCTATTCTGTGCTTTCAAGAAAGCTAGATAAGACCATTACACAAGACAAATAATAAATACTGTGGGCCATATGTAATAAGGAGCTAGGGTGTATAGAATAGACACCAAGGACTCCTAAGACACTAGAGATGGAAGGGAGAGGTAGGCAGTGGACAGAAGATGCTCAGTAAATACATCTCGAATAGATGGAAGAGAGGGAAGGAACAAGGAAAAAATCATTTCATGGAGAGAGGCTTGGAGCCTGAAAGTAATGCAATCAGTCAAAAGAAAACACATAGAGCCTTTGGTCAAGGGAAGGGCCGAGTGAGTGGGGTCCTCTATTGGGAGTGGCACATTAATTTGGAGGAATCTGGACACCTGTAACTCATTCTCCCAAGCAATGAAGCCCCAACGAGAAATGATCAATCCCTGCAAAGTCGATGGCTCTCTTGGCCACAAGTTGGAGGCAGAAGTGTCCAGCTGGACCCTAGGGCATGTTCTAGTCCAGAATTGGAATCAGCCTTTGTGTCACAGGATTCACTTCCTTCCAGCCCCCCATTAGAAAGAGACTAAAGGAGGAAAGGCATAGTACTGCTGCAAGCTTCAAATCCCCCACTCATCTCCAGTGGAAGCCAGCTCCGCAGGAGGAATGCAAGAGGTGATCTCCAGCTTTCTAGTTTTCCTCACCTAGTGGCTCCCAGAAGATACACAGTCTGAGTGGAGGCTCTGGATAAAGCGCAGATGGGAACACAGTCAGGATAAAATGCCAGAGGATGTTATAAAAGGACAGCCAACCCCATCCTCTTATTTGCCCGCTGGCCCATTTCTGGGCATTTTTCAGAGTCTGCAGTTGAATAAAATGCAAAATTCTGATGGCTTATTTGTTGATACATAGAACAAATACAAGGAAGCAAGACTTCTGTCCTCCAACTCCAAATGTATGCTAGATCTTGGAAGAAAATGGGTCAAATGATAATGTCTTTGAGTGTAGATCCATCAGTTTTTTCTGTATCCCCATAGTAGAGTCATAGCACCTAGCCGGCACCCAAGAAATACCTAGAGATTGTCACAAAGAGATTTAAGACCCCTTCCTTGATACTAGATGGTTATGCAGTATCACACAAAAAGCTGTTAAGTCTAGGATTTGCCAAACTGTGCTTAGATATGGCTCAGAAGAACCCCTTCAAGGCTGAAAGGATAAAAGCAGGCTCTAACATGTCCCTGAAATGAAGAAGCTCTATTTCTTCCTGATCTGTACTCTGAGCTTCCACACAACATTTGGGTCTTCTCTTAAACAAGATTGAAGAGCTCTGCTATAGAAAAACACAGATCAGGCTAAAGATGTAGTATATAGAGATGTGCCAAAAGACATAACTAAAAATTGATAGAAGCCAAGTTGCAAATACTGTATTTTCAAGGCTGGCGAAATGTTATTTATCATGGATTCTCCAGTGGTGAGATAAGTAGGGATACAGCATGAAAATCGAGAATCTAAGGGGTTGGACTGGATGTAATAAGAAAAGGAGACATCTGTGAGCTCCAGATTCCTCACTCATCTCCAGCAAAACCAGGTTTCGGGATAAAGGGAAGGGGCTGCCTGCAAGTGATCTTTGGAATGGTCGCTTTGTAAAAACTAAAGGGAAATTCACTCTGCAATGAGGTAAGGTGGAAGAGAACAAATTACTGGAACGAAATGTATCAAGATATCTCTAAGTATTTTTCTATGTAATATCACATGTCTTCATAATTTTCTTATAATGAGTACGTATGTGCTCTGAATGCGGCACTGTCTCCGCACTTCAGAACCAGTCCCTCATCCCTAATTAAAACTCCCCTCAGCTCATGAAACCTAACCCATTTTGGCTAAGGTATTGATGGTTTCTTATGCCTGCACCTGTTCCAACCATCTGATTTAGTGCTACCTGTAACTAAATCCCAGGGAAAGTGTGTGTGACCACCTCTCTTCAAACCTTATCACGTGCATCTCAACACTTGACCCAGAGAATGCTTGCATGCCACAGGATGTTGCTAAGGCTAAGACATTTGACCTCTGAAGCACAACCTAGAAGTGGTAATAAAAAAAAAATACCTCTGTGGACACACTCACCGGAATCCCATTGATGCCAAGAAAGCCAGGAACTCCCATGGGACCCTAGAATAAAAGGAGTAGGAAGAGGAATGTAAGAGACAATCCAACTGATGTCCATTAGATTTGGTGCGTTTGTTCATGTGATTCGTGACCTAAGTTTTTAAAAAAATTTTTTTAAACGTTTATTTATTTTTGAGACAGAGAGAGACAGAGCATGAACGGGGGAGGGTCAGAGAGAGAGGGAGACACAGAATCTGAAACAGGCTCCAGGCTCTGAGCTGTCAGCACAGAGCTCAATGCGGGGCTCAAACTCACGGACCGTGAGATCATGACCTGAGCCGAAGTCGGACGCTTAACCGACCAAGCCACCCAGGCGCCCCTCGTGACCTAAGTTTTTAGAAGTGTTTTATACCTCACTCTCCACATTGTGTCACCTTGCCTCTACCTAAGGTCTTAAACATGTCTGTATTCTGAGACCAGTTTTTATCTTAAGCAATGTGGTGCAAAACCTAAAATGATGGCTCAGTATGACATGTTGCTTTGAAACTGGGAAAACTGGGGTGGAGGGCCTCAAAAGGCCTAACCACAAGTTCCCCATCACTCTGCTCCCCTAGATGAGGTCTCCTAGGCAAATGGCCCTCCTTGTCAAACAGAGCAGGTACAGTTCCTGCTTATCCCTGAGTCTGGTTTCAGTTCCTTGATGACCCACTGTATTATTCAAACAAGCCTCCCTCAGGAGCCAAGGGGCACCTCACCCTTTTGCCACTACAAAGTCTGCCTCCCCCGTGTGGCCCTGTATGGTGTGTGGTGTCCTTTCACCCTGCGCTGTGAGCATATGTGAGTAATAAACCTGCTGTCAATGTTTTCTGTCCAGTATCAGGTGTCATGTCTTCTGCCATCCTCAGAACCCTAGGCTGGGAATCCCTCCCTTACCAATGGGGCAAAGAGGAGGTGATTAAAATCTGAAGGGAACATAAACTAAGTTGCTAAACTCAGCCAGCTACCACAATATGATCAATCTCCTTTCTTGCATCTCTTTCCCTACATTTGTAGCCCAGATTGCTTCCAAGCATTCCGACATCTTGCTTCCCAGTCTCCTTGCTTGGATTCCTGACCTCTATTGCCCATCTGATTGAACTTCTGACCCATGCCCACTCCAAACCCACATGAATTCCCACCCCAGCAAGCTCACGTGTCTAGCAAGTAGCCAATACATGCACTTTATGGCTTGCTTGCCATAGGAGTCTCTCTGGAAATAGGTTGATCTATTAGCAGCATATCACACAGCCTGGCACCAAGGTACTCAGGATTAGTATTATTTCCATAAACGAACAGAACTGAGATTTAGAACTTTTCACCTTCATACCTATGGTTCATCAGTCAAAGAAAAATCAAACTCTGGTGTTTTTACCTTATCTCCTTTTGGTCCATATGGTCCCAGGGGACCTGGGGAGCCCCTTTCTCCTTTCAACCCTGATAAACCACTAGGGCCATCAAATCCTTGAGGACCTGTTGGACCTTGAATTCCAATTGGTCCTGGTCGCCCCTAAGATGGAGAGAAGGAGTGCACTTAGTCAATAGAGTACTTAACATCAACGCTTCTCATTTTCCCATACACAGAGAATACTGTCATCTCTTCACTAAACAATTTTGGCTTAGAGATCTGTGAAGCATACCAAAGTTCCAGACACGGATCAGAAAAGGCTATTTTAGGGGCTGCTAAGCTTATTTGGATAGAACATATTTTATAAGCACATTTAATAAGATTCACGTGCACCAAGATCCTTTAACTTTGTACTTCTTAGGAGATTAGTTATTCAGGCGGGATAATATTGTCCTCTTCCTAGTTAATGCCAGGGCATCCATCAGATTGTCAAAATAGTGAAAGAACAGAATGCTGGAGAACATCGTGACATTTTATAACTCCCATTCAAGTGGCCAACCACATACTTGCAGTGAAGTCCAGAAATGGCAATGTCTAAAGAACACTGCCTCGGGGGTCCAGAGAGGGGAGAACCCAGAAACCCATGGGCTGACCAACCTGTCAAAGCCCATCTTTATTGGCAGATCCCAGGACCCCATCACTGCAACTGGAAACAGATGCTTACAGGAAACACACACACACACACACACACACACACACACACACATTATTTATTTGTTCCCTTTCTATATATCTCCTTCCCTTCAACCCACTATCTGTAGACTGTTGAATGTGTAAAATTCAAGAAGCCTGAAAATATCCATTAAGTATTAATTATAATAGCAAGAGGGAGAAGCTTTAATATTTTGAATGCTTTAGTTATAAAGTGTCTGTAACAATTAAGTCTGAAAATTCAGGCTGACATTTCAAAGCTGACCAAGACAGAGAATTAACCCCAGTGGGTGCAGCACAGGCGGGCTAGTCTATCATTTAGAACAAATCCCAGTAGGGACTGAATTTTCTCGGCAGAAAGACGAAAACCATTAGTAACATGCATTACCTCTCAGAGAACGCAACACCATACCAGATAGAAAGCTTATTTTCATGAACGCTTCCCACCTCTACCTCTTGGCCCTTTTACTGACTGTCTGCAATTTCCTACAGACCTGTGAAAAACTCAGAAAAGCCCATTAAACATGCCCTTTAATATTCACCTTCAATGGTTACTTTTTAAAAGGCTGGAAACAGGACAGATGCTTTCTGGAGTGGCTACAGTCACGTACTGGAGATGCAAGTGGTCACCAGCTGTGTGGGGCCTTTGGAGTAAAATTTCCAGTGTCAATCAGGCCCACAAAGACCAAGGACTCTTGCAAAGAAGTACAAAGAAGTACATCTCTTTTCCTAAAGATGCAATTTTCTGGGGGCACCACCCACCACTTGACCTTCTCTAGCACCCAACATATAGCCTCTTCTGGGTGCTGGGCTCTAGACTGCTTAAGGAACTTGTTTCTGGGAATGATGGAGCAGGGCATGAACTTTCACTCTTTCGGCCCTTACCTCCCGTAGTTGGAATTTTGTTTACAATGATTCTGTTTATTTGTTACCCTTGTAAACTTTTACTATGTATGTATATATGAAACTAAAAAGAAAAATAAATTATCTATCTATCTATATCTATGTCTATCTATCTATATCTAAAAATAAAAAGAACAATACTTTAAAAAATAGTGCTGGGGTGTTGAGGATTAACAAAGAAGTCTAAAATGTGGACCTCGCTTTCAAGACTAATGTACCCAAAAGCAGAGCAAACAGCACAAATCCAGAACAGAGCCTAAGTAGTGCAGGAACACAAAGAAAGGGTTGGCTGTGGAGGGTTTGTGAAATGCTAACATTCTGTTCATGTCTGGGGGGAGTCACGGCCCACACTGGAAAGGCTGAGTGGGCCCCAATTGAGGTGGGCCTGAAAAGCAAGGAAGGAAGTTGAAGACTTGATATAGTAGCAAATAGGGAACCCTCGAGGTTTGGGGATGGGAAGGGGAGGATGGGAAGAAGGCAGCATTTCAGGGCTGAAACTCATCAATGAGCATTCAGGAGAACATGTGTGTGTCAGCATGAGGCCAGGGCAGCATGCCTGGGGCTGGAACAAGGGAGACAGATAAGAACCAGCTGTTGGGGGAGGAGGAGACCAGTTGGTGGGAGGATAGGGGCAGGATGGACTTGCTGAGGCCATGTTATTACTAGCAGAGAGGATGTGGTCAAGGCACTGAATGCTTGACCCAAATCTGAGCCCTGCCCAAAGCTTTTCCACATCAAGGGATGGGAGGTGGAGAGCACCATAAACCATTGAACTGAGAAAGCAGACTGTGGTGTGGCCCAATTCCCATTTTGCTCACATCACTAGAGCCTGAGCAGTGCCTGGCATGGGCACATGCCATGGGCTGGCACGTTCCAGCTCTGGTCTCTTGCCTTTGTAGAGCACATGCTCAGCAAGAGTAACTAAAGAGACTTAGGAGTGAGACAATTCTAGGTCTGGACTTAACAGGAAATCTGATTCCATCCATAAAAGGCAGGATTCCATGGCCCGCTTCCTTTCTCTTGGCTGGGTGGCCATGCTGAATTTGCCACAGTTGTAGAGCCAATTCTACCGTTCCAGCCGGAGAGCTTAAAGTGACTCTCTGAAAGAACTCATGGAGGGAGGCAAACCATAAGAGACTCCTAAGAACTGAGAATAAACTTAAGGTTGATAGTGGGTGGGAGGGAGGGGAAAGTGGGCGATGGGCATTGAGGAGGGCACCTGTTGGGATGAGCACTGGGTGTTGTATGGAAACCAATTTTACAATAAATTTCATATTTAGAAAAAAGAACTCATGGATTCTTTGATTTCGAATTCTTTTTTTAAAGCGGTTTTTGAAATGGCACCCCTCAGGGGAATGTATACCTCTGAGGTACAGTGTCTGGGCTGGCCCCAGCTAGAAACCTCTCAGATTGATGATCAAGGGGCCAGAAGCAGGGCCTGTGGGATGTCTCAAGGCTTTGAGATACTACTGGCCCAGAACTGCCTCCTCAGTGGGTTTCCAGGCCCTTCTGGAGCCTGCAGTCATAGGATATGAGACAAAGAATCTTCCTACCCACTGAGGTCCTTTCGTACAGTGGCACAGAGCACCACGAACAAATGAAGGTGGCCAAAAAAAAAAGTGGGGGGGGGAGACACGTTTCTTTTGTGCGTTGTTTTGTCAGCCATCTCTAGATATGCTTATTCTGTGCTTACAGCTATGTGTTCTTTTTTGCTCGTCTCCAGTACACAGGGTTTCTGTCGCAGTGCCCAGCATATTGTTGAAGCTTAATACTAAATCAATAATGATGAACTGCTTTTTTTTTTCCTCCCAAGAAGCTATCGGTGGCACTTTTCAAAATGGCCAGCAGAGGTCAGTGTGAGAACATTGTAGCTACAGATAAGCAGGTAGGTGGGTGGGCCTCTCTCACTACAAATAAAATCAAACCAGTGTCAGAGAAGTCACAGAATGTTCGAGCAGAAAGGGTCCTTGGAGACCATTTCATCTAGGTTCTATTTTATATAAGGGGTGGGGGGCAGGCCTGGAGAAGGGGAAGGACTTGTTCACGTCACATAGCTGGTGAGGAAAACAGCATGGGACTCAAACCAGACTGCCTGCTGCCAGTGTGTGGCTCTTTCCCTGTTTGCCAGTGGCAGATGTCCTAGGGGGTCCTTGAGGCTGCCCCCCCCTTACCCAGGCCCGCCCCTGGGACTGTCCCCATCAGTAGGCTGCAGCAACCAGATGCTCACACATCATTTCTCTCTTCCTAACTTTGATCATTTCACAGAACCAATCTGAAACACCATCACTGTTTGGACTGCTAGCAGAATTTCAATGGGCTTGGACCAATGCCCTGCCCTGATACATGTCATTTATTTTGGCAAACAGACCGAGACAGGGCAGAAGGGACTCCTCCAAGTCTTTCCAACAAGCTCTCCTGCCTCCATCTGCTCGGGATTTTAAATATGCACAGCAGGGTCTAATTCTCAAGAGAATGAACTGGGACTCAAGAGAATGCCTGAGGCCAGGAACTGCAGTTCCTGACTGAAGCCCAGGCTGGCTGCCTCCTGCTGACGACAGTATGTTGGGGTTAGTATGCAGCTAAAGGTCACCTTAGATCACACCACACCCACATCCCCAACCCCAGATAACCAGGGTGACAGACTCAGCAATGGGTCTGCATATAAAGGACAGTAGTCCCTTCTTATTTACGGATATATATTCCAAGATATATATGGATTCCTGAAATTGCAGGTAGTACCAAATCCCATATATATACTATCTTTTTTCCTATAAATACATACCTAGGATAAAGTTTAATTTGTAAACTAGGCACAGTAAAATATTTACAATAATAATAAAATAGAACAAGTATAGCAATATACTGTAAGAAAAGGTATGTGAATGTGGTTTCTCTCAAGATATCTTTACTGTTCTGTACTCACCCTTCTTGTGATGACGTGAGATGATAAAATGCCTACATGATGAGATGAAGTGAGGTCAATGACGTACTCACTGTGATGTAGGGTTAGGCTACTATTGACCTTCTGACCTATGGTCAGGAGATCATCTGCTTTTGGACCATGGTTGACTGTGGAAAGTGAAACCATGGATAAAGGGAGACTATTTAGTACACATATACAGAAATAGTATCTACAAATCTTAAAAGCACATGCCTCAGACTAGGTAGGATTGTGAAACAGAGAGAGCTGACTTTTTATTACTAGGCCCTTTCTCTCTTCTTATCCCTCCCTGAAGTTTCCAGTGTCCTTCTCCCATAAAATTAAAATTTATGCCTACTGAAGAATCTGAAACTCATTCCCACTGAGGCATAAATGACTTGACAACAACTTAGAGCTTTACTTCTCCCTAAGGGGATTTGTATTTTAATGGAGAGCAAAGCATTAAGCTAGGGGATGCAAATGATATCTGTGAAGCAGAAGGGAAGAGGGGGGTGTGCCCAGGCTTTCCTAAGGATCCAGCTATACAGCAGAGGTTGTTCGGTGCTGTTACCTGGTATCATGGTGCTGGATCTGGAATCAGAAAGATCTGGAGTCAAATCTCATTACTGCCATTTAATAGCTATGTGACCTTGGGCAAGTGACTCTAGGGCTCTGAGGAATAATAGCTCTGGTGTAAATTATTGTAAGCATTTAAATGAGTTAATGAAAACAACTGGCATGAAAGTATAAGTTCTCTTTCCTCTTTAGGTATCATTCATGGTAAAATGGAGAAGTTATGATTGGGTACCTAATGTTCCTTCTCTTAAGTTTAAGTGGGTGATGCACACATATCATGGAGAAACTCTCTTTGGGGCAGAGATGTGTGCCCAGGAATGAACGAGCATGTATGCCAGTGTCCCACATCTGTGGAGAGCATTTCCCCCCTTACTCAGTGTTGGTGCCCTTGCTCTCTTGGGCTCGTTCTCTTAAAAGAATTTCCTCTACATGCTAATGACTCCCTAGTCTGAACCTCCAGCCCCAATTTCTCTTCTCAGTGTGCCAGGTTCTTATAGCTAATGGCTTACCAGGCCTCTCCACTTGAATATTCCATCACAAACTCAACATGACCAAAGCTGAACTCATCATCTTCTCCTTAAACCCATTCCCCAAACCAGCTCCTTCCTCTTGAGTTAATGGAACTAACTCAGAAAATGACAGTCTATCCACAAAGTTGACTAAACCAGAGGCCCAAGGATTCCCCATGACTTCTCTCTTTCCCTCATCTTCCACATCCAATCCACCGGCAAGGACTGTCAATTCCACCTCCAAAATACAACTCAAACCTGCCCATTTCTCTCTATCTTGATGGTCTTCTTTCAGGTCTTCCTCATGTCTCCCCTACAGTGTTGCCACAGCTTCCTAGTTGGTTTGCCAACCTCCAATCTTGCTTTACTTTCTCTTAGCATCCTGCCCCAGGGCCTTTGTACATATCTCTGCTCTCCTGGTTAGCTCCTATTTATCATTCAAACTCCAATAAAGTTATCAGCTCCTCCAGGGAGCCTTCCATGATTGCCCCCACCCCACAGTATGGGCTAGGTTGCCTGTTTGTGCCTATACCCCCAACAGATTGAGCTCCTTGGGGGCAAGTCCTGTGTCTTTTTCCTCACTGAATCACTTGTACTAAGTACAGTGCCTAGTACACAATGGGACCTCAGTAAATGCTGAATGAATGGAGAAATGAATGAATGAATATACACACTGAGAAGCCAGTGGCCAGGTACAGCAATACCTTCATTGGAAGCCTAGATAGCTGTACCAGAGTACAATCAAGAACCATCTGATCACAGAGCCACATAAAAGAGAGCTGTATAAGACTTAGGAAATCATCCAGTTCAGGGCAGAGAAGCTGAAGCCCAGAAAGGGAAAAGAACTTGTCAAAATCCATGCAATATCAACTCTGCACATATAGGAAGGGAGGGGATAAGGCATCAAGGCCAGAGACACAGAACCCAGTGAGGAGGTTGTGACCTCCAGGAGAGAAATAACGGTGACTTGGACTACGTTCATGGCAGGAAAAGACAGGGAGAAGATAGATTTGAGAGAGAGTTTAGAGGGTAAAAAGAATAAAACTTAGTGCTAGAATCAAATTTGTGGGTAAGACAGAGAGGGTTATGAAGGATGACTCCCAGGTTTCTTGCTTGGGCAACTGAGTGGATCTCTTCACTGACCTGAGGAAACCTAGGGGAAGAAGAGTCGTGGATGGAAGTTGAGGAGTCCACCTTTGGAGAAGTGGGGATTAAGATACCTGGGACCATTTAAGGGGATATTCTGCACCTGCTGTTCTCACTAGACCATACGTCTGAGAGGGTAGGGAGTTCAGTTGACACTTTTACCACAGTATCTCCAGAGATGCTGTGTCTGGTATGTGGTAGGCACTCAAAATATAATTCTGGAGAAAAAGGTGTAATTGTGGAGTGCAAGAAAATGCAGAGTTAAATGTGCACTTGGGAATCTTCAAGAAGGCCACGTCCAAATTCTCATTAGCTAGGGGAAAAATTAGATTAAAAAGACTTTGTTGCTATCCTGAAAAACCCCTGTGTGGCCTTTGGGGAAAATGAAGCAGAGATTGCTGACCCCCTGACCTCTAGCCTAAGGACTAGGCAGCTTGAATTCTACACTTTGCCCTTACCATCCAACTGGAATTCCCATTTTAGTAATGGGGCTGGGTAGAGGAAATGCAAGAACTTATCAGGCTCTGGCCTAAGTAGCTGGGGTCTCTCTCTTAGCCATGAAATATGTGGTAAGAAGGAAATTAATGATAACACCCCCAAGTGCAGAATATTTAAGACACTTCAGAATACTTTTTCTTTTGCCCTTCCTTTGGAGGATCACAACACATCTGCGTGGTAGGCTGAGGACACCAAGCTGCAAAGCAGTTAGCCGATGGGGCTTGCCCGTGTCATATAGTTGGTGAATGGCAGAGCTGGTGTCAGGGCCTCCCAATCAACTCTGTGCTCCTTCTGTTACAATATATGGAGACAGCCATCCATAGAGCCTCACACTCCACTCTCTTAGTCATAGCACTAATGGGCTAACATTGTCCATAGAAGTAAATAAGGCAGAAAGAATACCAGTAGGTGAAGAATAAGTCTAGTGTATGACAAAGACTCATATCATCCAGATATACAGACCCATTTTGTGGCCCAGAAAACCCTGGCTCAGTTTGATAACAATAGCATCATCTACAATTTTCCAGCAAGGGCAGTGACCTTACCCACCTACATACATACATACATACATACGTACGTAAAAGGTGATTGGTGTCTAGTAAAGTGTGAACCCCCCAAATTGTTAGTGTCTGCCACAGCTAAGAAGCAGTATCAGAAGCTTGCCCTCAACACCGAAATGAAAACACATTTATTTTCTGGTTCTTAAGCTATAATCAGTGTTTGCAGCAGCCAGCCGAGGCATGAAGACATGCACCTACATGTTTTGTTTGCAAAGACACACACACCTATTCCATTGGCTATTGTCAGCATGTTGAAATTTTCAGCAAGACACCTCCCAGAGTGATAAAGTTAACTCTTGCTAGTCAACAATCTGTATCCCTCCTTTCTGCCTGTTCATTCACATTTCTCTTCTAAAAGACAATAATGACCTTCTTACTACCAAGCACTTACTAAGTACCATCTCCTTGAATCCATCTCGTTAAATCCTCTAACAGCCCTAATAAGTGTGTATTAGACTAATTTTACAGATGAGGACACTGAAATCCAAATTCATAGAGGGTAAGAAACTGGCCTGAGGTCATACATCAAGCAATTAATGAGGCTAATTTTGGTGATACAAAAGTCTGTTTCTTCCACCAAGCTACATTACCTCTCTGCGTTGAATAATGCTCTGAAGGTAGAAACCCAAACCCACTTGAAAAGGGACAGTAAGAGCTACTCTGGGCAGGAAATATTGCCATTTTCATTAACAGAAGATCAACTGATCTCAATTTACCCAATCTTTTCACTGGAACAAGTAATATTTAATAGAAATTCATTTAGTGGAATTAATAAATTAAGTCATAACAGGCATTTGAAGGAATGATACTCCCCAGAACTTAAAAAGATGGGAGATTTCTTTTTGTTGAATTTCCTCCCTCTTCCTCCCCCTCTTCCTTCTCCTCTTCCTTCTCCTTCTCCCATTTCTACAGTTAAAATGGCTTCTTTAATTGGTCTGTGGGCAATGGACAGTTTTCTAGGCTCTTGTAGACAAATTCTGATGTGCTATGAGTCCCTAATGCTAGCATATTAAGGACAGAAAACAGATTACAGGAACAGTATACTAATTTGATGATCATTGTGCTGAGCAGAAATTGGAGAATTTTGTTTTTAAACATATTTTCCCTTGCCCCTGGGGAACACCAATAATTGTTAAAATTGGATGAAGCAGAGGTGTCTGCTATATAGAAGCAAATAAGATGATGAAGAATTTTCAGGTCTCCCTGTTGTCTACAACATATTCATAAAACTACATCCAAAACCAGACCAAACTTTCCTTTTGTGTCAATATTGTAATTGGGAAGTATAAGAACCAAAAATCAAATAACACTATAAATATGACCATTGACCATAAAAATAAAAAACAGAAAAACCACTTCTGTAACCATTACAGATAGTTGAATGAGCCACCACACCCCTTTGAATGGGCATGCAATCTATACAAAGAGCCCCGCTGTACTACAAAGCATAAACTGAGTTTCTGGACTGCATGAGAAAATAAATACAGCTCTACTTGGGATGATTTTTTTTAATTTTTTTTAACGTTTATTTATTTTTGAGACAGAGAGAGACAGAGCATGAACAGGGGAGGGTCAGAGAGAGAGAGGGAGACACAGAATCTGAAACAGGCTCCAGGCTCTGAGCGGTCAGCACAGAGCCCGAAGCTGGGCTTGAACTCACGGACCGCGAGATCATGACCTGAGCCAAAGTCGGCTGCTTAACCAACTGAGCCACCCAGGCGCCCCGGGATGAATTTAATCTAAAACTGATATAAGAGTTGGAAAAACTGAAATACTGAATTTGCCATAATATTGGTTTCCTTCTTAGAATTTAGAAGACAACTTGTGTATGATTTGATGGCACAGGCCTGTTAAAAAAGCCTTCTGGTAGGGGTGCCTGGGTAGCTCAGTCAGATAAGCATCTGACTCTTGATTTCAGCTCAGATCATGATCTCATGGTTGTGAGATCAAGCCCCATGTCAAACCCCACATCGAGCCCTGAGTTGAGCCCTGCATCAGGCTCTGCACTGGGTGTGGAGAAGTCTGCTTAAGATTCTCTCTCTCTGTCTCCCTTTGCTGGCCTCCCTCAAAAAATAAAAATAAAAAAATAAGAAATAAAAGAAAGCCTTCTGGTAAACTTGGATTGATATTGCCATTGCCTGGTTACAGCAGAACCTTAAGATTTGGGTTCTATTCCCTGTTCTAACTTTCTAACTGCATGATCTTGAGAAAGCCAATTCACCTCTATACCTTAGTTTTCTCATGAGCAAAATGGGGATATTACATGCCTCACCTGTTTCCTTGGTTGCCTTGGGCATCAGTTAAGACAATGTATGTGAAAGGGGCTGAGAGTTCATTCTACTGACAAAGCTCTGCTTTGGGGGAAATATACTCTAATAACCAAACTTCCAATTTTCAACCCCCCTTCCCATTTGCTAGGTTTATAAGGCAGTAAGCTATGAAATAATAAAAGCCATGAGGAGGAGGTTTCAGTAGGAAAAAAATTTGAATGATATGAGAATTTAAAGCTGATAAAGGTGGGGGCAGATTGACTGTCTTGCACAGGATTCTAATTACAGTTTAAAAATGATTGGACCTGCACTATCACCTTATTATTGTAGTTTTAAAAATGTGGTTTATTTTAAAATATGTGGTTTAATTACAGCCCAAAGCCAAATTTTTTCTTTTAGTTTTTCCAGTAAAACATAGCCATGGTTTTATAATAAAAATCAAAGTGAAAGAGGATTTGCCAGAATTTCACTTGCCAGCAATTCTTGCTGCAGCGTATCTATTCCATTAGACAAGGAATACATGTGGCATTTTTTCTCCAACATAATAAATTACCCATCATGGATATTCTGCACAACCTTTGCTCCAATACTGAGCTGGTGTGAGCTGATTGCCTCTGGATCGATGTTGGCTTCCCCAAGTCTTTGACGAGAAGCCATCAAGTTTTGGGAGTAGGAGGGAATGTGGAGTAACCAACTACTGCTCCTTAAACAGAAGGAGAATAAAAGAAAGGTAGGATCAAAGAAATTCCCTGTCAGGACCCATGCCAAAGGGTTCAGGGAGCTCTGAAAGGGGAGGGAGGGGCATCGAAGGGAGAGGAACAACTTACATACTCTCAGGGCAGTTCCCTCAAAGACCCACACCCCATATTCATAGCCACACCCATGCAGATAAAGAGATACACATTCCAACCCAAATATACAGGCCCACAGGCGCAGGAGTCTGTGAAAATGGTAGGGCCTGTTGGTATTCCAGCATAGTCCACCATATAGCTCTCAGTCAGCCATGGATTTGAATTTCAGAAGATGGGATGATATACATCTTCCCCACCAACTGTATGCAATAGTACCCATAGACAAGTGAAGTCATCCACACAGATACATACAGGCCAAAAAGGAGATGGCAAGGGGGTGTTGAAAGTGGGGGCTCCACAATTCTGATATCTTTCCCTTTTACATGATGGACAGTTAGAAGCTGAGATAAAATCTAGCTTCTGTTGCCGCAGGAAAGATGGGTTGTAGGGGTGATGGTGGCTGTGGTGTAGATGAAAAGTAGAAGCTCCAGGGTCATACTGATATCAAGAATAAGAGTTACCAACTTGCATTGGAGAGGGGGTTCAGATTTCAAAGTGTTTTCACATCCACAACTTCATTTAATGTTTGTAATAACCTCATCCTCAATGTACTAGAGAAAGTAATTGAGGCCCAGAGGTTAATTAACTTGTCCATGGCCACACAGCTTATGAGTGACACAGCCAGACCTTCTTATTCCCACTCTAGTGCTCTTTCCACTACTCCCTTTATAAAGTGACAGGTCAATTCTACATAAAATATTCCCACCATGACGCTATATGACTCCATGAAAAACCCTGGTTCTGGAACTTATTGAGGCCTCTTGATTCTTCCCTTCATTTTTCTTGCTGCCCGATGGCACCCTCATTAACCCATTAAGTATCTGCACAAAGTGCAAAGAACTCAAGTCATTCTAATTAGTCCCTTCACAACTCATCAATTTAGTAAACAGTTGTTGAGCACTTCCTATATGTCAGCCACAATACTACATGTTGGGAACATAGAAAGAAATGTAATATGGACCTTGCCCTTGAGGGCTCACTCTGAGTCAGAAGGATGAGTTATGAAGGATCCTGGGTGGCTCGGTCAGTTAAGTGTCTGATTCTTGATTTTGGCCCAGGCCATGATCTCATGGGTGGTGGGTTCGAGCCCCACATTGGGCTCTGCGCTGTTAGTGCAGAGCCTGCTTGGGATTCTCTCTCTCTCTCTCTCTCTCTGCCCCTCCCCTGCTCATGCTCTCTCTCTCTCTCTCTCTCTCTCTCTCTCTCTCTTTCAAAATAAACTTTAAAAAATTAAAAAAAGAAAGATTGAATTATGTACACACGAGTATTATCATAAGGCGGAGGAAGGCAGGAAGGATATGATTCTGAACTCAACCAAAGAATGTTGGTAAGTTTGTCTTAGAAATAGAGGGGAGCCTTTTAGTCCTCCAAAGTAGACAGTGGAGAAGGATGCAAACAAACAAACAAACAAAAACAAACCCCAAAAAAACAAACAAACCCAGGATAAGTTTTGCTAAGTAAGAGGAGAGTGGAGAAAGTCCGTTTCAAATTGAGCTCCGTTTTCCCAATAAACATAGGAAGTGAGGTTATATAAGAATGAAGGTAGTTGAGGCTGAGGATGACTGGAACAGCCCAGGAGGAGATGCTATGGGTAGGAAGTCAGCTGTTAGAAAAGTTTGAAGGGTTGCCAAGCAGCCCCAAGAACTGTGCTGACACTAGAGAACATTTTTGTCAGGGAGGCCTCCTCAAACAATACTTGGCAGTCCAAGAGTAGGAGCTGGCAAAGCAGGCAGTGGGGTTTTCCAGGGTTTGGCTCTGGTACATACATCAGAAGTAATGGGGGTGAAGATGGGGGCGAGGGGGACGGATAGGTCCAATTGGAAGACATGAGAGCCTTGTTGACATAGCTGATCTTGGGGTCCTGGCTGGAGAGTGCTCCAGAAGGGAGCTAGCAATTCCTGATAAACAGATGATTTATTGGGAAAGTTGGCTTTGCTCAAAGTGAGAAGTCTGAACTAGCTATAAGATATGAATGATGGATAGCATTTAGTACTTGAGTCAGTGTTGTCAACACAAAATCTGGGGCCAGAGAGCACAACCTGGAGAGGCACAGGTGGAGAAAATCCACTGTTGGCAATGCCATGCCACATGCACCACAGACTGAAGACCTTGTAGTTGGGTCTAGTATCCAGCTCAAAGGGCGGTGGTTTCAGCTGATGCAGAGTCAATGGCATGTTATATAAGGAGGGAGGCAGGTAGCTTACAAGTACACAGCTCACTGTACCTTCCCCACTTCCATAGTGTCATTTACATTTTTGTTATATTGCACAACTATTCCCTTAGTGATAGTAGCAATTAAAGCACTTTAAATGACTTAAAGCATTGATCTGCTTCCCAGGGAAAGCAGAGCTAGGGATAAATCAGGAAACTATTCTGAGAAGTAATCTGGATGGGAAATTGGGGAGGGAGGAAGTGGCAACTGGAAAAGAAAGCAAAACTAGCCAAACCCTAGGACCTGGGGTAGAAAAAAGAGAGATTAAAAAGCTGTTGGCCAGTCCAGGGGCCTGATCTGGGGAGGTTAACAGGGAAAGAGGCCCATGTCCCCCTTACCCCACCATCCATCACCGCTTTTTTTTTTTTTTTTCCATTCTCTAGTTTTGTGAGGATTTGAAAAGTTTCTAGATCTGGTGCTGGCAATGTTTCAGAAAAACTTAACAGAGGATTTGATAGAGATAAAGTCCCCAGTGAAGCCTGTCATAGCTGAGAGTAACAACTATTGTCCCCTAAAGCTGAGTGGTAAACAAACCTTCAAGTACTTTCTTTCCCCTTCAAGGCTTTGAGTGTTTCAGGTCCTTCAGCTTGAGAACCCAGAAGCTAATTGCTTCACTTGACTTGCTGACTGACAAAGAGAGGTTTGTTTAGTCCAGTTGCAACCATTCTCTGGAACCCAGGAGAAGAAAAGAAAGTGAGGGGGTAAAATGGGAGGGGAGCTCTAGTAAGGCCATATGTAAGAGAGAATACCCCTCAAAGGCAAGGTGAAGGGGCATGATTAGGGGAAAGATGTAAATCAAGGTATATAGCAAGGCTGGCTTTCAATAAACATTGCCAGATAGGCTGCTCCAAGGCTCACAGGGGCCCTCCTATCCCTTAGGATCCTATTCTAGTAACTACCCTTCCTCCCTCTTATATCTTCTGGACTGGTTGCTTTCTTATAGTCTTTAAAACACGCTCTGATCTACCTGATACTCAAAAGTAAAACAAAAGTCTTTCTTCCCACCCCTTGCCCAGGGACCTCTCCACCACTGTGTCCTCCCAGAACAAACTTCTTGATACACCAGACAACACTCACTGCCTCCACTTCCTCTCTTACCACCCTTCCCAACCCCTGGCAATCTGGACCTATCAGCAACTCCCTCTTGAAAGTACTCTCCGGAAAGTAACCAGTGACCTCTGCTAAATTCTGATCCCATAGACCTTCTTTGCAGTGTTAGTCTTTGCTGAACACTCTTTTCCCTTCTAGGACCATCTCTTTGGCTTTCATTGCACGGTACTGTGGGTCCTTCAGTCTTTCATCATGTCAGTCCTCTTCACTGGTCCCTTCCATTCTGCCCAAAGGTGCTTGCTTGGTCACCTCTTGGTGATTTTATCCACCTCCTAAAGCTTCTACTACCTCCTCTATAAAGATGAGACATCACTCTTATTTCTCAGGTCCCATCAATTTCTCAAGTTCATGTCTACACCCTCTTATTGATCCCCTTAGGGACCAATAACCAAGCCTAGCTCAGTCCTTTATTGGCTGTCACCTGGATAATGACAATAATCTCTGGAGTTCTCTCTGCATCCAAACGTTGCTGCCATCTGCCACTCTTGACAGTAATCTTCCTAGATCTGATCCTATTGCTTTTCTGTTTGAAAAGTGTAAATCACTCCCTATTACTTTCAAAATAAAACCCTTACTCCTTAACCAGACATTGAAAACTTTTTCACCATTCAGATCCCAACTACCTTTGCACGCTTTCCACTAAACACTCTTTCCCGGACTAGACTCCAGGCATAAGTCTCTTTGCTGATACTTAAATCCATCCTGTACTCTCTCACCGCCTGGCTTCGACCAAGTGGTTTCCTTGCCAAATATACCCCTCTTTTCCAGAACTCTCTACCAAGGCTCTATCTACCATTCAAAGCTCAGCTCAAATCTGACCTCTTTTATTTTTTAATAATTTTTTTTCAAAGTTTATTTATTTTTGGGACAGAGAGAGACAGAGCATGAACGGGGGAGGGGCAGAGAGAGAGGGAGACACAGAATTGGAAACAGGCTCCAGGTTCTGAGCCATGAGCCCAGAGCCTGACGCGGGGCTCGAACTCACGGACCGCGAGATAGTGACCTGGCTGAAGTCGGACGCTTAACCGACTGCGCCACCCAGGCGCCCCCAAATCTGACCTCTTTTAAAAAGACTTCTCTGATTTCCTTGGTTGAGGTTATTGTCTCCCTTCTCCTAACACTTAAACATATTTTTGTTGTTGTTGTTGTTGTTGTTGTTGTTGTTTGGAACTCAGGTATAGGGAGCTGAGTTAATCATACCCCTCAATTAATGATGAAATATTATCATTAGTCCATATAAAGTCCCTCCTTTTATTTTATTACTTTCCTTCACCCAAATCTCCATTCTCATTCTTATCCCCTCACAGGAACCTTCTATAATGTATCTGATGTAAGTCCAGGAGATAGGTAGACAGATAGATAGATAGATAGGTAGATATAAAGATATACAGATACACACATACATAAATACATAGATACAATAGATAGATAGTTGCTGTGTGTGTAGATAGATAGATATAAATACATTGATACATTGATACAATAGACAGTTTTTGGTGTGTGTGTGTGTAAGTTGATGTAAATGTTACTGGGCTATTCTATTATTTTTTTCATAAGAATGTTTTCAAGATCTCTTTGGTATATGCACAACTATTTTATGGCTTCTAATCCTTGTTAGTATGCATTCACTACACTTTACATGTGTATTTCCCCACTGATGGACACCTAGTTTGCCTCCAATCCCTTACACAAATGAATTCTGTGATAAACAAATGATTCTGTGATAAATATTTTTATAAGCATCCCATTTTAGAACCACAGAGAGGTTTCCCAGGACACAAACTCAGGAGTGAGGTGCTCGGTTGTAGGAATGTATACATTGTTATTATCAATAACTGTCATCTTATTGCTCTTCAAAAAGCTATACCATCTTACACTCCCGTCAGCGATGCTGAGGATTTTTTCCCCCCACATGCTTATGCACACCTGGTGTTATCTTTTGAATTTTTGTCATTTGGATGAGCATAACTTGGTATCTCGTGGTTATTTTAATTTGTATTTCTCTGAATACAAGCAAGATCTAGCCTCTCTTCATATGCTTGTTAGCCAATCCAGGTTCTCTTTCAGTGAGTTGTCCATTCTATGAATATGCTTTGCCCTTTTTTTTTTCTGTTGTGTTTTCTGTGTTTCTCTTTGTTAATTTACCAAAGTTTCTTAGTCATTCTAGATATTAATTCCTTGTCAGTTTTAGACATTGCAAATATCTTCTCTTAGTCTAGCATCTGTCTGTTAACTTTGTCTGTAGTGTCATTCATTGAATTGAAAGTCTCAACTTTGATGTAGTAAAATTCATGACTTCTTTACCTTATGTTCTGTACTTCAGGGTTTTATTTATGAAGTCCTATACCATCTCAAATTATTAAGAAATTCTTGGGGTGCCTGGGTGGCTCATTCGGTTGAGCATCCAACTTCAGCTCAGGTCATGAACTCACAGATCGTGAGTTCTAGCCCCGCATCAGGCTCTGTGCTGATAGCTCAGAGCCTGGAGCCTGCTTTGGATCCTGTGTCTCCTCTCTCTCTGTTGCTCCCCTGCTTTCTCTCTTTTTCTCAAAAATAGATAAAGACTAAAAGCAAAATTAAAAAAAAAATTCTCCATTTATAGTTTTACCTTTCACATTTAGGCTTTTAATCTACCCGGAAGTCACTTTTGTATAATAAAATATTTAAATTCTACTAATAGGTATAAAATATCTGAATAAATGTTTATAGACACCATACTGATGAATGGGATGACTTATTATTATAAAGATGTCAATTTTTCCTAAATCTACCACTTCAATGCCATTCCAATCAAAATGCCAGCAGGATACTTTAAGGAATTAAAAAAAACTTATTCTAAAATGCATGTAGAAAAATAAATGTCTATGCCTATCTAAGTTTATTTTAAAAAGGAATAGAGACTTGTCCTTCTACAGTTTGAGACACGCTACAAAAATATAATAATAATAATAATAATAATAATAAAAAGTTACTGTAGGGCAATAAAAGGCAAATAAACTAATGGAATAGAATATAGAGCTCAGAAGCATGATAATATCAGTGCAATTTCACAGCAAGGGAAGGTTGGATTGTTTGGTGTTAGAAAGAGTAGATCACTGTGTGACAGAACTTCTCAACCAGTGTGTCACACTGAAAGCCACACATGGATTAGAGGAGTATAGAGCTATTATTGATCCCCTTTGACCCTTAGGATGGCCAGGCAAGACCTAAAGTGGTCAGAGCTCCCAAGCTGATAGCCTCCATCTCTGGCCATGAGCAGCCCCATTAGTTTCCCACATTATGCCAACCATATGCTATCATATTCTCTCTGTGCCATGACATTGAAAAAGACTGAGAAGCACTGCTGTATGGAGAAAAATAAAGTTGGGTTGCTAACCCTGTGTAAAATACAAAAGTGACTTCCAGGGCACACGGGTGGCTCAATCAGTTTAGCATCCGACTTCAGCTCAGATCATGATCTCACAGTTCATGAGTGCGAGCCCTGCATCAGGCTCTTTACTGTCAGTGTGGAGCACACTTCAGATCCTCTGTCTCCCTCTCTCTTTGTCCCTCCCCTATTAACTCTCACTTTTTCTCAAAAATAAATAACATTTAAAAATATTAAAAATTCTTATTTATAAAATGTCCAATATATCTTTTTTGTTAGACAAATCACTAACAAAAACAAAAAAAGATACATTACAGGGGCACCTAGGTGGCTCAGTTGGTTAAGTGTCCGACTTTGGCTCAGGTCATGATCTCATGGCTCGTGAGTTCAAGCCCCATGTCAGGCTCTCGTGGTTCACGAGTTCAAGCCCTGCATTTGTCTCTGTGCTGACAGCTAAGAGCCTGGAGCCTGCTTCAGATTATTTGTCTCCCTCTCTTTCTGCCCCTCCCCTGTTTGTACTCTGCCTCTCTCTCTCTATCTCTCTCAAAAAGAAATAAAACATTAAAAATTTTTGAAATGGATTTTCTTTTTTGTTGTTATTGTGAATGCTAATTTACATACAGAATTTTGTATGTCTGTTATATTCAGAGTGTGCACTGAACTAGAAGTATGTGTCCAAGGCCTGTTTCCCTAATTGAACTTGAAGCATCTAAAGATAGGCCTTTGGTTCACCTTTCTTTCCACTACTGTGCTTTGTTATAGTAGGTGCTCACTTAATATTATTAGTTAAACTGAATAGAGAGGACTGCAAAGTACTTCAGAATGCTCTGGAAATTATCATCCATGTAATTTTTCTGACAAAAGTGCTGTGTGATTCTCATTTAAAAATAAATGCCATGTGGGGCACCTGGGTGGCTCAGTCAGTTAAGCATCCGACTTCGGCTCAGGTCACAATCTCACAGTTTGTGGGTTCGAGCCCCGCATTGGGCTCTGTGCTGACAGCTTAGAGCCTGGAGCCTGCTTCGAATTCTGTGTCTCCCTCTTTCTCTGTTCTTCCCCCGCTCATGCTCTCTCTCTCTCTCTCCTTCAAAAATAAAAAACAGTAAAAAAATTTAAAAAATAAAATATAGTAAATGCCATGTTACTTCAAATTCGGTGCTGGAGGAAAGAGAGGGAAGGAGGAAAAATAGATTACTACTAATGTATAATTTTGACTTTTGAACCATGTTTATGTTTTATATATCCCTCCCAAATTAAATTAAACTGTGAAATATGGAGGGTGAAGGATCTTTGAAACTGAATAGAAACTAAAACAAATGAGTGGCACCTGGGTGGCTCAATTGAGCCTCAGACTTCGGCTCAGGTCATGATCTCACGGTTCATGAGTTTGAAGCTTGCATCCAGCTCTGCGCTGACTGCTCAGAGCCTGGAGCCTGCTTCAGATTCTCTGTCCCTCTCTCTGCCCCTCTCCCCTGTTGCACTCTCTCTCTCTCAAAAATAAATAATAAAATAAAACATTAAAAAAAATAAAAATAAACAAATGGAATTCATTGTAGTGGATAAGACTGAGAGGGGGACATACGGGAGGCTTTTGTGGTGATGATAATGCTCTGTATTTTGATCTGGTTGTTGCTTACATGGGTGTGTTAACTTTGTGAAAATTTCTTGTGCTCTACACTTATGATTTGGGCACATTGTACATATAATTCAAAGGTAAAAAATTTAGGGGCACCTAGGTGGCTTACTCGGTTGTGTTCGACTTTGGCTCAGGTCATGATATTATGGTGCGTGAGCTCAAGTCCCACATTCAGCTCACTGCTGTCAGCGCGGAGCCCACTTTGGACCCTTTGTCCTTCCCCCCTTCTCTCTCTCTGCCCCGTCCCTGCATTTGCTCTCTCTCTCAAAAAAAAAAAAAATAATAATAAATAAAAATAAATAAATAAAATAAACATTTTTTAAATTAAAAAATTTTTAAAAATGAGACTCATAGGAGGATCATATATATTTATATGAGGATCATTTATATACATGTAAATGTATATAGAACACTTAATATAGTCCCTGCACATAATAATAACATCTAATATTTACTGTATGTCATGCTTGTGCTAAGCACCTCATAAGGACAGTCTCAATGCTCAGAAAATTCTTAGGAAGGAGGTACTATTGTCATCCACACTTTATATATAAGGGAAATGAGACAAAGAGAAGTTAAATTACTACTTGCAACCAAACAGTTGGGAAGTGGAGGAAGCACTATTCAAACCCAGGTTTCCGCACTCTTAATGCACATGCTGAAGTGACATTTGATAGTGTGATTATGATGTTTTATATATTTAAAAAATATAAACCAAATAAGATACAACCAAAATATATATGTAGCAAATATATAAATATATAATAAACAAATGCATATATGAATATGTATGTTTGTTACAGCTTAGAACTCTGAAAGAAAAGTGTCCTCTGAAGAAGAAAAGGGTTCTGGGGCACCTGGGTGGCTCAGTCGGTTAAGCATCCAACTTCAGCTCAGGTCATGATCTCATGGTTTGTGGGAGCCTGGAGCCTGTTTCAAATTCTGTGTCTCCCTCTCTCTCTGCCCCTCCCTTGCTCACACTCTGTCTCTCTCTCTCTCTCTCTCAAAAATAAATAAACATTAAAACAATTTAAAAATAAAAAAAAAATAAAAAAAAAAGAAAGAGAGGAAACATTACAGTATACTTGAATGTGGATGGCAATGCTCCATTGCAGGGAAGGGGTTAATAATGCAGGACCAATAGGGGACACTTGCTCAAGCAAAGTCCTTGAGTGCTTGTGAAACTGAATAAAGGAAACCTTATTTAAAATGCAATGGGGGGTGGTGTCTGGATGGCTCAGTCAGTGAAATGTCTGAATTTGGCTTAGGTCAAGATCTCATGGTTCATGAGTTCAAGCCCCACATTGGGCTCTATGATGACAACTTAGAGCCTGGAGCCTGCTTCAGATTCTGTGTTTTCCTCTCCCTCTGCCCCTACCTGGCTCACACTCTGTCTCTTTGTCTCTCTCTCTCAAAAATAAATAAACTTTAAAAAATTAAAAAAAAAAGGAAAGGGTTCTAGCTCTTGCTGATTTCCATCAGACTATTTCTACTGCTCATTTCTATCTCCTTTTCAAAATGATGGCTCATAATAGAAGCAATTTTGTCTTTTTAAATAAACTTTTTACTTTGGAACAATCTCAGAGATAGAAAAATTACAAAGGTAGCAGAGTTCCTATATACTCCACATTCCCATCATCTGGTTTCTCCTGATGTTAGTATGTAACATAATTATTGTACATTTATCAAAACTAAACCATTAACATTGGTATGAGTATCAAGAAAACTCCATGCTTTATTCAGATTTCATCAGTTTTCATACCAATTCCCTTTTTCTGTTCCAGGAGTCAAACCAGGATACATCATCACATTTAGTAAAATGCATAAATTTTCAAAATTGTGGTAAAAATGTATAACATAAAATTTACCATTTTAACCAATTTTAAGTGTATAACCCATACAACCATGCAATTAACAACTATCTTGTAACAAGACCAGACAAAGAGGTTGATTTACATGGAAACCATGGAAATAGCTAAGTATAAGCAATACATACAGGAAGCGTCTAGATTGGGTTAGTGGCAAACCCTCTTAATACATAAAATCTTGGCAATAAAAAGCTAAGCAACCCATCTGAGTGAACAAAATGCTTCAAATGGCTTTGCGAGAAGACAACTCCATGAAACTAATCCAAAAGCAAATCAATCACCAGGAAGAGAAAGGGGACTGTAGCCCTGTTAGGAAGAGAACCTAAAACCAGTCACTTCACTCATTGACTGGCGGTTACCCAACAATGTGCATGGCACCTGAGTAAGCGATCAAACCCCAGCATACCACCTCATGTACTCTGTATCATCAAGCAATTGTCAGAAGACTGCACAAACAACTGGAATTGGAGATAATCCTATAGTATGCAGAGAACTCACATAGTTATTGTTGCAAGTGTTTGACTACAGTAGGAAGATTCTATAGAGTAGAAACCTGCTAGATGCTCTCAATCACCTGGGGATCTTATTTAAATACAGGTTCTGATCCAGAGGCCAGAAGTGAGGCCCAAGATTCTACTTTGTTTATTTGAGAGAGAGATAGAGGGGGGAGGAGCAGAGGGAGAGAGAGAGAGACAGAGAGAGAGACAGAGACAGAGAGAGAATCTCAAGCAGGCTCTATGTTCAGGATAGAGCTGACATAGGTCTCAATCCTATGATCCTAGGATCATGACCTGAGCCAAAGCCAAGAGTCTGATGCTCAACTGACTGAGCCACCCAGGTGCCCCTCTGCACTTTTCATGAGTTTCCAGGTGATGTTGCTGCTCTCAGTGAGCTCTGCAGTTTGAATAGCAAGGGTCTGAATAGCAAAGTTCTCAACTTTGCAACATATTGTAATCACTTGAGGAGCTCTAAAAACTAGGGATTTCTGGGTCTCATTCCCAGAGAGTCTGATTTAATTAATTAGTTTAGGGTATCCGATGAACTGAATTATGTTCCCCTAAAATTCGTGTGTTGAAGCCCTCGCCACTACCATGTAACCATACTGGGAAAAGGGTCTTTAAGGAGGTGATTAAGGGTTACATGAGGTCATAAGTGTAGCATTTCAAATGGAGAGAATGGGTGCCCTTCTAACAAGAGGACTAGACATCAAAGTTATCTCCACCATGTGACAACACAGCAAGAAAGTGGCCATCTGCAAGCCAGGAAGAGAGCTCTCACCAGAACTCAACCATCCTGGTGCCCTGATTTTGGAATTCCAGCCTCAAGAATTGTAAGAAGGGATGCTTGGGTGGCTCAGTCGGTTAAGCGTCTGACTCTTGGTTTCTGCTCAGGTCATGATCTTGTGGTTTCATGGGTTCGAGCCCCATGTTGGGCTCCAAGCTGACAGAGTGGAGCCTGCTTGTGATTCTCTGTCTCCTTCTCTCTCTGCCCCTCCCCGACTTGTACCATCTCTGTCTCTCTCAAAAATAAATAAATAAACTTAAAAAAAAAGAATTGTAAGAAAATAAATTTCTGTTGTGCAAGCCACTCAGTCTCTGATACTTTGTTATGTATCAGCCCAAGCTGCTACAGGGTGTGGCCTGGGCAGTGGGATTTTAAAAAGCTCCTCAGGTGATATTAATACACAGCCAAGGCTGGAAACCTCTGCTCTAAATTGTAGTTGAAGTGAATGCACGTCAAAATTGCATCATCCTTGCACCTGTGTGAACACAAAGGCTCCTGTGTATGCTTGGAGAAATACCAACCCACAGCAGTGATTCATTAGAGGACAGACATGAGTCCCCATCCTGTTCAAACAGCTTAGTCATATCTGTCAAAGACATGAGTGCCCTGCGTAACAGTTGGGGCAGCTTATGTGACATTTAATAAAATGACAACTGTCATATTTTCTCTTAGTTCTGTTCAGGAGAAAGGTGGAAGACAATGTTATGATTTGTATTTTCTGTTTGTGGCCTTAACCAAGACATATGATTTTCTTACCTGAGTGGGCATGTGGAAAGTCCCCGTGAAGAATGAGTTCTTTCAGATAACTTCATCAACATTTTTTTTTTGCTTCTTTCACAGGGGAATGAAAGGAGAGCTATCAAACACTCTTTTTTGATTAAACCAAGCAAGGCTGCACTGCTGCAATGTAATATGTAGTGTTCACCTTTAAGCAACATTTTCTGAGTTAGAATGCTCAGAATCGGCATGGAGTTTGGTCGGAAAAGAATAGATTTAATTTGAAAGACTTATGGCAAAATCAAAGAACTGAGGGTTCCAACTCTCCTGTTAATCACCTACTGTGCACTGGTGGTCACCAATCAAAAAACACCATGCAACTGTGAGCTCAGTTTTGCTTAGGCTCTGCTTCTCTTTGGGCTGACCAGTCATGCCAGTTTCCCAAGTCCCAGGACCAGGGCACCTGGAAATACATAGATATGCACTTGACCTGCCAAATGGCATGGCTGTTGACCAACTGATCTATAGGGCAGCCTCTAATCATGGAACTTGCACTGGATTGTTTGGAGGGTTAAATGAAAATCTTCGATGGGAAAACGCTCTGCAAAAGGATACAGTACCAGGTGACTATGATCCCAGCATGGTGATTAGGTCGTTTGAATGTTTGATCGTGCTGAAACCGTTGGGATGAGTAAATTGTAGGCTGGTTCAACTGTCCTAACCACTGCTCCTTTCCCACATGGAGATAATTGAGAAATAATAATGAACACTCCCAATGGCTTCCCTGAGTTCACTCTTGCTAGTTAGCTCCAGGCGTTCATCCAAAAAAAGAGCCAGCCTGGACAGCCACAGAGCTGGGTTTGATCCACAGCAAAGAGATGTCTGTTTCCTGCCACCATTCAGGTGTTTCTTGGCCACATGAGCAGAGAGTAAAATGAAGATATTCTTGGGGGATGTGCTACAAAACACAGGGCCCTCACAAATTCTCTCCCAACCAACAACTTGGCTGACGTAAGGTTTTCTTCTTTAGCTGTCACTGAAGTTTGGGGATAAAAATCACAGAGGAAAATACTCCATCAGTACATGTGACAAAACAATAAAGAAACTCACTTGCAAATTTTCCCAACTAGCTTTTAAAAAGTAAGTTATTTTAACAGAATGCATGCAAACGTGCACCCACAGGAACAGGTCAGACCAACAATACTCCAAATGCCCTGGTCCAAGAAGCCTCTTTCACCAGTGTGCGTGTTGATCCTACCTCCGACTCTTCCAACATAAGGCTCACTGTTGTGAGATGTTTACTTGTCATTAATTAGCTCAATTAAATGGTGCACTGAGCAGAGGGAACACCATATTATTGTAAGCATTCACAGCAGTCCTACTGAAGGAACTCCAGGCCCAGTGGGTAAGACTGAGAAGTTGTAAATGCCCAAAACTTCTCCCATCCACCCCTGAAAACCTGTGGCTTTTTGGCGGTTGTCTTCTGTGTTTAGCAAAACAACAGCTCCAGACCACTGAGCTCAGTGTGAAAGTGATCATCTGCCCTAGCCACATGGAGAGGACAGAGGGTTGCTAATGAAATAAGCTTTTGCGATCTTCTGCCTATGAGCCACCTCAAAAAATAGTGCAGACCACATATTTCCATATGCAGGTGAAATTAGGAAGCAAGCTTTACATGTTCTCAAGAGGCACACATCTTAACAGAAGAAACAATGCGGTACTTTGGTTACTGTCACCTGGATCCCACATAGGTCCCAATGACCTAAAGAGGGAATTCAAACCCCACAGTCTTACCAGACTGTGTTCTGGGCTGCAACTCAAATGTATTATAGATTTCTCAGCAAGCAAAAGGCTGGCAGAGGATCCAGGAATTGGGAGGTCAGTGTAACCTTTTGATAGAGGCTCAAACCAGTATTTTAATAGACTGCATAGAAGCAGCCAAGAGGGAGATAAACACATTAAACCCAAGCTCCTGCGTACCTCTCTGTTTCCATGGTAGTGATCACTTTGGTGCCTCTGAACAACTGGGGGAAATAATTTCCTCTCTTTTGTTATCTCAGAAAAGGTTCTGAGACCACTAAGTGCTGCATCTCCATTTTCTTCATCTCTTTTGTGTGTGATAGATAGGTCTGGGTTGGAATTTCAGCTGTGTCATGCACTAGCATTTACTGTCTGTGTGATCCTGGGCAGACTCTGTCCCTGTGTGTCGGTTTGCATATCTTCGATGTCAGGTTAGCAGTAGCACCTACTTATCTGGGCTGCGGCAAGGATTAGATGTGATAACTCATCTAATTTGTATTAAAGTTCTTGGCTGTAAACGACAAGAGACCAACCCTCCATATATTCAACATATTTTCGGCTGTCTATAGCTGCCCACCAATCCTGAAATATTTACTACTTGGCCCTTCACAGAAAATGATTGCCCACCCCTGCTCTCCATCCATCCAGTAAATCCCTGTTTTGCTTCATTTGTATCTTTCCAATCTGTGATATAGAGAGCTCCAGAATAGACAGAAGGGTGGAGGAGACTTTGAAGCCTAGGTAGCAGGAGCAGTCTGGTCAGGGTGCCACAGACACAAGCGCGAACTACGACCATGGTTGAATTTCGTCTCATCATCTTAGCCTACAGTTGCTACAGATTGCAAGTCACTGGGGAAGTGTCCTGTTGGTGCGGTAGAGGTCCTATGCCCTCACCCTAGCTCCCCAGGAACAGGTAAATGGAGTATCTGACCTCCTTTGTCTTCTACAGTGAGAGGTGGGGCCCTGGCCCACAACGGACTCCTACAATGAGAGATCCTTTCCAACTAGAAAAGGCACTTGGGTGCTGAGTGATTTAAAAATGACATATATTCACTTTGTCCCATAAAATATATTCACTTTGCTTGCTGGTTTCAACTATGCTGTTGCTGCTGCTTATTATTATTATTATTATCACAATGCTTGATCCAAGGTGGGTACTCAGAAGGTACCAGTCCTTTCCTCAGCTCCTCCTCTTCCCCTCTGCCTCGTGGACTTTCCTATAACTCACTTCCCACCCTTCTCTCTTGAGAAGCAGCATGGCATAGTGCTCAGGGGCACTGCTTGGGTTTGAATCCTTACTCTGATACTTTTTAGCTGTGTGACCTTGGGGTAGTTTCCCCACTTGTAAAATATTTCAGTTTCCCATCTATAAAATGGAATGATCATATTGGCACTTCACAGAGGTTGTCAGAAGGATTCATCAAATCAACTTACATAAAGTGCTTAGAACCATGCCTGGTACGTAAATGTTTACTATTGTTTTTCTGTTTCTTCTCATACCTGCCTCCCCTCCCATTGTTCCAATGCCCCAGTCTGTGTCTTCTGTCCGATTGTTCCTCCCAGCTTCACTCCCATGTTTCTCACTGCCCTCAGACCATTTCTGTTGAGATGCTGGACTGTCATTCAAACTAGTGTATGATTTCCAGTAGCCATTGCCCTTCCCTGACCACCCCAAACGTGAAGCCTCAGGACTGCCATTGATTCCCCTCCCTTCACTTCGTCTTTTATTTTTTTAATGTTTATTTATTTTTGAGAGAGAGAGAGAGAGAGAGAGAGAGACTGAGTGCGAGTGGGGGAAGGGCAGAGAGAGAGGGAGACACAGAATCTAAAGCAGGCTCCAGGCTCTGAACTGTCAGCACAGAGCCCGACGCGAGGCTTGAACTTGTGAACCCAAGATCATGACCTGAGCTGCAGTCGGACGTTTAACTGGCTGAGCCACCCAGCCACCCCTAACTTCGTTTTCTATTGATCACTGAGACCTGTCCGTGCTTCCTTTGAAATGTCACCTACAACTGCTCTCTCTCTCTTCTATTGTCATTACATTTGCATTTCAGGCCTGAGGTTTTGAAATGGCCTATCAACTTGTGTCCCTGCTTCTACCATCTGCCCCCACCCCACCCTACCCTGGCCGCAACCAATTCATCTTCTGCACATTGGGCAGATTCAACTTCCTAAAAGGTTAAAGTCTATAGGCCATGAAGCTACTCAAAAGTCTTCAGGGGGCGCCTGGGTGGCGCAGTCGGTTAAGCGTCCGACTTCAGCCAGGTCACGATCTCGCGGTCCGGGAGTTCGAGCCCCGTGTCGGGCTCTGGGCTGATGGCTCAGAGCCTGGAGCCTGTTTCTGATTCTGTGTCTCCCTCTCTCTCTGCCCCTCCCCCGTTCATGCTCTGTCTCTCTCTGTCCCAAAAATAAATAAATGTTGAAAAAAAATTAAAAAAAAAAGTCTTCAGTGCTTTTCTCTACCTAGAAAAGAGGTTCTTGAACTGGGGTCCATGAGTAAGCTTCAGAGGGTTCATTCCCTGCCGCACCCTCCTTGAAATTAAATGTATGAAAAAGTTTTAAAAAAAGCATCTGTGCATGGATTTCTGGGGAGGGGAGAGGATGTGTAGCTTTCATCAGATTCTTCAAGGGCTCTGTGGCCCCAAAATGTTTAGCTGATTTTCTAGGACAGTGGTATTGAGGGTACGGGCACAGGCACCCCAGGGGGAGCACAAGATGATTCTTTGGCATGTGAGAAGGAAATATTAGAGCTTTTAAAATTTAATTACATCATCCTTTATGACTTTTGGGTATGCTTTATTATGTATGAGTGCATTAGTATAAGTATAAAGTTTATAAATAAATATACACATATTGGGGGTATGCTAGTATATTTTCCTGATAGGAGTGTATGATCAAGACAGTTTTGAAGATATTGATTTAAAGAATCAAATCAAAATTCTTCTGCTCTTCACTCTATGGTCTAAAGCTGTTTTTTTCAGCCCTTGTGTCTTTTATGTGACCCCCTGCATATGCATTATAGGCTCATTCCCACCCCTGGACCTTGGTTCATGTACTTCTCTTTACACAGACTGCCCTCATCCTTCTCTGCATGTTAAAATTACATTCATGTTTTTCAAGGCTCCAGGAAAAGCCCCACCTTCCTTCAAGAAGCCTATCCTGACTAATCCATCTGGAACACTCATGTCACTTCAGCAGATGGTTCTTAAATGTGTATTTTGTAGCTTTTATCGACTTATTTCCAACAGAGAACAAGCTCATTAGAGAAAGATTATGGAAATGTTTCCCATATCCTCGATAGGACCTAGCACAGTACTAGAACCAGTGCTTAACAAAGACTTGATGAATGGAGACAAAGCAACAAACTGCTTGGGACACAGTGGGATGTAGAGTCCTCTGGTGGTCTTAATGATGATAAGGATATTGGTTGGCATATAATTGAACTCACTTGAAGCAGGAAGTCTAAGTACTTGCAGATGATCTAGAAACCAGATGTCAAAGGGTAAAAAGACTAAGCAAACAAAATCCTGTCCAGTCAATTTCTTCAGGGGTCCCTATTTTCTGTTGAGACTGATTGGATAAATGTATACGAGGGGCAATGTATTAATGACTGATAATGTAGTTAATGCCTGACCCCATCTCAGATAATGGTTGCACCGAGAGACCTTTAGTGGAGTGATGAATGATTGTCAGCTGTGGGTACTAAGAGGCTTATTGCGGGTGATCTGGGCTTGGGACTGCCTCATATCCTTCACGTCACACCACAAAAATGAATACGAGGGAAAAGGGAAAACGGAGGCATCAGGATTTTTCACAGTACAATGAGGTGAAGTGCCTCTCCAAGGTCAGAGTAAGCACTGGAGCCATGTTTTCTGCATCCCTCTGCAGCACTATCTGCCTTCCATGACAATCTGCCTCCTCAATTTCTGGAGCCTGCAGCATATATATAACATATAATTTGTGATTAAAATGCCCTCCATTGCACAGTACAGTGTAGGTTGCAGTGACATGAAAGACACGGAGCTTGAAATACTTTCAAAATCCAAAATAACTCTAAATTTGAGGCTACATTTATTGCAATAGGTCAGTCTCCCCCAGGCTGTGGAACTGTGCAAATGAAACTCCATTAACACAGAATGGCATCCCATTCTCATCTCTGTTCAGCAGGAAGTCCAGAGGATCAGAGAGGGAACCAGCTGGCCAAGCCAGGAAACCATCAATTTTCAAACAATTTCCAATTAGCTGTAAAGTACCAGCTCTCTATAGAGCACTGCCTTTTACTTCAAGTGTTTTGGGTGGTGGTAAAGGAGATCTGACAGCTGGAGGCAAAACTTAAGACACCCCCCCCCTCCCCCGCCAACAACTCCCTGAGAAGGGAACAAATGAAAAAATGGCTCTTGGTGTTTAAAACTTCCCTCCACTACAAAGTGGTGGATGTGCATCAGGCAAACTTCCAGGATGAACTCTTTACCTATTTCAATGCCCCTTGGCTAAAGTCTATGAAATAATTAATTCCAGCCCCCTTGTCATCACTTGCATGATCTAGAGAAGCTCACGGGCATTGATGACAAGGCTGTCAACCTCTCCCTAAAGCGCCATTCCTTTGTGTGCATAGGCTCCCCTTCCAGTCTGCTCAATCTCTGGAGGACAGAGGGCTTTGTCTCTAAAATCCCTCCCTCCACAATACAATCAGGGCTTAAGTGACTCCCTGGGCCTGTAGAACCAGTCACAATGCCCCATGCTTCCTGCCCTGAGAGCCCAGAATTCATGACCGTGCAGATAAATGAATTATACACTTGGCCAGAGATTAAGCCTGGTCCTTTGTACAGCAACCTCTGAGGTCTGGGGGAAGATTTGACCTGTCAGGATCTGTGTTCATTTTGCCTTGATGAGAGGCAGAGCAAAGCGGTTCTGGCTGTACAATCCCACACCCTGGGGTGTGATAATCAGCAAATTGCAGACAAGGAATTGCCTATTGCCAGATTCTCATTGTCCCGGGCCCAGGCTGAACTGTTCAGTGGCTGGCAGGCTGTTTTTCTGATTCCAGATGGCAGACCCATCTCTTGCCAGGCAAGCCAAGGAAGAAAAGCATCCTGAACGGTGGTGCCAGCTACAAAGGGCTCACAGAGGAGTTTCAAGAGGCTGAATGCACAGAGCTAAGTCTATCCAGAATTCCACACAGGGACTGAGGCAGGAGGGAAACTTGGGTCTGGACTCTGCTTCCTTGGCTTTAAACCCAAAGACTGAGGTAGAGCTGGGACTCTCTGAGAATCTTTTAAATAAGAAAAACCCCAAATTGCCACTTCAAACCAGTTCCTTAACATGTCAACCAAGTAGCCTGTGAATGTGAGTCACTTAAAAGCCAGACATCTTCAGATTTCCAGGGGCTTTTGTATGCCAAATGTGAGCTGTCTGTTGTCTGAAAGGTAACACTGTTGTCTTTGCTCTAACTCCTCAGGTCTCTGCTCAAGTGTCTCTTTCTCAGAGAGACCTATCCTGATGCCCCAATCTACATCTGATCCCCTTGTTGTAATCTGTAACCACACATGTTAATTTTCTTTCATGGAACGTATCATAATTTTTAATTATCTATATTTACTTGACTCATTGGTTCAATAAATATTTTTTTATTAATTTTTTTAGATTTTTCTAATGTTTATTTATTTTTGAGACAGAGAGAGACAGAGCATGAACGGGGGAGGGTCAGAGAGAGAAGGAGACACAGAATCTGAAACAGGCTCCAGGCTCTGAGCGGTCAGCACAGAGCCCGACGTGGGGCTCGAACTCACGGACCGCGAGATCATGACCTGAGCCGAAGTCGGACGCTTAACGGACTGAGCCACCCAGGCGCCCCTCAACAAATATTTATTACACATTTACTGGCTCAGTTCTAGGCTCTGCAGACACAACAGTGAATGAAACAGAAAAAAATTCCCTTGCCTTCATGTAGCTTATATTATAATGGAGGAGACAAATATACAAAAGTAATATTACATTACATAGTCAATAAAGGCCCAAATGTGAATTCTCATGCCATGAAACATTTGTAAGAAGTTTTATGCTGGTCAGTGTATATCCCTATTAATGTACAGTAATGAACAAATTATGTTTCTTTTCATTTTCTTGTTCAGATAGATCTGATCTTAACCCATAATAAAAAAGTGATTATCAGCAAAGGAAAGCATCATCCTTACAGCTATTTCCACTCTGTTAACTAACAAAAAGTGCTTACTTTGCATTATGTTTATCTTCTATAATACTATCTGTCTGTCTGAGTTGTGATTGTTAATCTCTTGGTGTCTTCCTATCACTGAGTAGTGAGGTACTTGAGGGCAGGGACTATGTCTTACTCCTATTTGTATCCCTAGAATTCATTCACATAGTCAAAAGTATTTGTTGAAATGAGAATTCTACACCTTGTCATAGGTACTGAGACCACTGAATGATTTGCATGGAAAATCCCAAGAACCAAGTTAGACCAGAGGATGCATCGAGCCCCATGGAGTCCAGACCAGGCTGGAGCAAAACTAGAACCCCCCCTCCTTTCCCAAGCTGGAGAAGGCACTGTCTGTCTGATTCACAAACCCTTCCTCGGCCCTTGAGAATTTTATTCTACGATCTGTGATCCGTGGGCTACTGGGTGTCCTATCTTTCAGAGAACTAATTAATTTATTAAATCATTTGTTAGAGATTACAGTAAATCTTTTATGTAATGGGGATTCTTGGAGTACAGACTGTGAAAGTTTACAGAATTATATGGTTCATTTAGGCCTAAAGGGAAAACCTTTATTGATGCAAATCTTTCTAAATTGTCGGAGGCTACATTCCTGCCTCACAAGATAGAGTCACAGGGAGATGATGGAAAATCTTCCTTTGCTGTTTGAGGACTAGGTGGGCTCTGAGTTATCTTCCAGTACATCATTTTCCATTATCTGAGACTGTAGGTGTTAGAGATGTAGGTCATGGACTAAATAAGTAAGGAGCCCAGGATGCTACCTGGAGGATCCTTTATTTTTCTGGGCATATCCCTCACTTCTTCTCAGATTGTTTTCCTATCATATATGATTCTTCCTAAAGAAGAATTCCACAAATATCCCAGATAGCAGAAGTTCTGGCTTATCAAGATTTTACTGAGCATTTCACTGAGATATCTGTAATCCTACAGGCACACTTAAAGAAAAATGACTTTCACTCTATAATCTTCTTTCCTAAGTTGGCTGAAATAGGGTTTCAACAAAAGCACTCCTGGACAGTTGAAGCTGGTATCAGGAGACTATTGTAGTTTGGTTTGGATAAACACTCCAGGTGCCAAAGAATATGACACATTGGTTTGCTAATATGCAAGGGGAATAATTAGTTCCTCTCTAGGGAAGAAAAAAGATGAAATCAACCAATTGTGCATGTTAAATGCACATTGATTTGAGGCTGAAATGTCCATTTTGTACAGCTAACACACTCCTCTAAATTTTGTATCAAAAGATATGGTAATGTGGGTGGGCACTCTGAATATTATTGCCTATCTTGAGGGATTGTGCAGAATGGAAAAGGGGTCAGAGGTGGGTATATGCCAGGATCATAGGGTCTGTAGTGCAAGGATGGGAGCGGATGGAGAGAGGGTAAGTTGAGCTTGAAGAAACCACGAGGGGGTAAAGCATTTTTTTCACCTTACCTTATCCAGGCAAATCCTAAACTTCTTAACTCCAGCGATATAACAGCAACAATGGAAAATGGTGCCTCAGAGAAAAAGCAAATCCTGACCAAGTTTTGTATAAACTCTTCCCTAGACCTGCCACGGAAGCCTTCCAAAAGTTGGAAGCCTTAAGAAGGCTCTGTCTCTCTTGAAAGTACACTTACAAAGAACCCCCAGTGTTGGTTTTGCTGATTGCTCAAGCCACTCTGACCCTCACAGAGAAAAAGAAAAAGGGCACCCCAAAATGGATGGGGGGGTTATCTCCTAAAGAGAGCTGTCTGATGGCCTAGCTGTTTGACCTGGACCAGAGAGGGTCTATGTAATCGGGTCTATGTTATCTAGAAGAATCTGTGTTAGTGATACACACTTTAGTAACTCTAAAATGTAGAGCAGCACTTCTCAAAGTGAGGGCTAGGATGTCCTTGGGCACTGAAGAACCTTGAGAAAGGGCTGATGGTTCAATAAAGAGACTGGGTAGCAAAATCTACTTTTCCCTTGCCTGTCCAGGGCCTCCCACAAACAATATCACATTCAGAAGCTCTCTTCTCTTCCCTGCTCTGGTCCCCTCTTTCCCCCAATTTTGTTAAGGTCCAAGTTCTGTGTGAATCCTGAATCTGTTTTTCAGTTCTTTCTTGTCACACTGGCCTGCCAACCTCACCCTGTTAACAAACCTTGACTCCTTTTTCTTGCCCACGTTCATTTTTCACACTTCCTTCTAATTATTTAGCAGCCAGTACATTCAGCCTCTCTTCCAACTCTAAGCCCTTAGGACAACACTTAACCATGGCCAAAACCCCTATGACATAACAACAGATGCCATCACAAAACCTTTAAAATTAGGTTAAATGGTGAAGCCTTAATAGAAAATGAAATATCTTCAATAATAGAGATACAGTTGCTAGAAAGTCATCAGAAGGCAAGAGGAGGGAGTAGTGGGGCATTTCTTTCAAGAGGCAGTAAAGAAAGTATGCTAGCCAGGGAGTTAGGAGACTTGGTCTCAGCTTTACCATCAACGTTCTGTGTTCTTAAGTGACTACTTCCTTTTCTTTGGATCTCAATTTCCTTATTTGAAAAGGAGGGCTTATAAGTGAAATCAGTCGTCTTTCTAAGAGGGTTACCCAAACCATTGGTGGCTTGAGATGATACATAGATAAGTCTTTTTTATTGTAGTAGATATATATATATATATATATATATATATATATATATATATTCTATTTTACATTTGGAAGACACTGGTTTTTCACTTACAGGTTCATTTTTAAATAAATTTAGCCAGGTAAAACCATGAACCAACTTAAAGAAAAGCATTTAGTAAAGGTTTAAGTGCTGCACATAGCAAGAGTAAAGGCATCACACAAATTTTGACTTGGATTTGATGAAGGCTGAGCTAAGTGCTTCCTACTGGCTCTAGAATTCTGGGCAACTTAAACAAGTAACTGACACTTTTCAGTATTTATTATGTTCCAGGCATGTCCCAGTATCCTAAGAATTATATATATTAAATCACATAATGTTCACAACAACCTTATGAGGTAGGCACTATTATTATCTCTGTTTTACAGATTAGGAAACAGGCATAGAGGAACTAAGAACTTGTTTAATGTGACACAATAAGAGTCAGAGCCAGGATTTGAACTCATGAAGAGTGGATCCAGAAGCCATACTCTTTGACTGCTATATCAGTGCTTCTGAAAATGTGGTTCTTGGATCAACAGCATCAACATTACTTGGAAGCTTGTTAGAAACTCAAATTATCAGGTCTCCACCCCAGACCTACTGAATCAGAAACTCAGAGTCCAATAGTCTGTATTTTAATAAGCCCTACAGGTGATTATCTCTCTCTCTCTCTTTCTCTCTCTTTCTCTCTCTCTCTCTCTCTCTCTCTCTCTCTCACACACACACACACACACACACACACACACACTTGAGCGGGTACTATCCTGTAATGAACCAATGGTAGCAAGTATAGAATGATGGGAGAGTGATTTGGATGACAAATGGAGATAGAGTGAAGGTAAACGCAATGTTGGAGACACCTGGACATGTCTGATAGCAAAAGGGAAAGAGACAGATTATGGAAACTGAGAAGAGGAAGAAAGCAGAGTAGCTTGGGGTCACAAAGGACGGTGAGGATGCCTATATTTCAGAGGATTGGAAAAAACAAAGATGGACTCAAGGAAGAAGAAGAAGCTGATGCTTTGGATTTTTTGCCTGTATGACAAAAAATAAATTAATTAATGATGATTAATTAGTGATGGTGGAGGAGAAGTGATAAGGTTTTAAGGAAAAATATGACTGATTCAAACAAAAGTTCTGTGAGCCACAACATTGACACGGGTGAAATCATATGTACTTACAGTGCTTAGGTCAGAGTAACAGCTGGAGATGATTTTCCAATGAACTAAATCCAGTGATTATTAGGGTTTTTTTTTGTTGTTGTTGTTGTTGTTGTTTTTTGTTTTTTTTTTTTTTTTTTGCAGCCATGAAAATGTGCCACTTAGATCTCTTGCTTTGGGGGCATAGTTGACAGATGGCCTTACTGTTGGTCCTCTGGATCCATCACTACATTTGAGCTGAGGATATGTTTCCAAAGGCAGTTTCCAGCCAATGACTGTACATGGCAAGAATAACAAGGTAGGCCCATTCCTGTGACACAGGGACTCCTCTGATGAGTGACTTTGGCTTGAGAATTCCTTATTGGCTAGGCTGAAACTTTCTTAGAATTGTGCATCAGTCTGAGCTTCAATTTGTCCAATCCTCTTTCTTTCCCTCTCTCCTTCACAAGAGTTGGACCTGAACTGTCTTCTGATAGCCCTGAATTCCTTCGGACCCCTTTCCTTTGTGCCTCACATGAGCCTAACTCAATAAATCTCTTGTATGTCTAAATTCCATCTTGGATTCTGCTTTATAGAGGTCCAAAAACCAGTAAAGGGTTCTTCCCCAGCCATAATTTGCTGGATGAGTGAAGAGGTGGACTCTGGGAGTATCTTGAGGTTGGATGGTTTGAGGTTAAGAGTAACAATACATGTTAGGAGGTAAAAAGGAGCAGGAGTAAAAATTCTGATGGCCTTAACCCTGGACCTTTACAACAGGGGACCTGATTCATTCAGATTCCTCAGTAACATAGAGACAAATGTCAGGCATTTATAAATTAGCATTTGTAAAGCTTACTTTTATACTAGTTTTATTCTGTATGAGGATTCCACAGGAAAAGCTGACAAGGCCTTGAGCCTAGTAGTTTGAAAGGAGCTGATGATGTGGGGGGATCATAATGTGGGATGAGATACCTTTATCCTTGAATGATTGGAAGGTATCTGATTCCATGTGAAAATGATGATGGTGGTGACAGCGCATTTGAGAAAGAAGAATGATTTTTCAGAAGTTGAAGAAGCTGATGTTGGCAGTCAGACTTCTTCCTTTTTCAAAAGTGTACACTTCTACCACATAAACTCTTTGGAAGGAGTCTCTCCCTGGCTAAATATCCTGGGAGAAGTAACATCCTAGGATCTAACACCCTAGAGGAGATAAGCAATGCACTCATTAGGGATGAGCTGTGGTGTTTCATTGAAAGATGAGTTGAGATATTATGGTGGAAAAAAACTCCAAACATTTACAACTCTATCTTTGCTGGTTTTGCACTGGTGGGAAGGACACTTGCACCATCTTCTCTGTAAAAGATCCCTGGATGACCAGATCACTTCTTCAAGACCCCAGAGTATGGCAAGAACCAAGTCAGTCTTGTAAATGAAATTACAAGTAGAAGTTATTAGCTGAAGGGTGAGTTTTCCTGAGGAAACTGAGGGATGAGGCCCCTCTTACTCATGTCTTCAGAATAGCTGAGCAGCTTCAAACACACCAAAATTTAGTTTACTTAGAGGATTATAAGGAACCAATTGCAACAACAAAGAATGGGATCTTTAAGACACAGCAAAGAGTTTTTTTAAAAAAGAAAGGAGGGTAAAGCACTCTAATACAACTTGCTGCATAATGGCCATGTTCAGCTGTAAAGGAAACGTTAGGACATAAACACATTTTATAAACAGAGGCACTGAATGTTCAGAAACAGATGCATCTGGCAGTCACACAGAAATTCTATTAACCAGAATTATACCTTTCCCCGATTGTTCATTTATGGTAATTATACTATTGAATATAAAATAAACATGATTCCCATTTGCAAACGATTTAACATTTCCAACCTAAAGGATTATTTAGATCATAAAGACAATCTAAAGGACTGAAAACCAAGACTTCCAGGTTCCTGGTCTTGCCTCTTATTAGAATAGCAGGGTTTTCTCTATTGAAACTGTGAGGGCTCAACTCTTAGATATGGCTTGACAATGATATCAATGTTGTTAGACGTAATAAGCAATTTTTGCATAGGAGCAACCCCTATTGAGAACACAAGCCATAAGTAAGAGGAACAAATTATTAAGTGGAGAGCAACACATTAAAGAAGGCAAACATCTGGGAATTTGCTAATGATAACAATAAAGATCATATTTGTTAATTAGTACTACACATTCCAGCAGGAGTGGTCATTTCAATTAATGGGCTGCTATTTCTTCCTTCTAGTCAGGTGGCACTGGACACAAATGTCTGGAAAACACATAAGTCTAACTCATGGGAAAATATATCAAATAACCTGTTTGGATGGACGAAGAAATTAACACTGTTTAATAGTCAGGGCTATCCAGCCTCATTTGTCCAGGCAAGTAGACATCATTTCCAGTAAACTCAAGAGCAGTTATTTTTTTTTTAATTTTTTTTTCAACGTGTATTTATTTTTGGGACAGAGAGAGACAGAGCATGAATGGGGGGGGGGCAGAGAGAGAGGGAGACACAGAATTGGAAACAGGCTCCAGGCTCTGAGCCATCAGCCCAGAGCCTGACGCGGGGCTCGAACTCACGGACCGCGAGATCGTGACCTGGCTGAAGTTGGACGCTTAACCGACTGCGCCACCCAGGCGCCCCTCAAGAGCAGTTATAATCTTACACCAAACATCCAAGGTACAATGATCACATGGTGAGTTGGAGGTGGTTTCTTGCCAAGTCTGAGTCAGGGGGCTGGGATGTGGTCCCATTTTTGCCACCAACTGACTTTTTGACCTTGTATAACTCTCTCCTCCTTCAGCCTCAATCTCCTCATCTATAAGGTGCATAAACCAAGTGCACTCTTGGGTTCCTATCAGCTCTAGTGCTGGATGTGCTTTTGTTTTTGTTTCTTATAAATTGATCACGTCCCCATGGCAAAAATTAGAGAGGGAAGAAAAGTTTCATCTTAAATGTTGCCAGATGCTTGCCTTAATGGTTTTGATCCTGGTTGTCCAGAAACTGTGTTGAGAATTCTGAGGCTAGGTCCAAGCTTAGCAGAAAAGAAAGCAAAAGACAAAGGAATGGGTGGGGAATGACAGCTTTTATGCCATGGATTTACCATCCCAGAGACAGATAATGCCACTTGGGCAACTGGATCATATTAGTTAGAAGCCTCCATTCTAACCAGTTTATGGAACTGGAGTTTTGTATATTTTCAAATACTGTTAGAGTAATCATGAGTCCTATATGCTCTCTAAAAGCTATAATAAAAAGTTTTGACTAATAAGTGCTTATTAGTATTTAGGTATGTGACTACTAGTAATATAACAATAATAGTACTTAATATTATTTACTGTATCAAGACAAATGTACATTTGGAAGCGGGAAAGGCAAATCTAGGAACAGTCATAGATGATTTTCAACTCTATGAGTTGTATAATGAAGACCTGCCACTGTTTTTTAATTCAGACAGATTAATAACTCTTTGCAGCTAATGCTACGGGATATAGATCAATAAAATACTAAATGGTGAAGAAACATTCTGCAAATTAAGTAAACAAGCTCTTTTTTTGTATGAAAAATGTTTAATTAATGTGGAATGATGGAAGTTGATTCTGTGCAATCTGCTGTGTATATCTTAGAATGCCCTACAGTGGTACTGTTTTCCCAGATTAACATAGTGCAGCTAAAAGCATATTAACATTTCAGACAGATAAAAAGAGGAAATTAGTTCAATGGTTTGCCACCCTCTTCCACTTTTTAGTGGAACTAATAAGAACTCAGGAGTCATGCATTTGGAAAACTTCAACACATCTAGAATATTTGATTATATCCCACCTTCCACATCAGAGAAAGAGCATTCCAACTGAACAGTGTTTACCAACTACTTCTTTAATCTTCCCCAGATTAGGAGCCATCATTAACACAGATAATGGCCTTCTGTACGGAGCTAGCCAATACTATTGCTAATCATCTAGCATTATACTGCCCTATATGGCAGCTACTAATCACATGTGTCTATTACATTTACATTAATAAAAAAAATAAAATTCAGTTCCTCAGCCACATTTCAAGTGCTCATTTCCAGCACATTTCAATAGCTATTTGTGGCTAGAGGCTATTTTATTGGACATCACAGATATAGAACATTTCCATCACTGCAGAAAGTTCTATTGAATGGTAGTGCTCCAGAGAGCCTAAGTATATTACACCTTGACAGGGTAGGAGTTTCAAAATGGGTTAGAGAATGCTTCCGGGAAGATTCAGAGCTGGAAAGAGTTTTAAAAATTCAAATTAGTCTCCTTTATTTTATAGATTAGGAAACTGTGAGCCAGAGAAGGTCACACAGCTGATTTGTAGCAGAGCTGAGAAGAGAATCCAGACTTGCTGGATTCTGAGGCCCCTGCTCATTCCATTATCCCATTAATATACCTAGAGTAGTTTTCTGGTTATTCTATCTCAGGGTCAACTCCCATCAATATCACTAGCTCGACTCCAGTAGCCAGATGTTCCCTTCATCTCCCCCTGCCCCATCCACTTATATTTTAGAGAGAAAACAGAACAGTAAATGGGGTTGGAGGTTGGGAAGGAGTATGCAATTATGCAAGTAAATACCTAGCTCCAGAATTAAGAGTAAACATTCCAACTGATCTATAAATATTTAACCAAAGTCATACATCTGGGCCCCAAAGACGGGAGTTTGTTCTTGGCATTTACAATTAAAATGGATTAATTCCCTGACACAATGTTAATACTAACCTTTCTTGAGTATAAACATGTCCTGGGATACTCTGCACTGAGTGTAAATGTATAGGAATAGATTATTCACTTGATAGCAGCTCTTGGCAAAAACACAATGGTCTATTCTCAGAGCACATGCATGGGGCAGTGCATCAGTGAGGGGTTTGTTGGGTCCTGTTTTCCACAGGTGGGGGGAAAGGAAATGGTCTTGTTTACAAGGATAATTAGGCTGTCCCCCAGAGGTTTGGCTGTTGGGATGCAATCAGATGGATCCAAGACTGAATCCAAAACCTTCCATGACAGTTTTAGGATGGTACATTTCACTGGCTGCCATTTCCTCAACTACCCAAACTGGTGCTGGGGCTACAGAGATGGTTAGACCCCAATTCACTACTTCTTAAAGGACTCACACTGCCTTTCAAAGCAGGTTACCTCTGCAAGGAAGTCATGAAATGGCCAGTGCTAGGAAAAACTAACCTGTATTAACAAGAGGAGTTAGTCCTCTAAGCCTTTTTACCTGTCTCCTTTAGTGTAATTTCTCCACCTGACAGTATTGGAGGTACTAGGTATTGGAGGTATTAAGGACTTAATGTGTTGGTTTTGTTTATATTTTAAAACAAGGATCCAAAGAAGGCATGTTTAAATCAAATACATTAATCACTAATGATGGAAATTCAAGCATAAGTAAGAAAATGGAGTAATTTTTTTTAAATTAATGTTTATTTATTTTTGAGAGACAGACAGAGCATGAACAGGGAAGGCTCAGAGAGAGAGAGACAGACAGACAGACAGAATCCGAAGAAGGCTCCAGGATCTGGGCTGTCAGCACAGAGCCTGACATGGGGCTCGAACTCACAAACCATGAGATCATGACCTGAGCCAAAGTCAGATGCCCGGGCACCCCAAAATGGAGTAATTTTTTCAAACACATTTTGAGGAAGAAGGAGAGTCCTGCTCTACCATTCAAGTCTCTGATGTGACCATCCCTGTAAGGCTGACTGTCTGTGGTCACCTGGCTGTCTCATACAACTAATGTGAAGCAGATAAACATAATGGCAAAGCTTCTAAAGGAAAGGAATCACATCCCTTCCTTTTGCTTCCAAAGGCACTAGCAGGGTGACAGGGTTGAGGACATGCTACTCCAAAATATGGCACCTTGGCATATTGAATGTTTTAAGCTTGAGGAGAAAACAGCAGAAGTAGGAAGGTAACTTTGACCTTCCCCCCACCCTTCTCCCCTGAAACAGGTCATAAAACCCTCATGTGAAAGGCGCCCTCCCCATACCCAGAGGTCTTTTAAGTTTCCATCAGTTTAGTACACTCCCCTCATACTCCTTAACCTACGATATTTCTACACAACTGTCCACTCTTCATCAAACCTAGCATAAAAATACATAAGCCTAACAATTTATTTGGGTCATTTCCTTGTGAAGTCCCCCATGTCATGTAAAACTTATGTTAAAGACATTTGCGTGTTTTTCCCCTGCTCATCTGTCTCTGTCAGTTTAATTTTCAGACCCAGCCAGGGACCCTAAGAGGGATGAGGAAAAAATTTTCCTCCCTTACAAGAGCCAATCATGGATTGTAGTTAAGCTGTCTATTTGCATGCCTCTAGTTTTAAATATTTAAATACAACTTTGTCTTTACAAAGACTCTGCCTCTTAAAAGCATCAGTTGCTCTGTTTTTTATATGATGATTTAAAAAAAATTTAAATAAACCGTCATCAAAAACCTTTGTTTACAGAGGTAAAAGATATTGGAATCTATATTTTATAAACACTGATGCATTCAGTAGCTATTTGTTTAAAAAAAAATGAGTGGTTGCAGCCAATGTTTACTAAGTCCAGGAAGACCCAGAAGACCACCACAACCATCATAAATGATAGATTCTAGTGGGTAAACAAGGTTTAGGAAACAGAAGCAGTTCTACCACCTAACACCACACCAGAGCACTAGACTAAGTCAGCAACTAAATCCATAGAAAAGGGAAATGAAATGCACCTGATTAGATTCTCAAAGGAGATACTTGCATCTCACTTCTCTAAAGCAGGGATTCTCAGTTTTTAGCTGCACGTTAGAATCATCCAGATTCCACTCTAGAGAGTCTCATTTAATTGATCAGGGGTTGGACCCAGGTACTGGTGTCTTTGAAAAGTTTCCCAGGAGATTCTGGTGTGTAGTCAGGATTGATGAACACTGTCTTAGAGCAATAGGTTCTGCTCAAAGTTTTTATTTATCTGAGGCATTAAGCATAGCTTAGAACAGTAGTTCTCAAACCTGACTGCACATCAGGATCCTTCTTGAGTTTTTAAAAAATAAATTCTTGCATCACCTGGGTGGTTCAGTCAGTTAAGCATCCGACTCTTATTTCAGCTCAGGTCATGATCTCATGGATTTGTGAGATGGAGCCCTGTGTTGGGCTCTGTGCTGGTAGTGTAGAGCTTGCTTGGGATTCTCTCCCTCTTTCTCTCTGCCCCTTCTCTGCTTGCGCTGTCTCTCTGTCTCTGTCTCTCTCTGTCTCTGTCTCTCAAAATAAATAAGTGAAAATAAAAAAAAATAAGACGGAGGGGCAGAGAGAGGGAGACACAGAATCCAAAGCAGGCTCCAGGCTCTGAGCTGTCAGCACAGAGCCCGACGTGGGGCTCGAACTCACGGACCATGAGACCATGACCTGAGCTGAAGTCGGATGCCCAAACAATTGAGCCACCCAGCTGCCCCCCAAAGTAGAAATTTTTTAAAGTTTATTTATTTTGAGAGAGACAGAGACAGCATGAGCAAGAGGGGCAGAGAGAGAGAGGGAGAGAGAATCCCAAGTAGGCTCTGTCAGTGCAGAGTCACACATGGAGCTAGAACTCATGAACCATGAAATCATGACCTGAGCTGAAACCAAGAGTCAGATGCTTAACTGACTGAGCCATTGAGGTGCCCCCCAAATTAGAAATTTTAAGAGTTGGTTCCATGAACCCATAATCTTACAAGCTCCTCAGACCACCTGCTGTTCCTTGTTGAAGGAAGTACATTTGAGAACTGCTAAGTTAAGTCATCTGCATATCTGTGTTGGTGCAGAGCAGTGGCTCTCAATCCTGGATGCTCAGATGCTTGAATCTTATTAATTGGAGAATTAATTTAATTGGTCTGAGAATCTAATTTAATTGGTCTGAGGTGGACCCCAGATACCAGTAGTTTTTTAAAAAGCTCCCAGCAGTTTGTGTACAATCAGGTTAAGAAACCTTGGGGCAAGAGTGGCAAAAACAAAAAAAAGTAGCCAATTTACTGGCCCTCTGTATTTTCATGTCCATGGCAGACATCACTAATCAATTCTGGCACTCTTTCCTGCCCATATGTGGCCTCATAATTCTTCTCAGTACGTTGTCCATAAAGTGAGCATGGAACAACTGTTCGCATCTTTATTTTAGATCTTGCCTGGCAGAAATCTAATAACCTCTGGAAATCCTTTCCTGGCTTTTGTTTCTAGGTATAGTACTTAAGTGTCCAGATTGTTCTGGAGCAGGAGAAAGGGGCTGCAATAAAGAGAGCCACCATCTAGCCACCTCTACTAGCCAGCGAAGCACTTTCAGCTTCATCTTCTGCTGCAAGTAGAAAAATGTATGCAGAGTAGTTTATTCACATTGAGTTAATGAAAGGTCTCTGTATGACATTCTAATATCAAGTGTACAGGAAAAGCCAAATGTAAAGGGAAGTCACTTAATATTTACCTCAAATCTCTGATGAGTTTTTGTTTGTAGATACCAGTCTACTTTCCCTAAACATTCCACCTATTGGTGGTTGTCTTATCATACCCAGCATGCTGAACCTTTGTCCCAGATTACTGTATGCGGGAGAGCACTTGAGCTTCAAAATGAAACTCTTCTCTTGCTGTGCTGCTTCCTGCTTTGAAGAAGAAGGGCCCAGTGGGCCAGAAGTTTCGGCAGTTTCTCCTGTAGCTGATAATTAATGTGGTATGTGAAGAGGGCAGAAAGAACATATTTATTTCTTCTAAAGAAGGGCCTCTTTCCCTGGGGCCAGTTGTTTAAACAAATGCAAAACAAAGAACTGCAGGAATACAGGGCTTCTTCCCTTAGTAACCTGCAATAAAACACCTTTAAAGGCAACAGATCATAATTCTGATTAGGACTGGAGAAGTAAGTGCACACTGAGCATGCCAAGGATCTAGAAGTCTGCCAATGATGAAAGCTCTGTGGGAGGCAAGTAGCCTGGAATTAAGGGGAAGAGGAGGCAGTTTGGAGTGAGAATATGTCAAATATCTCTACCACTTAGTGTCTGTGGTGTGACTCTGAGCAAATTACTTAACCTCTCTTAGCCTCAGTTATCTTACCTACAAAATGGAGGATTATAATAATACCTTCTTTTAGGCTAATGGAAAAGATAGATAGTGATAGCTTTCTATAAAGCCTCTTAGAGTAGATCAGTGCCCAGCAAACACTAACACTCAATGAATGGTGGCTAATATTATCTGATCAGGTCACTACACTGCTTGGATACCCAATTTCAAATTCATATTAGCCTTTCTCAAGGGATTAGTCCTGGACAATCAACATCAGAATGACCTGGGAGAGCTTGTTAAAATGCAGATTCCTAGGCAACATTCTGGATTTATTTATTTTTATTTTATTTTATTTTTTGCTACTTGATTCAGAACTTTATAAACCATGGAGCTATTCCATTGTGGTTAAGATTCTAATTCAGTTCCATGATGTTTGTTTTTTTCTCCACACATTAAACTCATTATCTTTGTGGTTGGCACCCCAGCACTTGGCCCCTTGCATTCCCAGTTTTTATGGTGGCATCATCATTTATTTTGTCATCCAGAATGGAAATTTGAGGCTCATTTTTGTTTCTGTCTTCTACCAGATTCCCCATTCACTAAGAAATAAAATGCAGATTACCAGATACAAATCTTTTATCCATTGTTTCATCAGCTGTCCTCTGAACTTTTATAGAAGCCTTGTAACTAGTCTTTCTACCATCTGACTTGACCCTCTCCTCTTCAACCTTTACCCTGTTATCCAAGTTGCTTTCTCAAGTGCAAAATTGACTGTCACATGTTGAGAACTTTTCTTTGTATCATCATCTCCTTCAAAGTTAAAAGCCCAGACTTTGCAGCCTTACATAGAGTCTTTCCTGATCTGTTACTGTCATCTATTCCAACCATAATGGATTTCATTGTATATGTTATTTCTTCTTTCTGGAGCCCATTCCTTACTTTCTTGTTCCCCTGAAGAGCCTTCATTGTTCAAAATCAGTAGGGAGGAGGCTGTTTTGTTAATTTCTAGTTTTTAATTGCATAAGTAATATCTTTTATAATTCAGGTAAATCAAATAAACCAGTAGTTGGAAGGGGATTTAATATATTTAATGGGTGTATTTGTTTTCTTTGCCATGAACTTCATGAATAGAGGCTGATTTATTTTTTCTATTCTCCTTATACTGCTTATCCCTTAAAAGTTAAATTTAATGGATATTTAGAATATTATTTTACCATTTTTATAAGTAAGCTTTTAAAAGGATAAGTTGAAGGAACAATGGAGAAGTGAGAATAGAGACCCTCTGAGGTTTCAGACAAACTGATTTCTTTGAGATTCAGTGAAAATGAGATCATGCATGGTCCTGAGCTGAAATCAAGAGTCAGACACTTAACTGACTGAGCCATCCAAACACCCCTAAAAAATGTGCTTATTTTTATTTTTATTTATTTTTATTTATTTATTTATTTTCAATATATGAAATTTATTGTCAAATTGTTTTCCATACAACACCCAGTGCTCGTCCCAAAAGGTGCCCTCTTCACTACCCATCACCCACCCGCCACTCCCTCCCACCACCCATCAACCCTCAGTTTGTTCTCAGTTTTTAACAGTCTCTTATGTTTTGGCTCTCTTCCACTCTAACCTCTTTTTTTTTTTTCCTTCCCCTCCCCCGTGGGTTTCTGTTAAGTTTCTCAGAATCCACATAAGAGTGAAACCATATGGTATCTGTATTTCTCTGTATGGCTTATTTCACTTAGCATCACACTCTCCAGTTCCATCCACGTTGCTACAAAGGGCCATATTTCATTCTTTCTCATTGCCACGTAGTACTCCGTTGTGTATATAAACCACAATTTCTTTATCCATTCATCAGTTAATGGACATTTAGGCTTTTTCCATAATTTGGCTATTGTTGAGAGTGCTGCTATAAACATTGGGGTACAAGTGCCCCTATGCATCAGTACTCCTGTGTCCCCTGGGTAAATTCCTAGCAGTGCTATTGCTGGGTCATAGGGTAGGTCTATTTTTAATTTTTTGAAGAACCTCCACACTGTTTTCCAGAGTGGCTGCACCAATTTGCATTCCCACCAACAGTGCAAGAGGGTTCCCTTTTCTCCACATCCTCGCTAGCATCTATAGTCTCCTGATTTGTTCATTTTGGCCACTCTGACTGGCGTGAGGTGATATCTGAGTGTGGTTTTGATTTGTATTTCCCTGATAAGGAGCGACGTTGAACATCTTTTCATGTGCCTGTTGGCCATCCGGATGTCTTCTTTAGAGAAGTGTCTATTCATGCTTTCTGCCCATTTCTTCACTGGGTTATTTGTTTTTCAGGTGTGGAGTTTGGTGAGCTCTTTATAGATTTTGGATACTAGCCCTTTGATATGTCATTTGCAAATATCTTTTCCCATTCTGTTGGTTGCCTTTTAGTTTTGTTGGTTGTGTCCTTTGCTGTGCAGAAGCTTTTTATCTTCATAAGGTCCCAGTAGTTCATTTTTGCCTTTAATTTCCTTGCCTTTGGGGATGTGTCAAGTAAGAAATTGCTATGACTGAGGTCAGAGAGGTCTTTTCCTGCTTTCTTCTCTAGGGTTTTGATGGTTTCCTGTCTCACATTCAGGTCCTTTATCCATTTTTAGTTTATTTTTGTGAATGGTGTGAGAAAGTGGTCTAGTTTCAACCTTCTGCATGTTGCTGTCCAGTTCTCCCAGCACCATTTGTTAAAGAGACTGTCTTTTTTCCATTGGATGTTCTTTCCTGCTTTGTCAAAGATGAGTTGGCCATACGTTTGTGGGTCTAGTTCTGGGGTTTCTATTGTATTCCATTGGTCTATGTGTCTGTTTTTGTGCCAATACCATGCTGTCTTGATGATGACAGCTTTGTAGTAGAGGCTAAAGTCTGGGCTTGTGATGCCTCCTGCTTTGGTCTTCTTCAAAATTACTTTGGCTATTCGGGGCCTTTTGTGGTTCCATATGAATTTTAGGATTGCTTGTTCTAGTTTTGAGAAGAATGCTGGCGCAATTTTGATTGGGATTGCATTGAATGTGTAGATAGCTTTGGGTAGTATTGACATTTTGACAATATTTATTCTTCCAATCCATGAGCAGGGAATGTCTTTCCATTTCTTTAAATCTTCTTCAATTACCTTCATAAGCTTTCTATAGTTTTCAGCATACAACATTCTGGATTTAAAGAATCAGAATTGGGCTTGGGTTTAGGAATAAGCTATTCTAGCAAATACTCTGGTGATTCTGCTTCATGTTTAAGTGTAAGAACCACTGATCTATATAACAGGGCTGATTATTTCTGGCTTGTTTGTCCCACAAAAATACAACTAATTCATATGGGAAAATTGTGTACAAGTATTTGAGGCAAATAACATTATACACTTTCTAGGTGGTATTAAGTAACATCATTTAGTTGACAGGAAAGGAAAGGGAGAGAATTTCAGGATTCCAGGTTCAGCGGGAATCCCAAAACATAGGAAGCCTTCCCTACCTTCATTGCTTTTCTCTTTATCTATAAGTGGCATAAGAATTAACAAAGATATGTTTTGACTGAATTCTACAAAAATGTCAAAATCATTTTTTAATGTTTATTTATTTTTGAGAGAGTCAGAGTGTGAGTGGGGGAAGGGGAGGGGCAGAGAGAGAGGGAGACACAGAATCTGAAGCAAGCTCCAGGCTCTGAGCTGTCAGCACAGAGCCTGATGCGGGGCTTGAACCCATGAACCGTGAGATCATGACCTGAGCTGAAGTTGGACGCTTAACCAACTGAGCCACCCAGGCACCCCCCAAAATCATTTTTAACTAGCATTTTTTTTGGTATATACTATAAGCCACAGCAGCAGTCAATAAGATAGAGGAGGTTCCTGGCTTTGCTAAGCTTACATTCTACTTGGAGACAGATAGTAAACCATTTTAAAAGTTGAGACTAAAGAATCAGTCATTCGTTAGTTTATTCACCCATTCACTCTCTTTTTCAAAAAATATGCTGCTTATATCTAGAGGAAAGCAATAAAAATTCAAGTTAATTACAAGTCAGTAAGTGTTGCAAGGAAATGCATGGGACTACAGAGAAATGTATGGTGCTAAGGGATTATGTGCTTAAGGGAGGATACTATCAAGGGATCCCTAATACAGGGGTGATTTTTATAGAAAGTGATATTTGAGTTGTCAACTGGAGGATGAGTAAAGCAGGTGAAGACGGTGGGGGTAGGAGTGAAAGAAGAAACATTTGATGATAAGCATTTCAGAAAGATGTAGCATGCTGAAGGCCCAAAAGTTGAAGAGAACATGGTGCATTTGAGGATATTGGAAAGACCGCCAAGAATAGTGCTATAGACTAAGCGTCTGTGTCCCTGCCAAATTACTATGTTGAAACCTACTCCCCCAGTATGCTGGTATTTGGAGATGGGGCCTTTGGGAGGTGATTTGTTCATAAGGGTGGAGGCTTCATGAATGGGATTAGTGCAGAAGCCCCAGAGAGCAACCTCACCCTTTCCACCATGTAAGGACACAGAAGGATGGCCTTCTATGAACCAGGAAGCGGGCTCTCTTCAGACACCAGGTCTGCCAGCACCTCTGTCTTGGACTTCCCAGCTTCTAGAACTGTGAGTAATAAATTTCTGTTGCTTATAAGTGACCGAGTCTATGGTATTTTTTGTTATGGCAGCCCAAATGAGCTAAAGCAGGTGGAGGGGTGGAGAGAATGACACTAGAATGGAGACGAACACAGAGCCACCAGATCACAATGGCCCATACATACTGCTATGATGAAGAGTTTGGACTTTATTCTGGGTGCATTGGGAAACTATTACAGGGGTTTCTAATCAAGGAAGTAATAAAACACAGATGCCACAAGTAATAGAGAATGAAATGACATAAATAATACGGGGCATGAAGGCATGGCCCAGAAATAACTATATGTACTATAGAGGCAAAGATGAACCACTCTGGTTACAGAGAGCATTATTTAAGGCAGATATGACCTGGACCTGATAAATTTGAGAGACTGGAATTTGATGAGGTGGTTCATTTTGGATGGAGAAAAACACCTGAGTGGAGTAGAAACCTTAAAATAAACATGGGGGCACCTGGATGACTCAGTCAGTTGAGCATCTGACTTCAGATCAGGTCATGATCTTGCGTTCATGGGTTTGAGCCCCACGTCGTGCTCTGTGCTGGCAGCTCAGAGCCTGGAGCCTGCTTCAGATTCTGTGCCCGCCCCCCATTCAAAAATAAACAAACATTAAAAAAATAAATATAATAAACTTGGCCATGTGGGAAGATGAAGCACAAGAGAACCACCCTTATTTTATTCTTGGTTGAAATATCTATTTTGTGGCTGGCATGTTGATGTTGGAAGATGGTAATGACAGAATTCTGGAAGATCACTTTGTGGGATGGGTGAATGGATGAAAATGGAGATACCAGAATCACAAATCAAAGGCAATCTGAGGAAAATGGTTAGAGGAAGAAGAGTGTTTGTAATGGCTTAAATATCCTATTTTACAACTGAGCAAGAAACAAGGTGTTCGTCAGTCCAGGAACAGGAAGATGTTGAGAATCCCCTCCCCACAAAGTACAGATTTTGAAATGGGAGGATAATGAAAACAGCTTGAGAGCTTGATGAAGAAAGACTATATCTATGCTGTTCACCAGTGTGGCCTTAGCATTCAGCATACTGCCTGGCAAATGGTAAAACCTGAGTAAATATAGTACTTCTAAGTCCAGAACCAGATATTAAGTGTGTGAATCTTGTGTCTAGGGTCCTGAAAGTATAAAGAGCCTAGGTTTCCCACAAGCACAGTTGTGGGGGTGGGGGCGGTTAAGGGGTAGGCTTTGTTTGTCATCAACTTGGCTAAACCTCTACATTAGTTTACTATTCCTGCTGTGACAAATGACCATCGAATTAGTAGCTTAACAACACAGATTTATTATCTTACTCTCCTGTAGGTCACAAGTCTGAAATGGGTCTTACGGAGCTAAAATCAAAATATTGGCAGAATGACATTCCTTTCTGAAGGTTCCAGGAAATAATCCATGTCTTTGTCTTTCCAGTTTCTACAAACTGCCCACATTCCTTGGTTGATAGCTCCTTCCTCCATCTTCAAAACCAGCAACATTGGCCAAGTCCTTCTCACTTCATATCACTCTGACATTCTCTCTTCAGCCTTCCTCTTTCACTTTTAAGGGCCTGTGTGATTACACAGAACCAACTTGGAAAATCCAGAATCATCTTTCCGTTTACAGGTCAATTGATTAACAACATTACTTCCATCTGCAACCTTAATTCCTCCCTGCCATATGATATAGCATGTTCCCATGTTTCAGGGATTAGAATGTGGATGTCTTTGGGATGTGGAGGCATTATTCTGCCTATTGCAATCTTCCATCCATAAAACTGGCAAATATACTCTACTGGACAATTCTCCCTTCTTTCAAGCCCACAGCATACAAAGCACTTAAACACAGTACATTGTACAGTAGAAGCTCTTTTGTATAACATTATTAGAATAAGTAACTGACTGGTTAAAGTGAAGAATCACGTAAAAGAATACATACAGTCCTTAAGCATTTTAATTCAACTTAAAACATACAAATGTACACTCATTTACCAATCTGGTGATGTGATGTGAGACCAAAGCCCTTTTCTGGAGTGTGAGTCCTCTTATTGGAATTGCACAGACTCTTTCTTACATAGGTTACCTCCCTAATGCATTTCATTTGATTTCCAGGTCGGGTTGTTGTTTTTTTCTAACAATAGAACATCTTTTAAAAGTAACATTTCTTTATCAAATCTTTCCAGAGCATTGAAGTTTGTTTTCATGGAAACAATAGCTTCCTTTTTATACTCACATCTCATAAACTTACATTAAGTTGCCTAATCTTATTAGTAAGTACAACTGGCATACATGGGTTTGGCAAGAAAACAACTAGTGCTTGGTAAGTATCAATTCGACACAGTGGGGCAGAAGTGTAAGGGTTAATCAGAGGGTAACTTACTAACCATGAGCTTTCCTTGTACCCTGAGCATCAGTCAATATGTAGTTCAGTAAGAAGTAAAAGTATCAACTTAGTCCACCAAGTCAGCTAAATGGAGGTAAATGAGGAGAGCTTTTACTATATTTAAGAGTTTACTAAAAAAAGGAACAATCAGTAGATACCACATAGTCTCAGTATACTCTTTCTGTGAGTCCCTGAAAGGTGTATCAGTTAATATTAATGATGGTTAATATTTATTGTGTGCTTATTATATACACAGCATTGTGCCAAACACTTTATAAACATTATTTTATTTAATCCTCACAACAACCATATGAAGTAGGATGCATTAAGCCCATTTTGTAGATGAGATAACTAAAACTTAGAATTAAGAAACTTACCAGGGTACCTGGGTGGCTCAGTTGGTTAAGCATCTGACTTCATCTCAAGTCATGATCTCACAGTTCATGAATTCGAGACCCACATCAGGCTCTCTGCTGTTAGCTCAGAGCCTGCTTCAGATCCTTTGTCCCCCCTCTCTGCCTCTCCCTTCTCTCTCTCTCTCTCTCTCTCTCTGCCTCTCCCGCTATCTAAAAATAAATGAATATTAAAAGAATTAAGAAACTTGCCAAATGTCCCATATCAAAAGATATTCAAGCCCGGGCAGTCTACCTGTAGTGCCCACACATATTACTACTGTACTATACCAACTACCAGACAAGCATATCAGAAATCATAGCATGTGGTGCCACACTGCCAGCTGCCCCTTTGCTTCCTTCCTCCTCATAGTCCAGTGATGGATCATTCCAAAGCAGAAGGCAAAATACCTATGGTAATTGTCCTAACTACACGTCTTTGTTTCCTTATCTTCTCTGACATGGTAGCTGTACAGCTCTCTCTCCCTAGCAATGAGCCAGAAAGATAATCAAGGACCAAAAGCAGACACTGCTTGAATTTATTGAGGTTCTTTATCAGCAGCAGCTATTTTTTTTTGGCAGCATTTTTTAAAACACATTTGTCCTTATTTACTTTCCTTCTGGATTTAGTTATCGTCTCTGAAAGCTCAAGGACAACCATAATTTTCTCTTGGTTCTACCACTATAAAGGTCACTCACTTACCTTTTGCCTTCAGAAATTACTGCAAGTAATCTGTCTTCCAGTCTTCCATGCAAGTATGAAGAAAGATCAGAACTTAGCCTCCTTGCTATGGCTATGCCACATTAGTTAGCCCTTGGAATCAAGAGATTAGGCAAAGCCTCCCTGGATGGTAGAGCCAGCAGCCATATCAACTAGCTGCTGGAAGTTATGCTACAGAAACAAAAATCAGGGGGAAAAAAACTATGCCAAGGAAAAGGGAAGGGCTTTCAGAGACTGGGGCCATGAAGACCTCTGTCTAGAAACACACTGAGGTGTGCTTACATCATGTGAATGTTGGCCAGAAATCCAGAAGATGAGAAGATAAGGTCAGATGGTACCTTCCTACTTTAGGATGCTAGAAGCCAGATCTAAGAGTACAAATATATAGAAAGACAGAAACACAAGGTTGCCATGGAGACTCACACCTGAAAAAATCATACAGGATGTATCAGAGATACTAGCTCATATTTCTTCAGGTGAGGTTTGAGCAGCTTGGACTAAAATTCTACCCAGCCCAGACTGGGCAGGAAGGGGCAGATTCATAATTTGAGTGCCACTAAAAGAACTCTCTACAAAGTCAGTCAGAGAAGGGCTAAAAGAAAACTAGCCTGGACCTATTAGCATCTAAGCAAAACTCACAGTCACTAATAAGCATGTTGACAGAATACAGGTGGGTTTGAGGTCATTCTGGTCCAACTATCATGTGATGTTTGGGTTTTTGTTTTAAAAGTCTATTTTTATTAAAAATGTAGAGGTTGCTAGAGAGGTGTTGGGCTGGGGGATGGGCTAAATGGGTGATGGGCATTAAGGAGGGCACTTGTTGGGATGAGCACTAGGTGTTGTATGTAAGTGATGAATCACTGGGTTCTACTCCTGAAATCATTATTACACTATATGCTAACTAACTTGGATTTAGATAAAGTTAAAACAATTTAAAAAATGGAAAGGTTCCTACATCTGTTTCAGGGACAGGAGAATTTGTGCCTATGTGCTTCAGTTGGGGGGGGGGGTGGATTTTCATCTATCCTGCAACTCCAAGTAGGTCCAAATGGAAAAGTAGATGTGATGACTCTGAAGAAGGCACATGGGCCTCTCATGGGTCATGAGAGTTGGGTTTGCATTCCAGAAGTGTCCAAATTTTCCATATAACCTTGGGCAAATCATTTCAGCTTTCTGGGTCTCAGATTTCTTACCTGTAAAATGAGAATAGTCATATCTGCCCTACCTACCTGTGGAAGATTGCATTATTGACCCCAATTCGTTGCCCTTCCTCTATCTCTGCCACTTGACTCATTTCTTCTATAAAATATGTGGAATATATGTCCTATTCATTGACTCTGGGTTCAATCATGTAACTGGCTTTAGCAAACTGGATGATGTGGAAGTAACAATGAGTCAGTTATGAGCCAAGGCCTTAAGAGGCATTATTGTTTCTTCCCACTCTTGCATCTCTGTGTTAACCATGCAAATAGCAGGCTCAGGCCATCCCATGGTTCCAGGAAGAGTGTGAGAAATATGTGAAGCACAGCCACTCCCAGCCTAGACCAGCTAACCCCTAGCTTGTCCTAGACTCATGACTCAGCCCAACTTGGATTGGCCAATGCCCAGCAAACCTACAGACCAGCGAGAAATAATAAATGTTGTTTTAAGCCACTGAGTTTTGGGGTAGTTTGTTATAGAGCAACTATTGATACACAAACTTATAGAAGTGATAGGAGTCTCAACTGTGATAATATATGAGTACCTTTTTCAAAATTTTCAAGGTTTATACAAATGTAATGGACTACTGTAAGAGCAGCTAAGTAGCCTCAAGGGCTGGAATGGTAGGGTAAAGTGGAATTTGGTCATGTTCTGTTACTGCAAGTTTGAATGGAAAGGGTCCCCTTTGCCACAAGAAAACTAGGGAAGGTAAGTCCCAAGTGCCACTCTGGTGACCTCATCCTGAAACCATAGTTGACCTCAAATCCCTGTTCAGGCACTTGAGGAAGGACAACAAAGCCTAGAGTAAAATGAGATAGAAAAAAGAATGGCTTAATGAGAAGCCTCAAAGACTTCTTCAGACAGCAGGACAGGATGCCAACAACTCTTCACTCTGCCTTCTCAAATACTTGCGCTGTCCATTGACTCTGCCATAAAATTCATCAGTGTTGGTGGAGTCTTGTGGTCTGGGGCCGGCAGGCTTGCTGGGCAATAATTCTGTCAGCTCTCTATTCCAAGGAACTGTCTCCGAGAGTTCCAAAAGCTAAACACAGGAAAACCACACCAGCCACAGGCCTCATTAACCAATAAACCTTTGATGAAAAGCAGGATCTCACACAGTTGTTTCTGATACAAAATTCCCCCAAGGGAGGGGGACAATTGTACTTAAAAGTCCCATTGGGCTGACTAAGATGCTCCTATCTGTCACAATTTATTTCAGAGTTTGAGTCAGGCCAGCATTTCTACCAATAAAATAAAGATCAGAAGGGATGGTTAGAAGGCCTTGGCAAGGAAAGTATAAGTCAATATAAAAGCACAGGCAGGAGTATTTGGAGAAGTAATATTAACTGGGCTCGGTGGAATAGAGAGTAAATTATTTACACTCCTAAGGATCCAGGGCAGACTCAGCCATTTAAGGGAGGGAGGAATGGACCATCTGCTGCTCCAGCTACAAGTGACCAGCTTACATGTCGCATGCCAAGGCTTGAACCACAGCCAAAGATATGAGTCACAACCAGATACGGCCCCAGCAAGTTCTACCTTGGGGGTCTAAAAAGAGAAAAAAAAAAACCTGTGCACTCTATTGGCAGCTGGGATTGCTAGTACTTAATTTATGCAACCATCCAGAGGGAGTTCTCCCCTTTACAGAGAGTCAGAAGAAGACAAACTACTTTAAACCACTTTCTTTCTACCATGTTTCCATTGTAAATCCATCCTTCATCCACCCACCCTGAGAAAGGGTGAGTCTACAGTGGATGAGTTCCCTTGTTATCCAGGGACACACAAGAACACCTGAAACCTAATTAACCAATTTACCCTTTCTCTAACTACAAGGTCAAAATAGATACCTTTTGATCAGATGCGTTACTACCAGCCTACCATGCCAAAAGCTTCAACCCTTCCTTCCTGTCCTTTACTCCCACATCTAGTAGGTCCTTCAAATTTGTCTTTTCTTCAGGTTCATCTCTTGGTTTGTCCTGTTCCTCTCTCCTTCCATTGCTTTGCCATATAGTAAACTTTGTTCTCTCAAGCTTTGATTATTGTAGCAGCCTGTAAGCTCCCTGGCTTCTAGGTCTTCTGTAACTTTTCTTCATGTTAAACTTGGGTCATCTTCCTGACCTACCATTTTGAAAAATCAGTTTATTCCCCTTCTTTTCAAGAACGAGAATGACTCCTAGTTTCTTACAGCGTCAAAGCCTCTGTGTGGCAGCACCACTACTCTACTGTGTTTAGGCCAGTACCTAGAACACTAATGCCTACCTTTGAGACTTTTCTCAAATCATTTCCTTTGCTTGGAATGCTCCTTTAGATATCTTCAAGAGTCCTACCATTGCATGTAAGCGTAAGTAGCCTCAAGTTTCTATCTCTCCATGAAAATTCTCCTAATAACACTAATGAGATGAGTAGAAAACTAATTAAAAACAACCAAACCAAACAACAACAAAAGCAAGATGGGCAGGAGGATTCCCAGTCTTCTTACTGCTGGGCTATTGGTGGCTTCTTCAGCAATGCCTTTTTTACCCATCCCTCCTTTCCTATTTCAATAAAGCCATTTACATTTAAGATGGTACTCTCTACCCGATCTGTTTGTGGTTCTCTATTTTGGCTGTGTACTAGAATCACCTGCAGAGTTTGTAAAACACTGGATACCCAGCTTGCACCCTAAATCAAAATCTCTGGGGGTGATGAGTCCCTACCAGTATTTTAAAAATTTCTCTAGGTTGAGAACCACCAATCCAGATGACTGCTATAATCTACTTCCATGTTTTTTTCCCCCTCTTGCTTCTCTCAACTGTCACACAATTCACTGCTGTTTGAATTCTCAGCCCCACATGTTTCATTCCCTTACTCAAAATTTTTTAATGGCGTGTGTATATATATATCTCATATTAAATGAAAAAACCTACATTAGAGAAGAATACAGAATGTTTAACTATCATTTTTACACACGTACTAGTATTCTATTGCTGCATAACAAATTTCCACAAACTTAGCAGTTTAAACTTAGCAGCTTAAAGCAACACAAATTCATTAAGTCTGTTTCCATGAGCCAGGAATCTAAGCAATGGTCTAACTAGGCCCTGTGCTAAGGGTCTCTCACTGTTTTAAAATGTAGGTTTTATTACCAATCAGGTACAGTGAAGCCAACAGATCAGAGAATGACTGCCATTGAAAAGATAGTTTGTTATGACAGGTCCCAAAAGGAGGGTACAGCATGTCACACAGGGCCACAGGGGAAAGCACCAGGGTTGGTCAGGAGGTAGAAGGAGTGAGGGGAAAACATGGGCAAGAGACTTTACTGTAGCTTTCATGAAAAAAGGCAAGGCAGGGTAAGCAGACTTAGGATTGGCTTGTTTGAATAATTTCTGAGGGCTCTCAGGTATAGGATCTGTCATTAGTTGTCTGGTACCTGGCTCTGGGATGGTTAGGGCAGAGGAATATTCCCTCCTAGAGTATAAGAGCCAGATAGAGGAGGTGGTTCCGATATGGGGTCTGGATTGCCTGGTTTGTATATGAAATGTAGCCTCGTGGGAAAGTCATTTGCTATCTCTAAGAATTGGCTAGCCCTGAGAGAGACAATCTCTCCCCAGACAGTAGGCCCCAGATGCCAGAGCATCAAGAATGCAGAAAATAAGAAAACATAGCTAATAAACTCACCAGGTTGAAATTGCAGTATCATTGAGGGCTGTGGACCCAAGCTCACAGTTTATTGACAGAATTCAGTTCCTTGTAGTTTTAGGACTGAGGTCCCTGATATCTTGCTGGCTGACTCATGGGGGTCACTCCCAGCTCCTAAGTCCTAGAAAAATGGCTCTCTCACAACATGAAGATTCTTCTTTAAAGCCAGGGAGAAAATTCTTATATAATGCAATGTAATTACAAGTGTGACTATCTTGTCACCTTTGCCATATAGCATAACTTAACTGAGGGAGTGATACCACATCATATTCACAAGTCTGCCCACTCTGAAAGAGGAGCAGATTATACAGGGCATATAGGCAAGTAGCAGAAATCTTAGAATTATGCCTTCCAAGATAAGGAATTATTTCTATGTATGTATTTGCATGGGAGAAAAGTCTAGAAGATGTTAATATCTCTGTTGAGGGGCTTTGTTGTGGTATTCATTTTTTAGATTAATTTTTATTCTGTAAAGCATATATTTATTTAGGAGTCAAGGTAAGAAAATAGGAAGGAAGGAAAAAGGGGAGAAAGAAGAAACCTTCAGCTGTTTATGGAACTAAGTATAAATCCATCCTGTCCAAACGGGTTCTCCATAACATAATCCCAACTCTGTTCAAGGAGTCATCTTGCAATACTCCCTTCAAATGATCCCATATTCAAGCCAAACTAAGTACCCTGGCCCACAATTTACCCTATGCTTTTCTACCTGTATGGCAGGCACACTCATATTACTCTACTGCTTTATTTCTGTCAAAATCCTATCCATTACTTCAAGGCCCACTGCTATCTCCTCTGCAAACTAATTCTTGATACCACCAGTCATGAGTGCTTCCTCTTGCTTTTGAAATCCCTGAGCAATAGAGGATAGGGGTTAAGCTCTGAAACTCTAAAGTTGTATTAAGTTCTACTCCTGGCTCTTGCTACTTTCTTGCTAAGCGATCTGGGGTAAATTGCTTCACTTTTAATAAGTCAGGACCACTACTCAGATGAGATAAAGCGATTGGGAGGAGATATTTTATTTTGTAATCCAAGTGGAACTAAAAGTGGGAACCCTGGAATTGAAATATCTAAGTCAGAAAACCCAAGGAAACCACTATGCCTTTATAAGAAAATCAACTGTGTAGGACTGAGACAGGATGGGGGTACAAATGAGTGGTGCTTTGATGTTCAAGCCCAAAACATAACCTTTGCCTTGGAAAATTCCCCAGCCAAAGTCACAGATACTAAATAGGAAGCAAATGCTCCATGAAACCAGGCAATGCCATCAATGATGCCTCTCAGGTCATTTCTCCAAAAGACAGAATTCTTCCTATTTGTAGTGATGTATGAGTATGTTAATTCCAAGTGAGGAAATTGCATGTGTGATTTTTTTCAGAAATTGAATTTATCCAAGAGAAACAACCATCCTGACAATTTTCTCCTCCATTTATGTCAGATTATTTATTTATTATTATGTATTTTCCAGATCTGTGCTCAAAAGAAATCGAGTGCCACATCATCTGTTTAGCTCTCTGAACTGGCACAGTGGGGCACATTAGGATTGCCACGCTCTGCCAGGCTCCCTGGGAGGTGAGGACTGTGCCTTGACTCCACCAAATTATATGAAATTGGCATTTATCTGGTATACCAGGTTAACTCACTGTGGACCTGGATTCTGATTCATAAATCCTCATTTTCTTTGCCTATATAATAATTGGGAGACACATCAATGAAAGATACCACTTTATGTTACAAAGAAATAGCTGTATTATTAAGATTTACCATTTGTTTAGCATCTACCATGCACCAGATACTTTGTATCCATGACTTCAATGAACCTTCATATTCTCTTGTGACGGATAAGAATCCATTTGGGGGCAGAAAAATGGGAGTCTGAATAATATCCCTCAGAGAAAGGATGTCTCTTTTCTCTGGCCTCCTGGAGTAACTCAGGATCTAAGCACTTGGCTCAGAATACCGCGAAGCAACTTCCTCTGGTTCCCGTGTCAAGTGGCTCTTCCTGAAAGAAGGCCACTCTGATATTTAGAAATGCGTGTTGCTAGGGTGATGGATGGCATGGGGAAGTGAATCAGCGGAATCAGAAAATTGAGGGTTGCAGCTTCTAGTGGGCTACGGACCCTCAACCAAATTCTTTTCCCTTTCTGGGGCTCTATTTCCTTATCTATAACATGAGAGGGTTGGACTTGATTTATGGTTTAAAAAGTTTTGAAGGGGCACCTGGGTGGCTCAATCGGTTGAGCGTCCGACTTTGGCTCAGGTCATGATCTCACAGTTTGTGAGTTTGAGCCCCATGTCAGACTCCATGCTGACAGTTCAGGGTGTGGAGCCTGCTTCGGATTCTGTGTCTCCCTCTCTCTGCCCCTCCCCCACTCACACTTTGTCTCTCTCTCTCAAAAATAGAAAAACATTAAAAAAATTTTTTTTAATTTCCAAAGCCATGGAACCTTTGTTACAGAAACACAATCTTATAGAAATCCAAAGCAGTGTGACTGGTTGAAAGGGGTGGAGGCAAGAAGGGCTGCTAGGTAGATTTTAAAGCACTCTGCTGAATCTTAGGGCTTGAGAGTCCATGGTTTGAAGACACAATTGTACTAGGTGCAAGCTAAAGGTCATGATGGTTCATAAGCTGGACAGTTTACTTTTAGATTTTGCAATGTATTTTTCCCTTCCTCAAGCTGAAAATAGAATATCATCCAGGATGAAGACCATGCTATGCCTGTCATATTTCTACTCTGGTACCTAGCTCAATGCTGTACACTTCATAGGTGTTCTGTAAATATTTGCTATGTACCTATTGGTTAAAAGAGAATATTTGCCCTGGGGTGTCTGTACCTAGAGATGAACATCCTCTTTTGGCCATAGGATGGCCCTCTAAAATTTTGAGAGGGAAGCCAGTCTCAGAGACTGTCATTCTGTTCTCTTCAGTACTTACAGCTGACTGTTGTGGGATCTGATATCCTTGATTACAGGAAATGGCGGGACACAGGGCTTTATCACTGAGACACTTTAAAAATGCCTTCAAAATACCATGCCAATGGCATACAAAGTGACAAGAATGTATCAGACATGGGCTCCCAAGAAAAAAGAGGGCCTGGGGGAAGGTAGAACCTCTTTAATAGAGGGACCAGGGTGAGGGAAGATTGTTAGATACCAATTTACTGTTTGAAAATATGTTCTGGTGATACAAGACAACATTTGAAGAAGGGCCACACTTGAGAAATGTAATTGAGATGAAGAAACCCCAAATACAGAGGCAGAAAGAATTGTAATACATTCAGTAGGTTTAGTGTTCTATTTCTTGATTTATTAACACTACACTGTTGCCCTGCCTGACTAGTAGAGGACGGGCAGCTCTTATGCTTTATTTAGGTGTCATCCACTGAAAAAAAAAAAAAAAGATAAGGTCCCTGATGGGTATTGAGGAGGGCACCTTTTGGGATGAGCCCTGTGTGTTGTATGGAAACCAATTTGACAATAAACTTCATATATTGAAAAAAAAAAAAGATAAGGTCCTAAAGCTGAATTGTCCATTTGTATTATTGGGAGAAACTCTCAACAACTTTTTTTAAGACCACACACACACACACACACCTCTTTGATTTGCCTCGTTTGGGGCAATTTGCTATTTGGATCCAAACACTTCACAGATCTGGAGCCAACCAGTTCAAAGAATGTTGTTTTCCAAATCAATAAAAAAGAGAGGTTGGAAAGACAGGAACTCAGCTAGCAAATATTTTCAATTTACAGTGTTAATAGTCATTGACAGTTCAAGTGTTCACCTCAATCTTTTGACAGTCTTGGTTAATGAGGGGTTAGTTAAAATAAATGGAACAAAGTTCCAGTTTTTGGAGCTCATAAAGCATCAAGCTTCAAGCATACCTCCATGCCTAACAAAGGTTTCCTCTTTACCTTCACCTGGAAAACAACTTAACCTCTTAATATCCATTTTTTTATTGAGTAAAAACCCCTACCCTATCCCATGAGTTATTTTCCCTTTACATCAACTCTCCACTCTTATCCTTCATTTTATCCAAACAGAAAGGTATTACTAAAAACAAAACTGTACCTGACAAACAGCATTTTTGTCAGGTCAAAAACCATCTTCTCTTTTCCCAAGTGGCCAAGACAGTATATTCTGGGTCTACTGGATGCCAGATGAGAAATCAAATTGGATAGGGCACAGAAGGTCAGTGAATATGTTTACTGAACCTACTCCATTGTGACCTTGGTGTACAGGTACACAGTAGGAGAATCCAAGGGAAAAGTATCTTCCCTTGAGGTCACAGTTTGGGGTCCAAATCAGCACTGGAAGTTCCATCCCAACCTCTTCTGCCAAGCCATTTCTCTAGGTTGTTAGTTTGCTATATGAAAACCCTATCGATATTCTACCTCAGAAATCACTATATTTAGTGTAAAGAATAATGGTGATGGTGATGCTAATAATCACCATCACAACCATTATTCTTAATAGTAAGAAAAGCAGTGTGATTACAGGAGAAGACAGCTTATATGGGGTGGGGGCAAGTAAAATATGTCACACTGCAAGGTTGTTAATGCAATCAAAGCCAATAGCAAATGGAAAGTACCCAGGACTGACTTTCTACAGATTTTCTGATCTGGGTTGCTCAAGACAGCACACAGAGCTAGTGCAAAATATTTTGTAGGACCACTCAGTGAGCCAGCCATATACTTGGTTTGTATGGCACCTTTGAAAGAACTGTCATTTTCCAGCAATGCTTTCTTTCCTGACAAAAACAGTTCAATTGCATGCCTGCTTACCATCTCTTGAAAAGAATGGCATCCACTTTGGCCTTATGAGAGCAATAATACCCCCAGAAATACTGAAAGGCTGTTCAAAACGGTTAATGACTTGTAACGACCAAGTGATTTGAGATTTAGGAATGTTATATGGCCAACCAAAAGAAAGTCTGGGTAGGAGTTATATGGTTAATAGAAAAGATTGTATCTATCATGTACCAAAATTTTCTCCATCAGGAAAAAGGCACTTGGGTTCCAGGGCATGCGATGTGGATGCCCCTGTGGAAGTTGGTTTCAGCTGCAGGTGTTAGTGACTGTATTAGGAAAGAAAAGAAACTGAGCTGTTTCAGGACTAGGGCATAAACACACTGAATGACCCTGGTTTCTTGGCCAGGATAAACATAGGCATAAGTCAAACAAAATGTTAAACTCCATCTCTGGCTTGGTGTCACTGATTGGGAAAATGGAGCAACTCTGTCAGGTTGTTTGAGATAATGTCAAAAGTATATGGAAGTATGGGGGCTGGAAGTCAACCCCAAAACGAATTAATCAGATTTTTATTTTATTTTTAAAAAAAATTTAAATATTTATTTTTTGAAAGAAAGGGGGAGCAAAGCACGAGTGGGGAAAAGGCAGAGAGAGAGAGGGAGACACAGAATCCAAAGTAGGCTCTAGGCTCTGAGCTGTCAGCACAGAGCCCAACATGGGGCTTGAACCCACGAGCCATGAGATCATGACCTAAGCCAAAGTCAGATGCTTAACCAACTGAACCACCCAGGAGCCCCTCAGATTTTTAATTTTTGATTATCAAAAACATTGAGGTGCAGTCTCATTCAGATTATTTTTAATCCAGGAGTCATGATTTTATTCAAACTGGATCAGGACTTCTCTTGCCCTGATAAGGTTCTGAACTGGAAAAGTGATGGTTAGCTATCCCCCAATTTCAGTTCTCCCATTCTTCACTAAGTGGTAGAACTTTGACATTGTAGCTGTGCACAAAGCCACCCCGAATAAAGACTATAGTTCTTGATTTCACCTTCAGATGAATATGACCGTGGGACTAAGTTCTGGCCAATGGGATGCAAGGGAAAATGACATCATGTGATTTTTAAGTGTCTTTAAATGGTTGGGGGCACACACTTTTGCCCTAGTCTCCCATCCTGCTGGTTGGAATGCAGATTATGATGCTTGGAGCTAGAACAGCCATTTTGGAGCATAAAATGGAAGCCATATACCAAGAATGGTGGAGAAATAAGACAGGTTCCTGGGTCCCTGGTGATCATGGAGCTGCCATACTAGCCCTCAACTACCTATATAGACTTTTCCACTATCTCAGACACTAAGTTTTTTATCTCTAGAAGTTCTATTTGGGTCTTTTTAATGTCTTCCATGTTTTTACTTAACATGCTCAATCTTTTCTCTAGCCTCTTGAACATATAGAAAAGAGTTATAATAACTGTTTAAAAATCTTTGTCTACCAATCTTATCATCTATTATTTCTGGGTCAGTTTTGACTGATTTTTCTTCTTCTTAACACTATATTTTTTTTTAATTTTTTTTTCAACGTTTATTTATTTTTGGGACAGAGAGAGACAGAGCATGAACGGGCGAGGGGCAGAGAGAGAGGGAGACACAGAATTGGAAACAGGCTCCAGGCTCTGAGCCATCAGCCCAGAGCCCGACGCGGGGCTCGAACTCACGGACCGCGAGATCGTGACCTGGCTGAAGTCGGACGCTTAACCGACTGCGCCACCCAGGCGCCCCTGATTTTTCTTCTTCTTATGGGTTGTATTTTCCTTTTTCTTTTGAGTGTCTGGTAGTTTTTAACTGGTTGTCATGTCAGTTTTATCTTGTTGGATGTTGGATACTTTATACTTCTATAAATAGCCCTGTGCTTTGTTCTGGAACACATTTAAGTTACTTGGAAACAGTTTGATCCTCTCAACTCTTGTTTTTAAACTTCATTAGGCAGGTCCAGAGCAGCCTTGAGTCTAGGGCTAATTTGGCACCACGACTGGCCAGACCCTTTTGAGTTCTCTGATGTTCTGTGAATTGAGATTTTCCACTCTGGCTAGTGGGGACAGGCACTATTCCTGGTTCTGTGTGATCTCTAAGGATTATTCCTCCTGCTCCTTTTGGGTGGTTTTTTACCTGGCCTTTTATGTGTGTGTTGATCAGCATTCAGCAGAAGATTCGGGGGGAACTCTTCTCAGATCTCCAGAGTTCTCTTTCCACATAGCGCTCTCTCTCTCTCTCTCTCTCTCTCTCTCTCTCTCTCTCTCTCTCCTCCAGTACTACAGTATCTTGAAAATTCTAGCTGCCTTGGTTTTCCTGACTCCCAGCTCTGTCTCCTCATCCATGTGGCCCTGCCTGGCTTCCTTCTCCCTCCATCACTGCCTGGAAACTCTCTCCAGGCAGTAAGCTGGGGCAATCATAGGGCTCACCTTGTTTGTTTCCTGTCTCTCAGAGATCACTGTTCTTTGTTGCCTGGTGTCCAACGTCTAAAGACTATTGTTTTCATTTTGTCTGGTTTTCCACTTGTTTCAGGCAGGAGGGTAAATCTGGTCCCTGTTACTCCATCTTGGCCAGAACTAGGGACTTTTACATCAGAGAGAAATAAATGGTTGTATTGTTTAACCCACTGTTATTTTGTGTTTTCTGTCATTTGCAGCCAAGTCTAATCCTAACAAATACAGGGCTGATCCTTGATTTATTTAGAACAGTTTCTGACTTTAATATAGAGAAGCTAAGATTTTTAGAATAACCAGAGACTTGAATAACGCCTAAGTAAGGTCAAATACCTGGATGAAAACTGAAAGCTCTGTCATTTCCCATGAGAAGAGTAGTGCTTAAGCAGCCAAATCAACTCCAGCTGGTGCCAGTTGAGAAAATAAAGTACATTTTTTTTGCTTAGTGTGATTAATTTCTCATTCATGGAGACAGTACAACTGGGGAGGAATTTATTCAATAAGGGTTTCCTGAACATCTACTGCAGTCTAGGCACTAGGCTAAGTTGTAGGGATATGTGTACAGACTGGGGCGTGAGCCTCCACCAGCAATTCATAATTTTGATAAGGAAACCTCATTTAGATAAGATCCCTTGTCATGTGAATAGCTCATGAATTTGCCTAAGAGGCTTAGTGCCAGTTGTTTTTTTTTTTAAATAAATCTCATCTTCTATTTTTTTTTCTTTTAATTAGGGAAAATGCCTTTTCAACCCATGGTTCTGCAATGAACCATGTAATTTATATTTTCAGTAATAAAGTAACTTGTACTTTCAGCATAAAGAAGCTTCTCCTGGAACAGGATATTCACACAAAGTCCAAGCTTTACTACTTCTGCAGTGGAGAAATACATTGGACATGAACCTAACCAAATGATTAAGCTTCACATTACCAATAATGGGGAAAATTACATCATGTGCCTCTTGTTGTGAGGCACTGAGAAGGATATAACATCACAGAAAAAAGGTTTAACCACAATGTATTCACGAGAAAAACTCAGACAAATCCAACTGACAGACATTCCACAAGGCAACTGGCCTCGACTCTTCAAAATTGTCAATGTCATAAAAAAAAAAAAAAAACAAAAAAGAAAAAGCAAGATGGGGTATGGTGTTCTAGATTAGACAGGACCCAAGAGAACAACAACTAAATGCAATGCATAATATTTTATTAGATTCTGTATCAAAAAGACAAAGCTATAAGGAAACTATTTAGGCAATTGGGGCAGTCTGAACACAGATGCTATTCTTGTAATATTGGGTCAGCGTTGTATATACTTCCTGAGTATGATGACTATTCTGTAATTATATGGAATAGTGCTCTTGTTCTTAGGATATTCTTACTCAAGTATTTAAGGGTGAAGAGTCAAGATTTCTACAACTGACTCTTAAATAGTTCATAAAAATAAATAGTGAAAAAGCAAATGTAGAAAAATATTAAGAGGCACCTGGGCGGCTCAGTTGGTTGAGCGTCTGACTTCGGCTCAGGTCATGATCTTGCGGTTTGTGAGTTCAAGCCCCACATTGGGCTCGCTGCTGTCAGCCTGCCAGTGCAGAGCATGCTTTGGATCCTCTGTCTTTCCCCTCTCTCTCCATCCCCTGCTTACGCTCTCCCAAAAATAAATACATTTTTTAAAAAAAGAAAAATATTAAGAATTTGGTAAATCTAAGTGAAGGGTATATATATATATATATATATATATATATATATATATATAT
>NW_024420499.1:6398327-6425395 GCF_014898765.1 Herpailurus yagouaroundi | reverse complement strand
TAAGCGTCCGACTTCAGCCAGGTCACGATCTCGCAGTCCGTGAGTTCGAGCCCCGCGTCAGGCTCTGGGCTGATGGCTCGGAGCCTGGAGCCTGTTTCCGATTCTGTGTCTCCCTCTCTCTCTGCCCCTCCCCTGTTCATGCTCTGTCTCTCTCTGTCCCAAAAATAAATAAACATTGAAAAAAAATTAAAAAAAAATTTTTTTAATGTTTATTTATTTTTGAAGAGACAGAGACAGGATGCAAGTGGGTTATGGGCAGAGAGAGAGGGAGACACAGAATCTGAAGCAGGCTCCAGGCTCCGAGCTGTCAGCACAGAGTCTGATGCAGGGCTCAAACTCACGAGCTGTGAGATCATGACCTGAGTCGAAGTCGGACGCTCAACCAACTGAGCCCCCAGGCGCCCCTGCCACATACAGTTTTAAACACTTTACAGAAATTAAATAACTTAATCCAAATCTTAATTGCTTTCTAGACTTTCTCACCTTAAGTTGGAAGTTGTAATATTTACACCGTTATGGACTGACTTCCATGCACTGCACTCCTCCCCCCTCCAATTTTGAAGACCACTCATCCAGGCTCTGAGGTTTAGAATCTCCGGATAAGTGGGTATGCATCTATAAAGTACATCACAGCAACTCTTCCTTTGTTTTTAAGTTTTATTTATTTATTTATTTATTTATTTATTTATTTATTTAGAGCGTTCACGAGTGGGGAAGGAGTAGAGAGAGAGAGAGAGAGAGGGAGAGAGAGAATCCCAAGCAGGCTCTGTACTGTCAGCATAGAGCCTGACACAGGGCTCGAACTCACAAACCGTGAGATCATGACCTGACCCAAAACCAAGAGTTGGATACCTAACTGACTGAGCCACCCAGGCACCCCCATAGCAACTCTTTCTGATGTCCTGCTGCTGTAGTTCTCATGCCTTTTGATAGATGACAAAAAGGACTGGTACCACAAGAAATGATCCCAGGGAACTAAAGGCAGAGGGGAGGAACTGAGTGAGAAGGCCACAGTGGAGCAAATGGTAAGGAGGGATGGACAGCTAGAAATGCTGAAGCAAGAGGTGAGGAAGCATGGATGGAGAAAGGAGGAAGTTCAGAAAGGGGTAAACAGCTGACAAGGGAAGATGAGGACAGACTCCGTGAGGAGAGAATATGTCACACACTGGCATGCAAGAAGCTCACCCAAGGCTTGATATCCAATGTCTCTGGCATATTGGTTAGCAAGCCAGGCCAAGGAAAACTAAGTGGTCTCAAAAGGTTTGTGCACACAACTCCTCACCAGGTGCACAGTGTGCACCTGCCTCCTCTCGTCAGAATAGTCTATGTAACTTATTCAAGCAATGCAAGGGTAGAGCAACAATTAACCTAAAGAGTGGGTCTATGAAGCCATAACTATAAGAAGAGTGATTCCCAGGCAAGGCAGGGAAGATATTTGGGGGGTGTGGATGGTGAGGAGATAGCCCTGTGATACTTTTCAAGTCACACCAGTCAGCTGACCAAGGAGGGGGAGGACTGTACATTCCTGCAGGAGTACAACTTCACCTGTTCGGAGCTTCCAGCACCAGCAGTAAAAAGCCACAGCAAGTGATTTACATCGGAGGCAGCTGCCAGGACATTACTCCACATGGTAGAACACTGTCAAACATTGCCTTCCAAATCTCACAGCAACACTAGAGAGCACGAGAAGACACTTTAGGGGAAAGGAACTGTCACAGTACAGTACAGTAACAGTGTCTGACTTAGATGATCCGAGCTGGTGGGTAACTTGAGGTTACTCAGCACAAGCTCTTCATTTTACTGATAGGTAAACAAAGACCCTGAGAAGGGGAAGCATCAGCCCAAAGTCATCTAGTTAGCAACACTCAGGCATGGCACTTGGGTCTCTGGATATCTAGAGCGGTGCTCTTGATTCCATAGCTGTGTACTATCTTCTCCTCCAGCTCTTTGGCTCCTTTCTAACAGAAGCCTCCCTCACTAGTATGGATAATATATTCCACAAATCCCACACTACCCCAAAATGATCAAAGAAGGGATTAAGATAACCACAAACATCTGCTGGGCTATGAATGCATCTTGATTCAGCTCAGAGACACTACACTTTAACATTATCATCAATTATCCTCGATCTAAATAACTACAGTATATTTAAATACACAGAGACTTTTAATTTTTTTATCTCCCCCCTAGTACTACCCAATGGCTACTTCCCTGCACAAAGGCTATTCCTCTCCTCCCACAAGGGAGCAAAACAAGGGAAACTGAAGACCATCAACTTTGCATAAAGCTAAGAGGCTTTAAGCAAAAGGTTTGGTGGAGAGGAGAATGCAATCAATGTCAAAAAGAAAGTCTGTGATTATCTTTGACTCACAATTATTCAAGAATGTCCTCATCTTGGAGGAAGGACCAATTGCTGGTAGCAAAATAAAAGCATTCTGCCAAGTCCCTTGCCTTGGCAGGCACAGATTAAAAAGCAATCAGACAAGAAAAGAGGTCAGGGTAAAAAATTCTGAGGAGTTAGGTAGAACAGAATCCCAAAGCAAGCTATAGGAACCAGAGTGGAAAAGAGCTGGGGCCCTTATGGCTAACGGGATCTAAAAATGATATGGAAATGACTGCCCTGGCTCCTTGCCTTGTTTTAGCAGGAGGGATTCCTCCCTAGACAGCGCATTCTCATCTGCTTCATGGCAACTTCATGGCCAACCCAGGATGTGGAGAGTAGGGCTAGACCCATACTCACCAAATTGGTTGGACAGTTGGCCAGTCATTCATGAAACTGTTTGTAGTGCCTACTGCCCCTTCGGAGTCTAAAATAACCCTGTGTCTGTCCTTTAGGAATTCATAATATAGGGGAGGGCAGACAAGTCAATATGGATTGCTGTGTTCAGCATGAAGGGAATGAAGAGAACGTAGATAACCTCAGCCTTGCATATGGTGGAAAGCTTCATGAGGAGGTTCTAAAACCTGTGTAAGGTTTTAAAGAATGGGTAAATAGAAGCAAGTCAGCAGAGAGAGGGTAGAGCTAGTGGAAGGAGAGTACATGGAAATGGAATAGCAGGTAGAAACCCTAGATCCTATGAAATAACAGCAGGTTGTCTGAACTGTAAAGAGTTCAGCTCATGTGTATGTCCTGGCTTTGTTTTCCGAAGGAGGAGGCTCCAACGAGAGATAATGTTGGAGAAGCAGTGAAGTTCCAGGCCACAGAGGACTTTGTAAGCCATACTAGAACTAAGATTTTATTGTGAGATCTATGGGGAGCCACTGAAGGATTTTGAGCAAGAGTTTCATGATCATATTTATGTTTTGGAAAGATTATGATAGCAGAGTGGCAAATGAATGGAAAAGAGTGAGACTGGTGATTCGGAGACCAGTCTGGAGGCTATTAGGGTAATTCAGACAAGACATTATACAGGTCTGGAGTGGACAGACAGGTATGGAGAAGAGTGGATGAATTTGGGCTTTGTTTAGGAAGATGTGGGCAGAATGTGAAGATGAATTGGAGGTGGTAGTGAAGAAAAGAAAAAACAATTCCCAGGTTTCTGGCTTGAGCAAATAAAGTGCTTGGTGGTGCCATTTGCTGAGATAGAGAAGACATAGCTAAGACTTAGAAAGGGACACGTGTGGTGGGGATTGATAGTTGAATTCTGTATGCGGTATGGTTGTGGTGCAAGTAGAAATCCAAGCAGAAATTGACTGTGCTGACCTGAAGCTAAGGAAAAAGGTCTGAGCGAAAGATACAGATTTAATATTTATCATTGTATTGGTGGGAGTGGAAATCCCTGGCATATATGAAACTACTTTGGGAGAGGCCTACAGCAAGAAGAGAAATAGGATGAGGACAAAACCCTGGGGAGTCCCAAATTGTAGGGAAAAAACTAGGAGAGAACATTATGAAATCCAAGGGAACAGAGAGTTTCAGGAAAGAAGAAGGTATCTCGTGCGGTAGAGAAGTGAAGGAAGATTTTTTTAAAAATGAAAAATGTTCTTTGGGTTTGGCAGCAAGCAGGTTACTGGTGACCAGTGTTTGCAGTGAGTCCAGCCCGTGGAGGGCTGAAGAGTAGGTGGGGCAATGAAGGCAAGAAGCTTGAGTGCAGGCAGCTGGAGCAAGGCCTGGCCACTCAAGGAGGTCATGTGCAATATGAGCTCTGACTGTGGAGCAGTTAGAGGATAAGGACATTGGTGTGTGTGGCAGTGGTTGGTCTGCACAGGGGTGTGTGGGGGGGGTGGGTACATAGGGAGAAGGGAAAGATGCACATAAATATTGCCTAAATCAGGAGCCAATGGAGAGGCCTCTTGGTAGCCATGGAACCAGGCAGCTGACACAGGGAACGCCAGCTGTTTGCAGGAGGAAAGTAAAAACAAAAACAAAAACAAAAACAAAACAAGACAAAACAAAAACTTAGTGGTTAATGCATCTGGTCCTGGAATTCATGGGAAACACACAGTTTCTGACAGAGAAGCAGCAGGATGCAGGCATGAGATGAGGATTTAAGAAATCTGTGCTGTTTCACGCGTAACTCTCTAGCTAGGACATAGCCGAAAAACAGGGGCACACAGCCCTTATAGGGGTTGGGAGGAATCCAAATATTCCCTGTGGCTTGGGATAATCTATGATAATGTTCCTTTAGATGGCATGGATAATTAGGAGCTCAATGTGATATATAAATGCCAGAACACTGTTAAAACAGGGAAAATTCTGAAATAATATTAAAATTTTTTAATGTTTATTTTTCAGAGAGAGAGAAAGAGAGAGAGCACAAACGGGACAGGGTCAGAGAGAGAGGGAGACACAAAACCTGAAGCAGGCTCCAGGTTCTGAGCTGTCAGCACAGAGCCCTATGCAAGGCTCGAACCCACGGACCTTGAGATCACGACCTGAGACAAAGTCAGAAGCTTAACCAACTGAGCCACCCACGCACCCCTGCAATAGTATTAAGGAATAACAGGCTCAGAACAGAACAGTCCCACCTGTTCCCCATTCAGACAAACACGCCGATGGAAAACAATGCAGAGGTAGCTTGCAAATCCAGTAGGGAAGACTTGGGAAGAGATGAAAATGGAAAACTGATATATTTTGTTCAATCTAATGTAAAAAAAAAAAAATACTAGGGAAGAGAAAAAGTCCAAAGAACAGTTCTCCCATAAAACAAAACATATCCCCGAGACAGGAAACTGAAAGTCAAATAGTAAGTCCAAATTGCAATGTCTGGGGGGGAAAATATCCTTTTTTTTTTTTTTCAATGTTTATTTATTTTTGAGAGAGAGCAAGACAGAGCGGGAGTGGGGGAGAGGCAGAGAAAGAGGGAGACACAGAATCCAAAGCAGGCTACAGACTCTGAGCTGTCAGCACAGAGCCCGACACAGGGCTCCAACCCACGAACCTTGAGATCCTGACCTGAGCTCTGACACTTAACTGACTGAGCCACCCAGGTGCCCCTCCCTTTCTTTAACATTAGCAGGGGTGCCATTTTATAAAGTCGCTGTTCTCCTAACGTAGGCTAAAGTTTAGCCACTAACAGGCTAGGGAGCTTGGGCAAAATCACTTATCAGTTTCTTTACTTGTTGCATGGAGCTCATACGGACCCTGGGAGAAGATGCTTTGGAAACGTACAGAGCAGTGCAGCAATGCTAGGCAGAGGCTGTTACCAGGCAGGGCATACTTTCAAGAAGGCAGTTTGAGAGAGCATAAGCCAGAAACGGGTTGGATTGCAGTTGTGTGCAGGAGTGCTAGGTGTTGTGTAAATGTCCTAGTCAGTTCAAGAGGCCTCTGGCAAAGGAAAAGTACACGCTGCCTGGCAAGCTATGTGCTTGATGTTTCCCCAAGGCAGAAGACGGGCCAGCCAAGGGCTGCAGCATATCTCAGGGATGACCCAGTGTTCTGTTCCCCTCCCAGCTCACCGAGCTCGAGAGGAACAGCTTGAAATCCAAATGGGGCCCGCTGCTCGGCTAAGGAAAACAGTCTCAAATCTTTCTGACATCTGCACAAAAGGGGTACCAAGAGGCTGCCCTGCAGGGTCAACAGTGCTGGGGTCAGTTTAAACAATCCTGCTTGGCCCTGGGAACGCAGGAGGGTAGGGGGGAAAGACTAAAAGGGACCTGGTGGCCCAGGCGGCTTCAAGCATCCGTGTTCACAGGATCTGCCCCACGTGCACCGGCCTCCTGATCTATCTGGGAAATAGGACATCCTGGTCTTAACTCATGAAATACAGCTTGGTCTGGCTCAATAACCTTGATAAACGTTCCCAGCAACTTCAGACTTCACAAATAAACTTTAGGACCATGTTTAACTGTGCAGACTCTGAATCTTTTAAATAGTGAAAAAAAATCCTTGTGGTGATATTTTATTTTCCTCAGTCCCACATCCCTTCAACCACTCATGTTTTCAAAGGAGAAGACAGACTAGGGCTCCGGATGTTTGGAACCCAAATGAGAGCTCTATACTGAGGAAGTCCACTGCCTTCCATCTTCAAAGATCAAAATCTCAGCCAGAGGTTAAACAATGAGGTCACCTTAGTCATGTGTATCTGGTGTAGGACTAACCTCTGTTCAGATATATAAGAAGATTTTCTACTTTTGGGGTGCCTGGGTGGCTCAGTCAGTTAAGTGTCTGACTTCGGCTCAGGTCACGATCTCACGGTTCGTGGGTTCAAGCCCCACATTGGGATCTGTGCTGACAGCTCAGAGCCTGGAGCCTGCTTTGGATTATGTGTCTCCCTCTCTCTCTTTACCCCTCCCCTGCTCACACTCTGTCTCTCTCTGTCTCTCAAAAATGAATAAATGTTAAAAAAAATATTTTCTACTTTTAAAGGCTCTGCAACCCAACAAACAGCCTGGATCTGCTTCTCAGTTCCCTGGTTGTGGGGTCTGACCAACCACCTCCTATATCCCCTGTAACCTGCCAGGAAATGCCCTTTTGTGTCAAACTTCAAATCTCATCAGTTTCACCTGGGCAATTTTTATTTATTATACCTTCGCAGAGGTAAAGTAAGTCAATAAGGATCACCCATGATGAAAGTAGGTAGAGGACATATCCAAGAGATTTGCAGAAGAAATACAAAATTTGTTCAATGAGTATGTCAAATAACACTTAACATCACATGCAGTCTGGGAATTGGGATGATTTTACCCATATCAGCAAAAATATCAAGTATTGGCAAGGGTATAGAAACGTGGGAGCTCTTGTACAATGCTGATGGGAGTGTAAATTGGAATGTTTTACAGGGTAAGTGAGCATTAGCTTTGAAAATTAAAAATATCTATTATCTTATATCTGGAAATTCTGATCCTTGGTATCTATGCTAGAAATGAGAACAAGATCTGTTCAAGGATTTCCACTATATCACTGCCATTTTTTTTTAATGGCAAACATTTGGGAAAAAACCTAAGTGTTCACCAAAAGGGGAATGAATGGCTGGGTTAAACTAAGGGATAGGGAAAAAGATCTTAAAAACATATCAAATGGCAGGGTGCCTGGGTGGCTCTGTCGGTTAAGCGGCTGACTCTTGATTTCAGCTCAGGTCATGATCTCACAGTTCGTTAGTTCGAGCCCTGTGTCAGGCTCCATGCTGACAGCATGTAACCTTCTTGGGATTCTTTCCCCCTCTCTCTATGCCCCTTCCACACTCATACACGCTCTATTTCTCTCTCAAAATAAATAAAATAAACCTTAAAAAATGTGTTTTTCTAAAAATAAAACATATTAAATGGCTAAAAAATCCAAAAACTAAACAAGGCACAGAATATATACTTAGGATGGGGTTTGGGGAAAAAAATACAGAAAATGAAACTAGTTTTATTCATATTTCTGCATATCTCTGATTGTGTACAGGGAAAGACAAGGAAGACAATAGAGGGACTAGAGTCTCAAAGGAGACTTCTGCTTTGCCTATATCGCTTGCATGCTGCTTGAGAATGTATTCATATATTTATTATAGAATTATCTGTTTTCTGAAGTGTATCCTGATTGTAGATCAGAGGCAAAGGCATGGGCCCTGGTGACTACAGTGAACATGACTTCTCTGGAAGGCACCAGTGGGTAAAAGTAAATAGGCAAGAAATCAAAGGACCCAGGTAATAGTATGAATCTGTCATCAATTTGCTGTGTGACCCCAGGAAGTCATTTTCCTTCTCAGACTCTGCTTCCTCTGTACAATCGGTGGATAAGATGAGAAGCTCACTAAGATACTTTCTCTTTCTGATATTTTAGGATTCTCTAAGTCAATGCCTTTAATGTATAATGGATTTTGTTGTCCCTTTTGATGAGGAGACAGCTTTTTCTCTTCCTTCAAATTCCGGCATAGTTTGATATTTCACTTTACTCTAAATGGAAGATAACGAAAGAGAAGGTGGAGTGGTCACTCTGTTCCCTGTTTGGCTATGGTTTGAGGGTTTGGTTGACCTATTTATGCTACCTCTCTTTGACAGCGGAAGCTCTTAGGCTTGAGTGTGATGAGATTACAGATGCAATGCGGTAAGTCAGAAGATATGAATTCTAAACGGTGGCCATAAATCCCAGAAGCATAGATTCTATTTTATTTTTTCAAGATTGAACCCCCTCAAATGCTTTTTTTTATGAGTCGCGCTAAAGATGTAGGTTTGTTCTGTGAGAAGCAGAGGTACAAATTATCTGGAGTAATGCTTCCCGTATGCATATACAGGAACTGATGGAAATGCTGTGCCAATGCACTGTGCTCATTGCAATCTGCACTGTTTGAACTGTGCATTGCTAATAAGGAACAAGACACTGAATACATCACATCATGCTTTTAAACAAATCCTAAGTTTTAATGTAATATCAATAAATCATTCTTTGTGTGCAATAGTCATCCATATTTTTGGATGTTAAGGCTACCCTGTAAACCCTTGATTTTTGACGAGTCACATCCCTAGTCTGTAGATAACAATTGGACCACTTGTTTCCCAGAGAGAAGAACCAAGTTGATACAAATGAGCTATGAGGAGTGCCTGGGTGGCTCAGTGGGTTGAGTGTCTGACTCTTGATTTCGGCTCAGGTCATGATCTCACAGTTATGAGATCATGAGATCAATCCCCATGTTGGGCTCCATGCTGAGCGTGGAGCCTGCTTGAGATTTTCTCCCTCTCTCCCTCTGCTTCTCTCTCCCACTTGGCACTCTCTCTGTCTAAAGTAAAAAGTAATACAAAAAATTTTTAATGAGCTATGAAAATTTATGTATATCTACAAACATAATCTGGTTCTTCACCACCAAATTGGCTTTTGGAAGTACTTCAGATGAAACCTTGAGGAAACCTTGGCATTAAGTCAATGAAGGAAACCTCTTCCTGGTCCCTCAGGGACTTTGACCAATCTAGTTCTGCCTCTCAGTTGGCTAGCAAAGCTCCTTCCAGCTGGTCCTCATCACTTTTCTTGTTTGATGAAGTCATAAGAGTAAATTCTAAGCAGCCTAATTCTAAAGAAAACACACACACTTCAAGTCACAACTCCTCTGACTATGTGTCTTTCAGCAATGGAAGAAGCAACTTACTCTCGCTCCTTTCTCAGGAAAGCATTTACAGCCTCCACTGCAGTCTTGGCCTCCACATGGCTTTCCATAAGACTTCTCTCCCTATTAAAAAAAAAGAGAGAGAGAGAGAGAGAAAAGTTAGTAAACTATGTGAACCAAGAAGCAATGTAGCCCCAGGGAACCTAACCCTTAGCCACCCTCCTCCTAACCAAGTAAATTTAGAGTGGCTTAATCATCTCATTTGATGGTAATGTTGAGTCATACTGGACTTGTGTATTTGTGTTCAGTGAGAAAGCAGTAGCTATAGCAGAGAACTGGAGAGAAATTCAAGGTCTAGAAATGTAATGATAGATGAAAATGGCCACCCTGTACTCTGCTCTTGGAATTTTTCTCCTCAGGCTCTATTTGCAACACATCATTCAGACCTTACAGTAACAGTCCTGTGCCCAGTGAGATCCAAATTCCTCAGTTGGTACCATACAGTATACCCCAAAGTGTTCAATTTCCTTCTTACTTATTTGCCTTACTATGATTATTATTATTATTACTAGCTCAATTTCTACAAAGCCGCTGCATGACCTGACATGTACTGACCCTGTCTAACCTCACCTTTTCACTCTTTCCCTGGCTCACTCTTCTTCAATCACACTGGTATTCATTCTATAAAAGCTTAAGCCTGTTCCTGCCTCAGGGCCTTTGCCCTTGCTGTTACTTCTGCTGGAATGCTCTTCTAGATGCTTTTTATTGCTGGCCTCTTTTTATCATCCAGGTCTTAGTTCAATTGTCTATTCTCAGAGAGACTTTTCCTGACTACTCAACCTAAGGCAGCCCTATTACTTCCATCACATTACTATGCTATCCTTTCAACATTAACATCCCCTCTCCCCCCACTAGAATGTAAGCTCCATGTAAGTAACAGCCTTATCTATATTGTCTGATGTTATATCCCCAGTGTCTACAAGAGTGGATGGCACATAGGAAGTTTTGATGACCATATGAATGGAGCTGGGATTTGAACCCATATCTGACTAACTCAAAAGCCTTGACCTTAACCCTTATGTCTTAGAGTTTTCTAAGTCTTCTGTGTACCAGAGCCTCAATGCAAGGGCTGAAAAATGAGAAAAATGCCATTCTGACCCTATCCACCTTGGGAAAAAAGAGCAAAACATAAATTCTAACTATTATCTATAACAAGAACTTTATCTCTAGGATGGATTTAGTATCATCCAACTTTTTTATTTAATATTGGCTATTTTTTTTTCAAAAGAGAAGGGCATATTTATGAGCCAGTCTCATACTTAATCATTCTTGCCTCTTTGTACTGTGAGTCTTTTCCTAATCCCCAGGGCGCACTGTGAATTTCGCAGATGGTTTCTTATCTCTTTAGACATTCCCACAACACTTTATCACCACAACACCTCGGTAATAAGGTAGTGATGGCAGAGCTATGACAAAATATTCCTATTTTAGATTCCAAACACCTTCTTGATATGAGATATTTTATCTCTCTTATATGCCTTTGACATGGTAAGTGCTATTGTACAATTTCCAGTTTGCCCTCCATTTTATGGTATATAGGACAGGCAAGTATTCATAAGGGTGAGATCAAGAGGCGCTGTGGGAGGAGGAAGCAGGGGGCAGGCATAGGATAGAGAACAGAGAGACAGACCAGCTCTGAATTTAACCTTCACCCATGCTGTCACCTTTGCCTAATGTTGAGTACTATATTCCTTGGGATAGTGGATAATTTGCATTTGCTTCTACATATACTTCTGTATTTTACAAGTAATCTTCAATGAGCACATATAATTAGGAAGAAGAAGAGCAATTATATTACTAAATGATAAAAGTCATCCTCTTTAAGGGAGAGGACTCAACAGGCATTGCCAAAGTTGAAGTGGTATCCATTTGGAGCTGTGGCCTACTTCCAAACAATGCCTTTTTGGTGTCCCATAAAATTCCTATCATGGACCAAAACTTTCAAGATTACTAGCATAGAGCAAGGAGGCCTGAAGCAACGGAGCTGGAGAACATAGAGGATAAAATCCTATTAACAGGCACTGAATAAAAATGTAAGGAACAGAAGCTAAGGTTTCTTGGGAACTTGGCAGAACAAGGAGGCAAAGACATCCAGCTAACAGACAGGAAGCCATCACTGCCCTCTGTCACTGGGGAAAGTAACTAGAGAAGGCCCACTGGCCACAAGGCAATTTCCTGTAATTCTGGCCCTGGCAGATCCCCCAGGAGTCTTCAATTACAGTGAGGGGGGAGGAATGAAAAGAGTTGTTTCCAGGGAACATGACAAGACCAGGCTCTGAGGAAGTTTCTTCCCTATCCTGGCTTGTCTGGGGATACTCCAACTCCTTCTCAACCAGACCACATCAGTAGTGTCATTCCCATCCTGGAATTCTCTCTGGATTCCTGTCAAAACCCAACCCCTCCCTACATCCGCAGAAAATTAGAACTGGAAAGGCCCTGAGAGATCATCCAGTACAGCCATTCTTAATTCTATCAGACTGGCACACCATTTTTTTTATTGTGAATGTATATTATTTTTTCTTGGCATCTTGAAAAAAATGCATAGGAATAAGTTATAATAAAGATGTAAACAATACTTTAAAAAGCACATATTATGCCATAATTGTATTGCAAAGCAAAAACAAAAGCCATTTATAATGAAACAATATATATTCCAATATGTAAATGCTCATACATCACTATATTAGAAGATGGAATGAAGTTGTCAGAGGCTAGCAGCTCAGTGCAGAATCACTATGAATGGGATAGCTTGCTGAAGCAGAATGACACTGGGATGTGGTATTGGTGACTCAAGTACGATGAATAGTGTTGCTATTACTATGGTAATTCTCTGAAATGGTGAATAACTCCTGGTAAAGTTCTGGGGGAAAAAGTTCAATATTTCCTTTATTTACTGTGAAGGCTTTTTTAATATAAAAAAATTTTTTATGTTTATATATTTTTGAGAGAGAGAGAGACAGAGACAGAGCATAAGTGGGGGAGGGGCAGAGAGAGAGGGAGACACAGAATCCAAAATGGGCTCCAGGCCCTGAGCTGTCAGCACAGAGCCTGATGTGGGGCTTGAACCCACAATCTGTGAGATCATGACCTGAGCCGAAGTCAGACACTTAATCTACTGAGTGACCCAGACGCCCCTATTTACTGTGTAGTTTTAATCAGTAATAATAAAACCAAGAAACAACTCATGGCAATATGTAGCATGTGGTTATGTTCTAGGCTCAGAAAATTATAAACCGTTTTCACTTCCCCGAATGTCCAGAAGTCTTCTAAATGGAGGGAAAGATATAAGACAATTCTTTGTAGTGTGTAGAACACCTATCATTCCTGGCTCCTACAAGAGCCACCCCCCTCCCCCTAATCATTTTAACAACGAAAACTGCCCTCACAATTTCCAAAATACCTCCTAGGGGTAGGGTATTTCTGTTAAGAACTATAGTCTAAGCCACACCACTCATTTTACAGATAAGAGCTCTGAAGGAAATAACTTTGGTCCATGTCACACTGTTAGCAATTGTTATCCTAATTCCATATTCTTCCCACTATTCAAAACCCCTCAAGGCCAAGTTCAGGTTCCATTTCTTCCATGAGTACTCCAGCTCAGTAAAAAGACACAGCAGACACTGAGTATTCTGCCTATTGAACAAGTGTCACATGTTGCTGTGGGACAGCCCTTGCAATGTTTTTTAGGTTGCATGATTGAGAGTCTTGTTTCCTCAACCAAACGATAATGTTGATAAGAGAAAGATCAATATATTTTACCTCTTTGTATATTCCCACAGTATTAGAAGGGCATCCTAGGATCTAGTCATTACCTGAGGCAGTATACCTTAGTTAAGTGTATAAGCTCTGGAGTCAATCTGTATAGGCTTAAATCCCAGCCTAGATGGGATTGACCTTAGACAAGTGACCTAAAGTATGAAATGGAAATGGCAACAATATCTACTGTATAGGGGTTAGCTGGAGGATTCAAGAAGATAAAGCATGCAAAGCACAGTGCCTGGCTCACAGTAAGCACTTTGTGTCAGCTATTATTATTACATTAATATTAGCTGGGCCACACTGTTTGACATTCCTGTAACACTCGACTGCTCTCTGGAGCTGAGGGTCAAGTGATATGCAATGATATGTCCATGCCAGTTTGTCTATGGCTGATATCCACTCAGCTTGGTGAGGACATCCATTTGGATTGTTGATGTCTGCACATAATTGATTGTTAAATATTTTTAAGATCACCAGTATCTATCTATCACCAGTATCACATCTATCTGTTTGCTGATGCTGGTTCCTTTGTCTAAAATGCCTTCCCTATCCCTTTTCCCCATTCATCACAAACTAAACTTCTACACATTCTTCGAAACCCAGCCCAAACATCATCTTCTTGGTGAAGACCTCACCCCACCACCACCACCAATTTTTGCCTTTCAGTAATTTCTGGAAGAAGTTTTTACTCCCTCCTCTTTGCTATATTTGACACAACACATTTGGTTCTGCCATCAAACTGGAAATAGAACTCTGTTTTATTCTTCTCTTTAGCCCTTGCATAAGCAGGTACTTGGTAAAGGGCTGTGAAATAATTGATCTCACAACAATGGAGTTACAAGTGTTAGACTGGCTCTGCTTGGTATTCTCCCTCTCCCTTTGGTTTCCTGAAATAGACATTTACATCACAGTGTCCCTTCCAGAAGTCAGTATGTTTTTCCAGGCATCACTGGTGCTTTCTGTCAGGAGTGGTGGCAGGGATGACAACGACACAAAAGGTAACCAGGAAGCAAGAGATGTGATGTAAGAATATAAGAGCAGCTTAGCTTAGCTGGAGTGGCTGAACGGTTGGCCAAAGTGATTTACTCTTGTGAGAAGATCCTCCAGAAGTGTAGGTCACAGGAAGCTGGCTGTGCAACATTTTATCTTGACCATTCATTCAACAAATGTTTATTAAGCATCTACCATGTGCACTAGACACTGCACTAGACATGGCAGCTAGAGGCTGTATCATACAGCCACAGGTGAAACCAAATCCCCGCTGTCATGGTGTTTGCAATCCAGAGGGGAAGACAAACAGTAAACAAATAAATGCTACATCTATATTTGTCCAATCATATGTGTTACAGAGGAAAATAAGGGCATGGCAAGAAGGACATGAAATGTTGTAGTCAGCTTGTTACTGTATATAGGAAACTCAGGGAAGGCTTTGCTCATAAGGTAACTTCTGAGCAGAGAACAGTGTTTCTTCAAGCATGGTCCTTGGGCCAGTGTCATTAGCCCTGGAAACTTATTAGAAATGTGAATTATTGCCCCCTTCCAGACCTAATCAATCATAAATTTCAGAGTGAGACCCAGCAATCTGTGTTTTAACAAGCACTTTGGGTGTTTCTACTGCACGGTAAAGTCTGAGAATCTCTGCTATAGAAAATGAGGGAGAGGGGCGCCTGGGTGGCGCAGTCGGTTAAGCGCCCGACTTCAGCCAGGTCACGATCTCGCGGTCCGGGAGTTCGAGCCCCGCGTCGGGCTCTGGGCTGATGGCTCGGAGCCTGGAGCCTGTTTCCGATTCTGTGTCTCCCTCTCTCTCTGCCCCTCCCCCGTTCATGCTCTGTCTCTCTCTGTCCCAAAAATAAATAAACGTTGAAAAAAAAATTAAAAAAAAAGAAAATGAGGGAGAGAGCTAGGTAGTAATCTGGGGTAAGAGTGTTCCAGGCAAAGGGAAGAGCAAGAGCAAAGGCAGTAGATGAGAGAACATGCTTGATGTTTGGCTGAGCAGCAAGGAGGCCAGAGTGCTGGAATGGAATAAAGGGAATAGAAATGATGAGGAGGTCAGAGATGTAGCAGGAGCCAGATCATCAAAGATTTTAGAGACCACTCTAAGAACTTTGCCTTTGGAAACAAATGAGCAAAGAAAAAAAGAGAGAGAGAGAGACAAACCACGAAACAGACTCTCAACTCTAGAGAACAAACTGATAGGACAGGGGAGGTGGGTGGGGAAGATGGGAGAAATAGGTGATGAGGATTCAGGAGTGGTCTTGTGATGAGCACCTGGTGATGTATGGAAGTGCTGAATTACTCTATTGTACACCTGAAACTAATATAACACTGCATGTTAATTAACTGGAATTCATTTATTTTTTGCTTATGTTTATTTTTTTAATTGCTGGGACAAAGATGGAATTTTATTTTATTTCTTTAAAATTTAGTTATTTATTTATTTTGAGGGGCACCTCGGTGCCTCAGTTGGTTGAATGTACGACTTCAGCTCAGGTCATAGGCTCTATGCTGACAGCTTGGAGCCTGCTTGGGATTCTGTGTCTCCCACTCTACCTGCCCCTCCATTGCTTGTGCTCAAGAGAGAGAGAGAGAGAGACAGAGACAGAAAGATAGAGACAGAGAGACAGACACACACACACACACACACACACACAGAATATGGCAGAGAGGGCAGAGAGGGGAGAAAGAGAATCCCAAGCAGGCTCTGCGCTGTCAGCATGGAGCCCGATGCCAGGCTTGAACTCACGAACTGTGAGATCATGACCTGAGCCAAAGTCAAGAGTCAGATGCTTAACAAACTGAACCACCCAGGTGCCCCAGCTAACTGAAATTTAAATAAAAACATTTTGAAAAGAATGGTTTTGAGCACAAGAGTGACATCTCCTGTTGGAGGAGGTGGCCTTCATGGGCATCAAGAATTTTGGTTTTGAGATATCTATTAGACATCTAAATGGAGAAATCAGCTAGCTAGCTGGCTATGGAATCTGGAGTCCTAGGGAGCATGGCTAGCTTAGACATGTACATATGGTACTTTAGTCAGTAATGACTCCACTATGTTGTAGTAAAAAACCCCCAAATCTCAGTGGTTTAATGCAACTGAGGTTTATTTTTTGTTCATGTCATGATTCAATGAGGGATAGGCAGGTCTCTTTAGTGGTTTCTTTCCAAACGTGATTTGAATTTCCAAGATGCTTATGTCTAGCAACTCTACTACCTCAGATGCTAATAGTTTCTCCCCACTGTGCTCATATTCCCCTTTGAAAGAACTAGACAGAGCAGATGACCTAACAGCATGGAAACTAGGAGAGAACAGGGATTATTTGGTGAGCACCATTTATGCCACCACTGGTATGTACATACAAGACTAGATGATAGTACCAAGGGAGCAAACGTAGAGAAAGAAGAACGGCAAGGGATTCAAAGGTATGTGGTAAAGCTATGTGGTAAAAAGGATTGAGGCTTCCTAAGGAGGGAAGTGAGTACAGGCAGGCGGTGGGTAACAGGCAGTGAAGAAGGTAGTAGAATCAATGGATGATTGATCCTGATGAAGTTGAAACAATGTGTGGATTTTAGAATTGTGACCAGATTTTGGAAGATAGAAGAGGTGGTGTTGTAAAGAGGCTGGGGCCTGTTAATACTCTACATAGTGCAAACTCAGATGCACCTTGGAATATAATAAATACTTGCTGAAGTAGCTCAGTAAATGGTTGAAATGGTTGCTCAATCCTGGTTTCATACAACATAACAGAACTCTTCTGTTTTGATGACTTCAGGTTTCTTCAAAACACCTTTCACACCAAATCTCATTTGATTTCCTACCATAAGTCTGAAATGGGTATTTTGGATGTACAGATATGTGTAGAAACATAAACCCATATACAATATTACAATGATTTCTTAAAATTTTTAATGTTTTTAAAAAACGTTTTATTTATTTTTGAGAGAGAGAGGGACAGAGCATGAGCGGGGCAGGAGAGACGGAGACACAGAATCTGAAACAGGCTCCAGGCTCTGAGCTGTCAGCATAGAGCCTGATACAGGCCTCGAACCCACAAACCGTGAAATCATGACCTGAGCTGAAATCGGACGTTTAACCGACTGAGCCACCCAGATGCCCCTGAATTTTTTAAATTTGTTTGAAATTTACTTTTGAGAGGGAGAGACAGAGAGAGTCAGAGTGTGAGGGGGAGGGGCAGAAAGAGGGAGACAGAATCTGAAGCAGGCTCCATGCTCCAAGCTGTCAGCACAGAGCATGACGTGGGGCTCCAATCCATGAACTGTGAGATCATGACCTGAGGTGACGTTGGACACTTAACCAACTGAGCCATGCAAGTGCCCTACAATGATTTTTTTTATATCTACAACTACCCTCCTAGACAGTAAGTTCTCCTGAGATTGAAGACTGGTTTATTCACCATAAGGCAAATGAATTCAAACCAACCCTTTAAGCCTCAATTTTGTCAACTCTAAAACAGGGGTAATATTTTACTTCATAGGATTTCATGAGGTTAGAGATAATGCCCCTAACAAAATGCTTGCCAGATATAGTATGCTCAATGTATGTTAGCTGGTATTATTTATAGTTACAATATCTAGTACTATGCCTGCTGTACCTAACAGGTGTCCACTCAATGACTGATTTGCATTTTCTTTTTTTTTTTTTTACTTTTAAGTGTATTTATTTTGGGAGAGAGAGACAGAGAGAGAGAGAGAGAGAGAGAGAGAGAGAGAGGAGCAGAGGGGGGAGGGAGAGAATCCCAAGCAGGCTCTGCACTGTTGCACAAAGCCCGATGTGGGGCTCAAACTCATGCACCATGAGATCATGACCTGAGCCGAAACCAAGAGTCAGATGCTTAACTGACTGAGCCACCCAGGCGCCTGTGTTTTCCATTTTCAAGATGAGGAAATGACAACTCAGCTGTTAATGACTTCCTCAGTATAGGAAGTTCAGTGTCAGGGTTGGCATAAGAACCCAGGTATCCTCACTCCCTGCCTCTTGTTTTTTTTTTTCATCAGACCCACTGCCACTAGTTCCAAGAATTACCCTGAAATTGAGGAGTCAGGGAAAGAAAAATAAGGGTCAAGAGAGGTGCCCTTTTTCTTCTTTTGCATCCTTTACCAACATTAGTTTACTGATCTTACAATATTACTTGTACCATTTCTACACTTTCTAAACAACCTTCATATATGATTCTCATAGATACTTTTGAAACATACAAAAGAAGAATTCTTATATGTCCATTTTTCAGATTAAAAAAATAAAACAAAACAAACCTAAATCTCAGAGAGTTGGTGTCACTTGCTAAATTACAAAGTGAAGACTCAAGGCCAGGGCTTCGTATCTCAGTGCACAGCTAAACTTCTAAAAGGGGAAAAGTGATATAAGATGCTGAGGTGCCATTTTATCAGTTGTGGGTCATCTCAGGGCCTGGAAACCCAGCGAGGCCTCTTTGGCTGGATCAGACCTATTCCTGGGGCCACATTCATGATTGTGGCTAGTATTCACCCACCAAACCAGACCCCTTAAGCACCTGCCTAGGTTTCTGAACTTTATACTAATAATACAGAAAGTCTGGCTTTACTTTGAGCAATTTTAAAACCAAACCTGTTCATTGAAGTCTAAACATATACACACAATAAACCAAGCTGAATCTTTTTTTTAAGCTTATTTATTTAGTTTGAGACACAGAGAGAGAGCATGGGGGAGGGGCAGAGAGAAAGGGAGAGAAAGCGAATCTGAAGCAGGCTCCACATTGACAGCACAGAGTCCAGTGTGGGGTTCAAACTCATGAACCGTGAGATCATGACCTGAGCTGAAATTGAGAGTCAGACACCCAACCGACTGAGCCACCCAGGCACCCCTAAACCAACCTGAATCTTGTCCCATGTTTAATGTGCATTTGCCTTTTAAGAACAACTCCCTCTGACTTTATGAATGAAAAGCTCTGGGGAAAGAAGGAAGTGATCTGTGGGAGCTGGCTCCCTACCAGGTGGAACTTGTCACCCACACTTTATTTTAAGGATGAAGCTGACACCAGACATTACTGAGTAGTTCAGGAAGGCAGTTCCCTCCAACATGTGTCTGTGTTCACACACATTCACAAACACAACTGATGGGGATGGGGTTGGGGTAGGGGTAGGGAGGAAAACAGCCATGCTGGATTTCACTTGAAAAAGCCGGAGCCAGCCAGAATGAACCAGGGCCTGAGGGGATGTACTGTTCAGTTAGACCTTCAAATGAATTTGCCAAGCAAACGCTTAACACACAAATAGACAAACTAAATGTTGCCCATAATGTTCTTAAAATAGATGCCTCCCTTTCCCTTGCCATGAACTACTGACTGAGCGGCTATGAAAGAACAGCATTTCCTAGGGCCAGTCACTGGAAGCAGGTGAGGCATCTTTGAGCATTAAGGCTGGAAAGGGCCTAAGGACACAAGGCTCCACAGTTCACACATAGTTAGGGTGACCAGATTTAGCAAATAAAAATGCAGGATGCTGAGTTAAATTTGAATTTCAGAAAAAAAGGGAAAAACTTTTTATTATAAGTGTGTCCCAAATTAGCATAAATGTGTTCCATGCAATATTCGGGACACACTTATACTAAAAACCTGTTTGTTGTTTATTGGGAAATTTAAATATAACTGTGCATCCTCGATTTTATTGGGAAATCCTATGAGTGGCACATGACATCACACACTTGTGCAACAAGTTTGGTTGTGAGGTGTGTTGAAGTAATTGTTAGTACAAACTCTGCAAGTTACTTTTTAGAAAACTGAGACGGTATTCAAGTTTCTGTAATCAAGTCACTCTTACTTCCATTCTAATATCCAAAGCAGGAAGGAAAGTAGAATTATAACTAACATTGTGAGGATTAGATTTATTCATTCACTCAACGAATATTTATTGAGTGCCAGGCACTATGCTAGGTATTGGGGATATGATGACAAAAACATTGAATACAACTTGTATAGGAATTGTCCATAGAGCTTTATTCATAATAACCCCAAGGTGGAAGTAGTTCCATCAATGGGTGAATGAATAAACAAATTGTGGTATACTGTTCAAGAATTTAAAAATGAACAAACTATTGATTCATGTAACTGCATGGATGAATCTTACAGACATTATAGAAGCCAGACACATAAAAACACATTTGGTATGAATCTACTTATACAAAGCTCTAGAACAGGCAAAGGGAGTACATGATCATAGAAGCCATTATAGTGGTTATCCCTGCAGTGGTGGGAAGGTGATGTTGACTGGTAGGTAAAAGGGTACTTTCTGGGATGGCAGACATGTTCTATATTTTGTTTGGAGTGATGTTTATGAGTGTACACATTTGTCAAAACTCATGAAAATACACATTTATGATCAGTACATTTCATTTGTGTAAGCTACAATCAAGTTAAAAAATAGAGTCCCTGACATCACGGAGCTTCCATTCTCATATGGGATACAGATAAATACTTACACAAATATTTAAAGAATAATAATTGTGAAAAGTGTGACAGAGAGAAACAGGGTGCTATGAAAATTTACGACGTTTAAGTCATTACGACATAAGCATTATTTTTTCATTCAACAGAGACTTACTGAGTGCCTACTCTGCCAGCTATTGGATTATACCCTGGGAGTATAACATTAAATAAAACAGACTTGCTTCTTTGCTGTATATCCTTGTAGAGGAGACAAACATTGGGAGAGTAAAAGATAATCTTTTAATTATAATTGTGCTATATGATACAAAGGACACCAACATAAGGATATGAGGACATATAACAGGGGCACTTGGCCTCCATGGTGTGATCAGTGAAGGTTTATCTAAGAAAGTATAGTTCAACTGAGGTCTGAAGAATGAAGTGGCATAAACTAAGTCAAGGGATGGGAGTGAGCAGAGGATCTTCCAGGCAGAGGAAACAATATAGGCACATGCCCTGTGGTGAAAGAAAGCATGGCACATAGGAGGAACTTAAAGAAAGCCACAGTGACTGAAACAAGAAAGTAAAGGGGAGAGTAACATGAGATGATACTGTACAGGCAGGGAAATACCTGCTCATGCAGAGTCTTGTAGGACATGTTAGGTACAGAGTCTTGTAGGACATGTTGGGAAGGTTGATTTTTATCCTCAGAGCAACAAGAAGTCACTGAGTAATTTCAAGTAGGGAATAACTTGATCAGATTGATATTTTAGAAAAAAACGTTCTAGTGGCAGTAAGGATAATGGACAGGAGGGGGTGGTAGTGAGGTGGGAAACCAATTAAGAGACTGTTGCAATGAGAGAAGTTGGTGGCCTGAACAAGGGTTATGGAGGTTGGATGCGGAGAAGTGAATGGATCTAAGGCACAGTTAAATAGAGGGGGCATGGCCAACAAGGGACAAGACTAGAACCAAGGCTTTCTTACATCTAATCCACTTCACTGATTTGAGAACAACCATCAATGCACATCTGCCGTGTATAAAGGCATTATGTTGACCACTATGGAAAAAGACAAATATTTAGAAAACATTTATTTCACACAAGGAACTTAAAACCTAATGAAGGAGATAAATATAATCAAAAGAAGAAACTGTCTTCTCTCAAAAACCTTTGATTACTCCTTCTTACCTGTAAAGTTGCAAAGTTCAACATCTAAATATGACATTTAAGGGCCCTTCTAAATCAGGCTCAACCTACCATTGCAGACCCACCTATCAGCTCTAATATTCTACTCGTAGACATCTATTTATCAGAGATTTCATTTTCTTGGAATGCTTCTTGAATTCCATCCATTTCTCTGTGAATTCTAGTCACATGTTTTTCTTTTTTGTAACAATTTTATTGAGATATATTCATATATGATACATTCATACATCCTTTCTTAAATGTCACATTCTCTCTTTTCCAAAAATGGTACTATTTATGTTGAATTATGGTATTCACTGTCCACTCTAACAATCTTCCCTTTAGACTACTTCAGATAAATTTGGATGATAGTTTTCTAATAAAAATATACAAGATTATTTTGAGTGGTTAGGCTGGCCTCAGTTTCCTCAGCTGTGCATGCATTGTGGGGCTGCATGTCCTTCTGCTTTTTGTGAGCCTACTCTTGCTATTAGTCTTGGTATACAGTGTCATGGACTTTAGTGGCTTGGCCCAGAGCCGTATCGCTCATTTATAATATGAGGTCTTTAGGAAAATCATTCCAAAAATTTGAAAACAAAATCCTTTGAGCTTTCTAGTTGGGAGCCTAAGTTAGGATGAAAGACTTGATAAACAGTCTAAGAGTTGAACTTACAGAAATGGGAAGGATTGGGCCTTCCAGGACAAAGGCTGCATTTTGCTGGAAATATCCTGACAGAATAACTCATCTGTTATTGAGTCCAAATGATTTAAAGACACTGATATTTCTGTATTTTATACTAGGGAAAGAGAGTCTAACAAATGCCCAGCAGAGGTGGATGGTAAGCCCATGTGGAGTTCACCAGCTGTAGCAACTACGAGAAGGAGACAGAATGGAAGACAAATACAGGTTGTTTCCATAAAAATAATATTTATTATTATCTACATCAGTGGGCCTTAGAGGCATAAGGCCTATGTCTCTAAGGACCACCAATGTCTCTAAGGCCCACTGATGTAGATGAGGCTAAATATGTTTTGCCTTGCTCAGAGATGAGGAAAGATGACATGGGGAGAAGGATCTGAACCAGGGAAATAGAATGGCTCGTAGCAAATCCATCCCTCATGACTAGAAGAAAAATGAGGGGGAGACCCCCTCCCCCCAAATCCAGTAAAGAGCAGACCAGGAACTCTGTCTTCATTTGCCAAGAACAGCATGTTACTTTTACCTAATTTTATGGCTGCAATTTTAAGCTGTAAATCCTTTCAGAAGTTAATTTTAATTTTGCTTGCAGGGTGAACAAGACAAACCAACTTGTCACGTATGCCTGCATTTCTAAAATTAGGAGAAACAGCCCTAATCCCTTCTCATATGCAGAAAATAGAAACTAGTCAAGTAGTCTACTTGGTTGGTGGGAACAGACTTTAAAAAGAATCATGTTAAAAAAAAATACAGCACTATATATCACAAGTGAAGTTCAAACTCCAGTTCAAACTTTTTGGCCTTATACAAAGCCCATAAGCAAAGGAGTGGTCCAGTATTTTTGTCTCTGATTCTATGTTTCATGGCTGTGAAACTCATCTACTTTTCTTTTTTTTTTTTCTAGGCAAAGTGAAATGAAAAACTGATTTCAGATCTGTGGCAAGGCTTCAACTACATTTTTGGTAATTCCTTTGAAATATACAAACTATCAAAGTTCACTGAAGAAGAAATAGATAATCTGAATAGTCCTACATTGATTTATAAAATTGAATTTGTAGTTAAAATCTCCTCAAAAAGAAAACTCCTAAGCCAGATACTCTTCCTGGTGATTTCTACCAAATATTTAAGGAATAACTAATACCAATCCTGCCCAAACTCTTTCAGAAAATTGAAGGTGAGGGATTACCCGTTAATACATTTTATGAGTCAAGCATTACCATTATAGAATAACATCTTTGAGGAGTATAGACAGAAAATTTCTTACAAAAATGTAGGAAAATTGAAGCCAACAATAACAATATATAAAAATTATGGTACATTATGACCAAGTGCAATTAACCCCAGTAATGTTAGGTTAGTTTAACATTCAAAAATCAATCAATGTAATTCACTATCTCAGCAGACCAAAAAAGAAAAAGAAACATATGATTATCTCAATAGGAAAATGATTTGACAAAATTTGGCATCTATTCCTGATAAAAATTCAAAGCAAACTAGGAAAAAAAAACTTCAATCAGATAAAGAGTATCTTTGAAAAATCTTACAGGCAATATTATGTCTTATGGTTAAAGCCTGAATGCTTTCTCCACTAAGATTAGGAGCAGGGCAAAGGTACCCACATTTACACTTATATTCAACATGGTACTGAAAGTTCTAACCAGTCTGACAAAGAATGGTGAGGAAGGGGCCCCTGGGTGGCTCAGTAGGTTGAGCCTCCAACTCTTGATTTCGGCTCAGGTTATGGCAGTTATGAGATCGAGCCCATGTCACATTCCTCACTGACAGTGGGGCACCTGCTTGGGATTCTCTCTCTCTCTCTCTCTCTCTCTCTCTCTCTCTCTCTCTCAAAATAAATGAACTTTAAAAAAAAGAATGATAAGGAAAAGATGTCCAATGTGAAAGGAAGAAGTAAAACTGTCTTCATTCACAGATGGCAATGTAAAAAATAATATGACATCTACAAAAAGTATATAAGTATACTTATAAGTATAGTATAGTATATTAATAAGTATAGTAATGTTTGATGATACAAGATCAATATACAAAATAAATTATACTTCTATATATTTACAATTGGAAATTGAAATTAAAAATATGATGATGATAGCATCAAATGTAGGAAACAGGGATGAATCTGACAAAACATGTGCAAAACCCGTACACTGAAAACTTAATTGCTGAGAAAGTTAAAGAAGACCTAAAGAAATAGAAAGCTATTGTTGAAAACAATTTCTCCCCCATTGATCATCATACATGCAATGTAATTTAAAATGCATGAAAATTCAAAGGACCTAGAATAGCCAAAATAATTTCGAAATGGAAAAACAAAGCTTTAGGACTTACAGGACTTGACCTGAAAGACTTATTATGACAATGTGTTATTCGTATAAAGATAGATGCATATATCAATGGAACAGAATAGAGAGCCCCCAAATAGGCCCATACAAATATGGTCAATTGGTTTTCAACAAAGTTGCAAAGGCAACTCAGCAGAGAAAGGATAGTCTTCAACAAATGATACTGGAACAATTGGACATCTATATGCAAAGAGACAGAGAGAGAGAGAGAGAGAGAGAGAATGAACTTTGATTTATACCTCACACCATATACAAAAGATAATTGAAAATGAATTGTCAACCTAAATGTAAGCCTAAAACTTTAAAATTTTCACTAGAAAAATTAGTTGAAACCTTTTGTGCCCTTAGATTAGGCAAAGATTTCTTAGATACAACACCAAAAACTTGATGTAAGAAAGAAAAAAATTGAGAAATTGGACTTGATCCAAATTAAAAACTTCTACTTTTTGAAAGATATTTTTAAGAGAATGTAAAGACAAGCCTGAGACTGAGAGAAAATATTTGTAAATCACATATCTCATAAGGGACTATTAAAACGGGCAATATCATGAATGAATACCAAAATAATAGTGTTAAGAAAGAGAAGCCAGTAAAAAAAGCATATATATTCTATATTTCCATTTACATAGCACTCTGAAAAATGAAATTTAATCTCCAGTGACAGAAAGCAGATTTGTCATTACCCAAGGATGGGGAGTGGTGAAGTGTGAGGGGAAATAATACAAAAGGGCATAAGGAAACATTTGCTACTGAATGATATGTTCATTATCTTGATTGTGATGAAGGTTTCATGGTTGTATACATATGTCTAAATTGATCCAATTGTATACTTTAAATATGTGCAAAGTACTATATGTCAATTATACCTCAGCAAAGCTGTTACAAATACTAATAGGGTACTCAAGGATTTTATAGTCAATATGAACAGGCTTTCAATGGTCAAATGACTGGTGATTTGATAATCAATAATGATAACTGCAAAAATAAAATTCTTAAAATATTTAAAACTCCATGAGTTTGTAACAGTAACTCTCCCTTTCCTATCCCACATCCAACAAAACCCTTCACTGGCCACCATTGGAGGATGCTAGGGGAATAACTAATTACAGTAAAACCTTGGATTGCATGTAACTTGTTCTGCGAGTGTTGCGCAAAATGAGCAAACATTTCTAATAAATTTTAACTTGATAAATGAGTGCTGTCTTGCAATATGGGTAGTACATGATGCTGAACCTCACATGACCACAACTGAGCCAATCGTTCTTGAAATTCACTTTGATATATGAGCGCTTTGGATTACAAGCATGTTTCTGGAATGAATTATGCTTGCAAGCCAAGTTTTTACTGTATTTTAAAAATTGGCTTAAAAAAGGGGAGTGGTGGCAGACTCAACTATTTATCTTACCTATCCCAAATGAATTCAGGATAACCATCAAAATCAATCAGGGGATGTTTCTCATGGAGGAAAAAGGACAGAATTAGAGAATCAACAGATTCTATGAAATAACAGATTGAGGCAATGAATATTAACGGCTGCTAACAACACCACAAAAAGAGAAACAATCAGACATTGCAGATATTTTGCATCTCATAATGAAAGCATAAAGCCACCTGAACAAATAGTCTTTGAGAGAGAGAAACAGAATTTGATCAAGTCTCTAGAGCTAACTATCAATACTTTACAATAATGTTACAGTAAATGTAGGGGAATGCCAACCAATAATCAAAACCATGGGAAACCCTTACAGCATAAATGATGCAGTTTTTTGTTTCAGAATAAGATTTCAGGAAGAAAAAGACAAGAGTAAGGGGGTCACTATATATTAAAGTGATTTAAGAGACTTATCCAATTGCAATGTAGGGAATTTATTTAACTATTCAAATGTAAGACAGCAAAACGATTTATAAAACAATGAGGGGCACCTGGGTGGCTCAGTCAGTTGAGCTTCTGACTCTTGATCTTGGCTTAAGTCATGATCTCAGGGATTGAACCCCACCCCATGTCAGTTGGCAGGCTCCAGGCTGAGCGTGAAGGTTGCTTGAGATTCTCTCTCCTTCTGCCCTGCTCCCATGCTCATGCTCTCTTTCTCTCTCTCTCTCTCTCTCTCTCTCTCTCTCTCTCTCTCTCTCTC
>NW_024420499.1:6363471-6398317 GCF_014898765.1 Herpailurus yagouaroundi | reverse complement strand
TCTCTCTCTCTCTCTCTCTCTCTCTCTCTCTCTCTCTCTCTCTCTCATAAAAATAAATAAAGAAAACAATGAGGAAATATGAACCCTGGTTGGATATTTAATAATTGTTAATTTTGGTTTTGGTGTGCTAATGGGATTTTGGATATGTTTGTAACTTATTTTGAAGAGATACATAATGAAATAGGAAATGAAATAATCTCTGGGATTATTTTCAAAATAATTGAAGGTGGAGGGAAATGGGGATAGATGAACCATGATTTTCTATAAACTGGTAAATTTGAAGCTGAGCAATTGGTACATGGGAGGAGTTTCAGTGCACTATTCTATTCTGAAGTTTTCTATAAAACATCATTTTAGAAAAGGAATTCAGGTTTGAGTTGGTGAATGGATGGATGAAGGTGAATGAGCAGATGTGGTAGGTGAAGGAGAAAGGAGTCAACAGGGAGTGACAGGGAGAATGGTAGTGCTATTTGCTGAGCTGGGGGAGCATAGACTAGGACCAATTTGTGTGTGTGTGTGTGTGTGTGTGTGTGTGTGTGTGTGTGTGTCTAGAGAATGAAGTACTGAGTTTGAAGTACTGTGAATAGCCAGGGAGACATGTCTCAGCAGTTAGATATGTGTGGCCTTGGAGTTTGGAAGAGAGATTTGGGCTGAAGCATAGAATTGTGACTTGATGGCACGGTGCAGAGAGAGGAGAGATCCTGGTACAGAGGCCTGAGGAACACCCACATTTAAGATGTGAGCAGAAGAAGTGGGCCCAAAATTGTATGGGTACAAAGCAGAATGAGACAAAGTCTCTGCCTTTGTGGAGCTCACATGTTAGCCAGGGAGAAACATTCAGATAAGTTCCGTAGGCCTGCTAGCAGCCCAAATACTGTGGAGAAGACAAATTTTTGAAAATATTCATAGGCTGCCTTGCTTGGTTCTCCAAGTATTCTATGGGCATTAACTAGTCTTCTCTCCCACAAGACTGTATACGACTCCAGTGCAGGGAGTGACAGAAAAACTTGTGTTTGGGGGAATAAATGGAATTCACGTTTTAAGGGCATAAGCCTTCTCTAAAATACCCAGGGTCAGACTTTTTGATGAATGGCTCATGCAAAATAGGCACTGGTAAGGCTGAAAACTCAGGAGGCAGTCTTGGAAACCAGGAGGTATGAGGCTGGGGACAGGTTACTAACCCAGCTCATAGGTGCATTATCTAATTTGGTCCAAATCAAGTTGTCAGAGAGACAAGTGGGCTTCCAAGTGCCCAATTTTCACGCCACAGCTACATCAAACAAATTCTCCATCCCTAATCTGGGTACCAGAAATTAGGCCAAGATTAAGAAGGGGCCTTAGTAACTTTGAGGCTCCTCAGACCATTACCACATTGTTATTACACACCATGCACAAAGTCATGATTGAAGAAATGTTTACTGAATTAATAAATTCAATGAATAGATCAGGATAGTCTAAGAGGAATCTATTTTTGTTCACTGTCAAAATTTCTCTTTCAGAATTAAATAAGTTGTCCCTTACAAATAAAATCTGAGTATCATTAGCAAGTGTAAAGAGCATCAGGAAATACACCTCAATGCTTTCCTTGTGGCTCTGTTTCCCACCTTGTCCTACTTCGGCAATGTGCTTTGTCATTTTTTGCCACATTGTACAAATCTCTATACAGAGATGTCTATATTTGCAGAACCTCATACTGTGCCTGGTATATTAGTCGGTGGTTGTCTTAGTCAGGGCTCTCCTGACTAATTCACAAACGGAACTAAGAGGATGTGTGTGTGTGTGTGTGTGTGTGTGAGTGTGTGTGTGCATGCTTATTTGGTTGATTGATTGATTGATTGATTGGAAGTAGTGCACACAAGGTGGGGGCTGGCAAGTTCAAAATCTGCAGGACAAGCTCAAGTCCAAAGGCAGTCTGGAGGCAGAATTTCTTCTTCCTCAGAGGACCTCAGTCTTTTTCTCTTAAGGCCTTCAACTGACTGGATGACGCCCACCCACACTGTAGAAGGTAATCTGCTTAACCCAAAGTCTACTGACTTAAATGTCAATCATATGTAAAAATGTACTTTGGGGCATCTGGGTGGCTCAGTCAGTTAAGTGTCTGACTTCAGCTTAGGTCATGATCTCACAGTTCGTGGGTTTGAGCCCCATGGCAGGCTCTGTGCTTACAGCGCGGAGCTTGGAGCCTGCTTCTCGTTCTGTGTCTCCCTCGCTCTCTCTTCCCCTCCCTGGCTAATTGTGTCTCTGTCTCTCTTTCTCTCTCAAAAATAAATAAATATTAAAAAAATAAAAGTACCTTCACAGCAACATCTAAACTGATATATGACCAAACATCTGGGCACCCAGAGCCTAGACAAGTTGACATATAAAATTAACCATCACAGTAGTTAACATCTGTTTAGAAAATGAACTGCAGTCAAAAGTAGAATGCCTGCATTTACATACTACTTCTGAATATCAAGCAGCAAATGCAGTGGACACACAGGCATTCAGGGAACACCAGGGCACTGGTTCATTTCTGACTAGAAAAAGTTTTTCAATAAAGCCTATGGAACATAAAATGGAAGTAATTAAGGTACAGATGGAATTTATTTCCAGATTCGTTCCAATCTTTTAATAATTTTTTAACTGATGAACCACTACATTATTCATCAATTAAGAGGCAATAAAGTAACATGAGCTGGCATTCTTGGAACTGGTTTCTAGCCCCAGCTTCATCATTGACTGGCTAAGTGACCTTGGGCAACTCATTTTACCTTTTTTGGCTTCTGCTTCCCCAACAGCAAAACAAGATCCCAGAGAGTCTTTAAACCAAATGTGGTATAATAAATTGAAGGCTTTCGAAAAATCTGGGTTCAAATCTTGGTTCCAACAGTTACTAGTTTTTCATGAGTTACTTTTGAGCACATTTCTGAAGCTGCAAGATGCGAATACAGATACTTACAACAGGGTTGTTACAAAGATCAAAAAAGACAAATTGGGTGCACTGTGCACAATAGATGTTAATTCCTTTCACTGCCTCTTCCTCTTTCAGCTCAAATACTATATGATTCTTTTCTGTGAAGGTGGAAAGTTAATCCATCTTAGAAAAATACAACCTCCAACAGAGAGACTAATCAGAAGCAGGAAACTCAAAAGATGCATTTGAGATTATAGAGTCTTGAGCTACTTTTGTTATGGTGGAATTTCATGTCATTTGGAAAGAATATTTATGGCCATTTGGTATTCTTTCAGGTCTGGCTAAAGTTCCTTTGCTGTTTAACTCCCATGGGCCACTTTGATGGCTTTGTGGGTGTTCTGGAAAGAAAGGAAGGTCAAAGTTATGGGCATCCCTGCAACAACTGAAGGTTGAGTGCTTGCTACACATCTTACACTATGCTTGCATTATCTCACTTAATATTCACAATAAGTCAACAAGGGTAGATACTATTATTAATATTCCATGTTTATGAGTAAACAGAGGCTCAGCAGGATGATGTAACTTGCTTAAGATTACATAGCTAGTAAACACGGAAGTGGAATTTACTCTCATGTCTGATTTGATTCAGAACATAGGCTCTTAACTACTACACTGAGTTGCCTCTTCTTGGATAGGATCTGTTTTATAAAACACACACACACACACACACACACACACACACACACACAGGCTTTTGACATTTTGAAAAAAGTTTTTCACTAGAATAATTAGTAGTGTGTACATGTATGTGTGTGCACATAGGCTCCCACATATACAAACAATTTAAATAATTAAAAATTGAGGGGTGGAATGGGATACAGGTGTGCTGTTTCAAAGGGACACATGCACCCCCATGTTTATAGCAGTACTATCAACAATAGCCAAAGTGTGGAAAGATCCCAAATGTCCCTCTATGGATGAATGGGTAAAGAAAATGTGATATATATATACAATGGAGTATTACTCAGCAATCAAAAAGAATGAAATCTTGCCATTTGCAACTACGTGGATGGAACTGCAGGGTATTATGCTAAGTGAAATTAGTCAGTCAGAGAAAGACAAAAATCATATGACTTCACTCATATGAAGACTTTAAGAGACAAAACAGATGAACATAAGGGAAGGGAAACAAAAATAGCATAAAAACAGGGAGGGGGACAAAACAGAAGAGACTCATAAATATGAAGAACAAACTGAGGGTTGCTGGAGGGGGTGTGGGAGGGGGAATGGGCTAAATGGGTAAGGGGCATTAAGGAATCTACTCCGGAAATCATTGCTTCACTATATGCTAACTAATTTGGATGTTAATTTTAAAAAATAAAAAATAAAATAAAAAAAATTGAGGGGTTAAGAAACCAGGGTTGTTCACTTTTCTCAAAATTCAGATCATTTTCTGAGTTCTACAAGGTGGGATGGGGGTAGTTAGCAAAGTCAGTAAGAGGGCTACACCTCTATTTATCTGTGATGTTGACGACATCACATTTTACATGAGACTAATATAGGGTATTCCTTAGTAGCTACCATGTATCCAGTGCTTTCTATGTGCCAGACACTGTGTTGAGTGCTTTATGTATCATGCCATGTAATCCCCCAAACAACTTTATTTAGCAGATGAGAAAACTGAAGCTCAGTGATTATATCATACTTCTCATTGCTCGAAGTCATACAACTAGTAAGTCACACAGCCAGGATTCAACTCAAATGTCAAAGCCCTTCCTTTAACCACTATGCCAGCTTTCTGTGAAAAGCATTATTTTACCTCCATAAATTAAACATAGAACTAGCATATGATCCAGCAATTCCACTGCTAGTTATATGCCGAAAGAATCGAAAATAAGTGTCCACACCAAAACTTATACACCAATGTTCATAGATGCTCTAATCACAATAGTCAGAGGGTGGAAACAACCCAAATATCTATAAACAGATGAATGAATAAACAAACAAGATGTGGTGTATTCACACGACAAAATTTGATTCAGCCATAAAAAGGAATGAAATTCTGATACATACTACAACATGGATGAATTTTTTTTTTAATGCTTTTATTTATTTTTGAGACAGAGAGAGACAGAGCATGAGCAGGGGAGGGGCAGAGAGAGAGGGAGACACAGCGTCCTAAGAAGGCTCCAGGCTCTGAGCTGTCAGCACAGAGCCTGACATGGGGCTCAAACTCACAGACTGTGAGATCATGACCTGAGCTGAAGTCGGACGCTCAACTGACTGAGCCACCCAGGCGCCCCTGAATTTTTTAAATATATACTAAGTGAAAGAAGCCAGACACAAAAGACCATGTCTTGTATGATTCCATTTATATGAAATATTCAGAATAGGCAAATCCACAGAGATAAAAAGAGTGGAGTGGTTGCCAGGGTCTAGGGAGAGGTGGGAATGGGGAGTAACCACCTAATGGGTACAGGGTTCCCAATGGTGTGGTGAAAAAATTCTGAAACTGGGTAGTGGCGATGTTTGCACAGCATTGTGAACGTGCTTAATGTCACTGAATTGTACACTTTAAAATGGTTAAAATGATAAATTTTAGGTTATGCGGTTTTTTTAATTTTTTTTTTAATTTTTTTAAATGTTTATTTATTTTTGAGACAGAGAGAGACAGAGCATGAATGGGGGAGGGGCAGAGAGAGAGGGAGACACAGAATCGGAAACAGGCTCCAGGCTCTGAGCCATCAGCCCAGAGCCTGACGCGGGGCTCGAACTCACGAACCGTGAGATCGTGACCTGAGCCGAAGTCGGACGCTCAACCGACTGAGCCACCCAGGCGCCCTGGTTATGTGTTTTTGACCACAATAAAAATCAATCAATCAACAATTAATCAGTGCATTGGTCCCTGATTTTCCTTATGCCTAACTTTGTGGGGTTTGCTCCTTAAAGCATTTATAAGGATATCCTTTCTGCTGGCCCATAAACACTCTAGGCTCATTTCCCCGTCTCTGCCATACTGTTAATATCCCTTCCCTATTCCTTGGACTTGGTTTCTCCTCCTTCCTGCCTATCACCTCAAATTTTAACCATCCTCCATAGTTCATCTCATCCATGAGGACTTCTTGATTATTTCTTCTCTTCTGCTTCTAATAAAAAAACCCAGAATAACTCAAGTAGCCCCACTTTATTTTTAAATTAACATTAAAATTAGCCATTACACAACAATTTCTTAAAACAACACCTTTTGGTTCTCAGGCCAGTGTCCCTTCTATTAACACCTCACTGTTTCCCACAACACTTAGAATTTTCACATGAGTTGGCATATTATTTAATATGCATATATAAATATGTTTGGGAGGGGTTTCTGTGGGTTAGCATTATTTCTCTGGTAAGACACTCACTTCTTGATGGTAATACCTGTCTCTCACACATCTTTGAGTCACCCAGCATGTGCTGGCACATAATAGATGCCCAATCAAATACTTCTGATGAGTGATCTACATAGTTTCACAACCTGTCTCAAATCCATTGCTGACATGTAAAATAGGACAGTATAACCCATCACTTCATCAGAAAGGAAACATGTGTTTATTCTACTGTATTCCAGTTTCTAACAAATTAGGATCAGATGAGCTCTTACTAGTGAAGCAAAGAGCAGACAGACACTTTCCAAGAAGGCAAAATGATGTAGTAGTTAAGAGCATTTGTTCTGAACCAAAACAGATATGGCAGTAAACTCCAATTCTGTGTTTACTATCTGTGTAATTTGGGCAAGGTACGTTACATCTTTGTTTCTTCAACTGTAAACACAGGACATTGACAATAGTATCTGCCTTTGTGTGGTTATTGTAAATATTCAATGAGATAATGCAAGCATAGTGCCAGACACATAGCAAGCACTCAACATATGTTAGTATTTATGATTATCAGTTGCTTTCCTAAACCTCCCTCCTAAGGAAACAGTTTATTCATCAACCTAGGGCTCAGGGAAGCATTCAGCCTAGACGTCTATAGTATAGTAGGTTCAACCACAGGGTCCTAACTGATGGCATCAGGACCCAAAGATATATATTAGGAAGGTTCAGTAATCAAATCCAGGAAAATGTGGATTGATGCTGCGATACTGTAATTATGACCCAATAAGTCCAATTAACTGTGCCAGCCAGATTCCTTTTGGAATAACTACAGCATTCCTAAGCCTGAGAACAAAAGTGCGACTAGAAAGAAGGGCTAGTTTGCATCCTGGCAGATGAACAAGAGATCTGCTTGTGGCTTACCAGCTGATAATAGAGAAATCAGTGGACGGGAATGAGATGGCATTCCCAGTGTTTAACCACAAGAATAAGCCTTTTAATTCCCTAAGCCCTATGGATCTCTTGGACACATGGTTATTCATCCATTTTCTTCAAACATCTGATTTCCCATGCACGCCAAGACAGTTGCCTACATTTCAGTAGACTGGCTCATGCCTGGGCACAGGAATTTGAGGCTGAAGAGTGAAGTGACATGAGCTGGAAAGAAGCAGAGGAGTCAGAACAAGAAATGGCCTTGGGAATTAAAAGGCTGTAATCTTTGTAAAGAATTAGCAATGCACACACACAGCTCTTTCAGACTGGCCTTGCTTAGGAATCCAAACGTCAGTCAGTATCACTAGAGAGTACAGAAAGCCATTGGCAAAGATTTCTGGGATTGCAAACCCACTGTTGGTAGATAATTGGCTACTCTCATAATGCACAATCTCCAGTTGAACAATTACTTTCCTAAGGTTGGATAGGTTTGTTTGACCGTTTGAGTGAACTATCTCTAGCCTTTCTGCCATATGCCACAGTTCTCAAAAGCCATGGTTAGAAAAGAGTCTGCACTATTGTAAGCAAGCAGTTAAACAGCTTTGTTTGGTCTGGTCCTGCAGTTAGTTTTATTTCTTTTGAAGGTAAGCACAAATCTGATTATTGAGTTTTGAAAATGGCAACTGGAATCTTAATTGAGTTTGGACTATCTATAGCATGTAAAAGACGAGAGGTAGGCCAGGAGAGAGAGAATTTTTATTGTCAAGCTAAGCTTCACAAGCTATCAGAGAATGACATAGGATATCTTTCTTGACTCATGCACTTTACAATGAATTTATCTAATTTTCCACTCATCCCCAACTTTCCCTGTGGCCACACACCTGTCCCCTCCCTGCCAAAAATGAACCAACAGTTTAAAATTACTACCTCTGACTTATAGAAATTAGTGGAGTAGGGAAGGTGGGAGTGGGGATGGGGGGGGGGGGGGAGCTTTCAGGAAAACCAGGAATGGACTACAGGGTAGCTCCAGAGCTGGACAAAAGCCTGGGGCTAAAACTGTACTTTCAGACTAAATCATACCCATGGTTTCTGAATCTCACACCACATTCCTGCTGGGTGTTTTTTTTTTTAATTTATTTAATGAAAAAAAACCTCTACAATTAATTGAAAACCAATATTGACATGTATAATATTCTCTCTCATTGCATTCTGTCTTCATCCGACCCTTGACCCCTTCATCCCCTTTTCCTTTTTGATCTGTTCTTTTACTACACTTGTTCCCTCCCTCCCTTGTCTCTTGCTCTTCCCAGAGTCATTAGTCTCTCAGAAATGTGGCTCCTAGTAGCCTAGTCCAGGCCTCACTCTCACCCTTCCAAGTGTTCACAGCTACTTGTTGTGGGAGCCAAATCCTAATCTTCCTCCACATTCTTACAGATAACCTTCTCCTAACCACAGCCTCCACTGAAAGTAGACAGGCCCTCCACTCCTGTGAGTGATGGCAATCTACTTGGGAAATGAACAGATTTTGATCTCAAAGCAAGGAGCACAACCTTCAGAGCCAGTGTCCTGAACTGCTCTCTCTGACCTGCCTTGACTCCACCTCTTGGCTTCCTTTTAATCTTTCTTGGTTTCTGACCTCATGACTCATTTTCCCCACTCACAGTCTTGCCTTGGATCTGATTCTTGCTACAGTTTCTCTGTGTTGGGGCTTATCTGATTTCCTCTACCATGATGATTCCAACTCCTTTCCTTGCTATGTTGCACTTGACCACCCTGGACAAACACCTTACTCAATTCTCCAAACTCATGCACAGGACCCTGAAGCTCTGATCAAATCCCACCCCCTCTAAACTTGGTTAGCTAGTATTCCTGGAACCCATTTAACACTTAACATATACAGCTTCATTATGTAATATTTTTACATCCATTCAGTCCACAGATAACAAATGTTTTTTGCATTCACAGTATACTGCGAATATGCAAATAATGTCAGTCTCTGAGGCACAACTAGAGAGTTCAATAGAACTTTCTGTAATGATGGAAATACTCTGTATCTGTGCTGTTCAATTCAGCGTAGATAGTGCTGTGGCCAGTTCAACTAAGGGACTAATATTTAAATTTTCCTTAATTTTAATTAATTAAAATTTAAACAACCACATGTGGTAAATATATACAGTAGATCTTAGTGTATATATCTAGGAAAGGACTTGCTTGGGTAGAAGAACATGTATATTTTCTACTTTACTAGATGTTGCCAAATGTTTTCCAGAATGGTTGTCTATGTTGCCCCCAAAATGGAAAAATAACTTAAATGCCCACAAAGATAAACAAACTGGGATTATAGATATACTATGGAATAGTATATAATAGTTAAAATGAAATAAAGAGGACTTTAACATAGATGAATTTTAAAACATAATATTGAATGAAAACAGCAAGCTGGGAGTGTCTCGGTGGCTCAGTTGGTTAGGTGTTTGACTTTGGCTCAGGTCATGATCTCACAGCTCATGAATTCAAGCCCTGCATCAGGCTCTGTGCTGACAGTTCAGAAACTGGAGCCTGCTTCGGATTCTGTGTCTGCTTCTCCCACTGCCCCTCCCACATTCATGCTCTGTCTCTCTGTCTCTCAAAAATAAATAAACATTTAAAAAAATAAAACAGCAAACTGGAGAGTGCTGTGCCTTATATCATTCATGGAAAATTTAAACATGTAAAGCAATATTCTACATTTTTGAGGAATGTACTAAAAGTATAAAGACATGCATAGGAATGACAAATATCTGAAATGGTTTATGAAAATTTAAAGTTCTTTCTCTTTCTGGAACTTACAGTCTACTATTGGGGGGATGGACAGGATGGCAAGTCAAATTTGTATATTTACACAAAAAACTATATTTCATATAGGCCATGAGAAGAGAAAAACGTTTAGAAGCTTTTAGGGGAAGGACTCTCATACTTGTTGTTGCCTACTTAGGATAGATTTTGGCAGTTCAAGTCTCAAGGCTTGGTTGGTGTACAGTGTGTTTCAAGCAGAACAGTCAACAGTTGCTATGTCACAGGGTTTATAAGGCTGATTGAGAGCCATGGGACAGAAGATGTACCTAAGCTCTCTGCCACTGGACTTATCTAAGCTCCCAGTGGGCTGTTTTATTTACTCTAATACATAACAGTGCCTTACAGGTATGCAATAACATTTATACATTTATATATATTACATATAACATATAACATTAATACAAGTTGTTCTCTCTACTTCAAAATTACCATATTCTCCACCTCACCCTCAAAGCTTCTAATTTGAGATTCAGCTCTGACATCACCTCTTCTGGAAAGCCTTTCTTAACTGCCCAAGACAAAATTAATTACTCCTACCACTTAATAATCTTTCTTCTGCCTGAAAAAAATGGCAGTGTGTCCTGGGTCAGATTGCATTTTGCTCTCCCAATGGAGAATCCACAGAGCACTCACCAAATTCTAAGAATTTGATGAACAAAATTAAAGCGTGTTAGATAAAACAAGTGAGATGCAAAGTCACCTTAAAAGAAATAACAGAGGTTCTAGGCTGAGCGCCAGTCCAGACAATAACACAATCAATGTTATTATCATATTTAAAGAAAGAGAGTCTATCGGGAGGAAGAAGGTCAGTTGGAAATATTGAAAATGGGCATTTTCAGAGCCTAAATGTCCATCAACTGATGAATGGATAAAGAAATTGTGGTTTATATACACAATGGAATACTACGTGGCAATGAGAAAAAATGAAATATGGCCTTTTGTAGCAACGTGGATGGAGCTGGAGAGTGTGATGCTAAGTGAAATAAGCCATACAGAGAAAGACAGATACCATATGGTTTCACTCTTATGTGGATCCTGAGGAACTTAACAGGAACCCATGGGGGAGGGGAAGGGGAAAAAAAAAAAAAAAAGAGGTTAGAGTGGGAGAGAGCCAAAGCATAAGAGACTGTTGAGAACTGAGAGCAAACTGAGGGTTGATGGGGGGTGGGAGGGAGGAGAGGGTGGGTGATGGGTATTGAGGAGGGCACCTTTTGGGATGAGCACTGGGTGTTGTATGGAAACCAATTTGACAATAAATTTCATATATAAATAAAAAAAATAATAATATAATGCTATATGTTAATTATATCTCAATAAAAAATAAATAAAAATTTCAGAAAGAAACTAAAAAAAAACAAAAACAAAAACAAAATGGGCATTTTCAAAAGGAAATCCTTGGCAATGGGCACTGCCAAAGCTAGGAAGAACTTCTGGCTCAAGAAATCTACTTTCCATTTACTAAGGTCAGCACATCCTGATCCTGAAAATGGATGGATCAACCCATTACAGTTGGCTGGCAACAAATATTGGGATTATACATCCAACTCCCCTTGAACGCACCAAGCAGCCTTCCTGTTATCTGTTGGCTTCCCACATGGGTTTTCCTACAGGCTGAAAACTTGCTCATGTGGCTGTTTGGTTGTTCTTAATAGTTATTTTTTCTTATGCTAACTCAACACATTTAGTATTCTAGTTTAGGTATCTACCTCTTGTGAACGTGGCTAGTGTGGGTATGCCCTAAGAAAAATATATACTCCCTCCGGGTTGACAAAATTAATTTCCCAAGTAGGCAATGCTTAGAGCCAGATTCAGAAACGTGATGAACTAAGTAAGGTGCCACCCAAAGGGCCACCTAAATTTCCCCTGAGAACACTCCTATGCTATCACCTTTTTTGAAAAAAAATTTAGGGGCGCCTGGGTGGCGCAGTCGGTTAAGCGTCCGACTTCAGCCAGGTCACGATCTCGCGGTCCGTGAGTTCGAGCCCCGTGTCGGGCTCTGGGCTGATGGCTCAGAGCCTGGAGCCTGTTTCCGATTCTGTGTCTCCCTCTCTCTCTGCCCCTCCCCCGTTCATGCTCTGTCTCTCTCTGTCCCAAAAATAAATAAAAACGAAGAAAAAAAAAAAAGAAAAAAATTTAATGTTTACTTATTTTGAGAGAGACACACACACATAGAGTATGAGTGGGGGAGGGGCAGAGAGCAAGGGAAACATAGAATCCGAAGCAGGCTCCAGGCTATGAACTGTCAGCACAGAGCCCGACATGGGGCTTGAACCCATGAACCGTGAGATCATTACCTGTGCCAAAGTCGGATGCTTAACTGACTGAGCCACCCAGGTGCCCTGCTATCACCCTTTTTGTTTTTGTTTTTGTTTTTATTTTTTTTTTCAACGTTTATTTATTTTTGGGACAGAGAGAGACAGAGCATGAACGGGGGAGGGGCAGAGAGAGAGGGAGGCACAGAATCGGAAACAGGCTCCAGGCTCTGAGCCATCAGCCCAGAGCCTGACGCGGGGCTCGAACTCACGGACTGCGAGATCGTGACCTGGCTGAAGTCGGACGCTTAACTGACTGCGCCACCCAGGCGCCCCGCTATCACCCTTTTTGAACAACAAATACACTGTGTTCACTGAGTGGGAAAAGCAATGGCACATTCTATGGATAATTTTAGGCAGAAATCTTGCTGGATAGGTGTGCCTTGAATTTTTATTTAAACATAAGTTTTTTGGGGCGCCTGGGTGGTTCAGTCGGTTAAACGGCCAACTTCGGCTCAGGTCATGATCTCGCGGTCCGTGAGTTCGAGCCCCGCGTCCGGCTCTGTGCTGACAGCTCAGAGCCTGGAGCCTGTTTCAGATTCTGTGTCTCCCTCTCTCTGACCCTCCCCCATTCATGCTCTGTCTCTCTCTGTCTCAAAAATAAATAAACATTAAAAAAAAATTTTTTTTAATAAAAAAAACATAAGTTTTTCAAGGGCAGGCATGTTTTGCTAAATTCTTTGGGCTTGCAATAGGGCAGAGCACTGGGCTTGACTAGGTAAGCACTCAATGGATATTTAATAAATGAAACTGACTCTACATGGTATAATTATAGAACTGTATGGGGTTGGTTTAAGGAGAAGAAAAGGGACTTTGTTCATTTATTAAAAAATTTTTTAATAGTGCCTGATATGTGTTAGACACTATATTATATACTGAAGATATACTGAAAACAAGACACACATGGCTCTCACTCTCATGGAACCTACATGACTTACAGAGTTGTTCCAAACATATAGAACAGTACTAAGCAGCAGTTTTGTATGTCTGTAGATATGCAGTTTATACTACCCACTTATAAATTTAGAAATTGTAATAAACACTTGGAGAAAAAGAACAAAGGCTATGAGGAGGATTAATGATGAAGCTTAAATTAGATGAGTACTCAGGGATGATAAGCCCCTCTGACTAATGTCAGTTAAGCTAATACTTGAGGTAGTAGTTAGTCATAGAAACAAATGGGGGGGCACCTGTTAAGGGTTAGGGTCAGTTGGTTAAGGGTTTGATTCTTGATTTCAGCTTAGGTCATGATCTCACGGTTCATGAGTTCGAACCCTGTGTCAGTCTCTGCAGGGACAGCATGGAGCCTGCTTGGGATTCTCTCTCTCTCTCTCTCTCTCTCTCTCTCTCTCTCTCTCACACACACACACACACACACACACACACACACACACACATTCTCTCTCTCTCTCAGAAATAAATAAATAAATAAATAAATATTAAAAATAGAGTTAAAAAAAAAAAACAAATGGGAGAAAAAGCATTCCAGATAGTGGAAATAAATAATGAGCAGGTCCTGAGTTAGGAGATTATTTGGTATAGTCAGGGAAATTATTTGGTATAGTTGAGGAAATGAAAGTATAGTTAGAATGTAATAAGTGAGGGAAAGGATGGGCTGAGTTGAGCCTGGAGATGGAAGCACCCAGAATCTTGTGGGCCATCCTGAGGATTGTGGGAAACAAATGAAAAGTTTTAATCAGTGACACTGACTTGAGCAGATCTGCATTTTGAAAAGATCATGTAACTGCCCTGTAGAGGGGTCCTTGGGTGGCTCAGTCGGTTAAGTGTCGGACTTCGGTTGAGGTCTTGCAGTTTGTGGGTTTGAGCCCTGCATAGGGCTCTGTGCTGACAGCTCGGAGCTTGCAGCCTGCTTGGGATTCTGTGTCTCCTTCTCTCTCTCTGCACCGCCCCCCCCCACTTGCACTCTGTCTCTCAAAAATGAATAAACGTTAAAAAGAAATTAAAAAAAAATCACTAACTGCCCTGTAGGAAATATACGAGAAGAGGACAGTGGCTAAGGAAGACAACTAGGAGGCTGCTGTAGTAATTCAGGCTAAAGATGATGGTGGTCTGAAAAACGAGTAAAGACAAAGAGACAAGGACAGATTAGAGAAATGTAATGTGAGATACAAATCAACAGGATTTGGTGAAGAACTGGTTTGGGGATGTGGGAGACAGGAAGGAATCAAGGATTATAAGTAGGTTTCTCCTTGAGCAACTAGGTGGATGGTAGAACCATTCACTACGATAAAGAACAATGAGGAGGGCCAGAAAGGGTTTTTGTGGGGATGGGGAGGCGGATATCTTTTGTTGGGTTTGAGATACCTTTGAGATATCCAAGAAGAGCTATCAAGTAGACAATTTGATTGCAGTAATCTCCTAACTGGTCTTCCTCCATCTGTTCTTGCTCCTCCATAGCAGCCAGTCACTCTTCTATTTATTTTTTTTTAATATAATTTATTGTCAAATTGGTTTCCACACAACACCCAGTGCTCATCCCAACAAGTGCACCCAGCACTCATCCCAACAAGTGCTCTCCTCAATGCCCATCACCCAGTTTCCCCTCTCCCCCACCCCCCATCAACCTTCAGTTTGTTCTCTGCATTTAAGAGCCTCTTATGGTTTGCCTCCCTCTCTGTTTTAAACTATGTTTTCCCCTTCCCCTCCCCCATGGTTTTCTGTTAAGTTTCTCAAGATCCACATATGAGTGAAAACATATGGTATCTGTCTTTCTCTGATTGGCCAGTCAACCTTTTAAAACGGAAGTGGATAATGGCTTCCTTCAACCCCCATTTCTCCAAAGGCTTCTCATTTTTCTCAAAGTACAGCAAAAAAAAACCTTACAATGGCCTACAAGATTGTGTATGATCTACATACTCTCTTTAAAGTTTTTTTTTTTTGTTAACATTTATTCATTTTTGAGAGACAGAGCACAAGTGGTGGTGGGGCAGAGAGAGAGGAAGACACAGAATCCGAAGCAGGCTGCAGTCTCTGAGCTGTCAGAACAGAGCTTGATGTGGGGTTCAAACTCATGAACTTTGAGATCATGACCTGAGCTGAAGTTGAACACTTAACAGACTGAGCCACCCAGGCACCCTTACATACTCTCTTTTTAAACCCTCTAACCTGACCTACAACTCTACCTCCCATTCACTTCACTCTATCCACACTGGCTTCTTTGCCAAATTCCCACTGTGGGGGCCTTTGCACTAACTGGCTCTTCCTTCTGCTTGGGACACTGTCTCTCTAGATATCCACAGAGCCAATTTTCACATTTCCTTCAAGTGTTGGCTCACATCTCACTTTCTCAATAAAGCCTATCTTGACCACCCTATTAAAATTGCTACTTCCTTCCCAACACTTTCAACCACCTGCTCTAGCTTTCCTTTTTTTTTTTTTTTTTTTTTTTTTATTTTAGAGAGAGAGACAGAGCATGAGCAGAGGCAAGGGGCAGAGGGAGAGAGAATCTTAGGCAGGCTCCACATGGAGCCCAATGCAGGGCTCAAACCAAAATCAAGAGCTAGAGGCTCAACCGACTGAGCCACTCAGGTGCCTCTTTCCATTTTACCATAGCACCTATGACCTTCTGGCATACAACTAACTTAATATATGCACTGTATGTTTTCTCCCTCAATGTAAGTGAAATGAAAGCTGTTGTCTGTTTTATTTAATGATGAAACCAAAGTGCCTAGAACAGTGCCTGGCACATAGCAGGCACTTGATAAATATTTCCTAAATTGAATGAATGAATGAATACAAAAGTGGGTGTGGAACTTGGAACACAGTTCTGGACCAGAGGTATAACTTTGGAAGTCATCAGCATCTAAGAGATCACTAATACCATGGAAATCTTTAAGATTGACTAGTATACAAAGAAAAGGGAAGGCTTAGTGCCAAGCCCTGGGAGATTACAACATTTAGAGGTCAGAGGAAACTAAGCCACTAAAGTAGAATAGGAAAGAACTTACAGAGAGGAAAGAAGAGAATAGGCAACTTTGTTGAGTACTGATGAGGGGCCCAATAATAAAAAAGACAGGGGCACCTGGCTGGCTCAGTCAGTAAAGCATGTGACTCTTGATCTCAGGGTCATGATTTCGAGCCCCACATTGGGGGAAGAGATTACATAAAAAATTTTTTTAAAAAAATAAGAGGGGCAGAAGTTACCATTGGAGTTGGGAGTAATTTATTCACTGATAGTGCAGACTCCTTATTTCTTACCTAGATCTTTGCAGCTGCTTGGTGATAACACCCTGCCCTTGGACTCTCATATTTTCCTTTATATGCAAAATACCAAAAGCAGATTAATATTCCTACAAATAAATTGTTCATTATTTACTGAGATATAATGTGGAAAGAACAAAATAATTATAATCAGAAGAATTACCAACTAATATCAGTATGTTCCTGGGCAAGCCAATTACCCTCCTTGTTACCCCACTTATCCGTCTAGAAGATGGAGAGAAGTTTAACTGTTCTGGTTCACAGTATTAGCATGAAGATCAAATTAAATGATGAATGTGTCTGGGCCTTGCATCCATGCAATTTGACATTACTTTCATGGAATATAGTCAGATTGGTCTAGTCCTGCCTTCCTTTCTCAGCATTCCTGTGGATGTCTGAAATACAAACACTTGTTTTTTCTGCAAAGTTGCACTAAGAGGCATAATTAACACAATTATTATATAGTGCAAACAAATGTTAGGTGAGGGAACTGCATCAGAACCATGAGAATGCCCAAGCAGTATTAATTTTTGTTAAGTTTATTCATTTATTTTTGAGAGAGAGAGAGAGAGAGAGAGAGAGAGAGAGAGAGAGAGAATGAGTAGGAAATTAGTAGAGAGAGAGGAGAGAGAGAGAATCCCAAGCAGACTCTGCACTGTGAGTGTAGAGCCCGACATGGGGTTCAAACTCATGAACCATGAGATCATGACTTGAGCCAAAGTTGGACACTCGAGCAACTGAACCACTCAGGCACCCCAAACAGTATTATTCTTTGCAGTGCACCATTCCCACCATCCCCTTACCATGTACAGACTACATGTGCTGGCCTATAAGACTCTGAGGATGTGGTAACTTCTGTGCTAGCAGCTTCTGCGCCTACCTAGTTGGAACTGACCTGAAAGAGCTGACTGGTTTCTTCTAAGACCCCCAAATGGGGCTGAAGTCTATTCCTTCCCCAGCTCCCCCTGTAGCACCCACCAAATCTTAGAAGCAGGCTGGAAATATTTATTTCCTTTCCATAGCCACTAGCAAAGTTGCAGGGGGTGGAGGAAGAGTGAGGGTCTAGATAGGGTGAGGTTATGGGCACTCAGGCTGACAGATCAGACCCTCTCTGCTTCTACAGATCACACAGTGATTGGCGGCTCCCCCTAGCCTTGCACAGGCCTCTTAACATATTCTCAAGCTAAGACTTACAAGTTGCTAACCCTTTACTGGTTTCACCAGAAGGAGAGGTGCTCATTATCTTTCCCTGGAAGTTGTCCCTTTTCTTCCTTCCCTCATTTAGAGTGTTGCAGCCTCTTCTGAAGACCACCTTTTTCCAACTCCTGACATCTCCCATAAATCTTGGTCTTGGGTTTTCAGTTTATGTTAACACTCGAGTTAACATAAATGATAACACTTTGGTAAATATAAAGCCCAATTTAAAGGCATTATTATTATTGGGTGCATGGCACTGTGCTAGTTGCTGTCTTAGGTGGCCAAGATTCACTGACCCACAAAAAGTGTATATGTCAGGGGAACAAAGATTATACATGTTCATTCGACAACTATTTATTTAACACCTACTGCATATCAAGCATTGTTCTTGGCCATGGGGATATTACCAAAGAACAAAACAGACCCAGATCCTTGCCGTCATGGAGTTTGTGTTCAGTTGAGAATACAATTAGCTATAATACACATATGAGAATACAGAATAAGCATGTTAATAATACACATTAATTGCCATAAGTAAGGTGCAAAGACAATTCTGTATGTTAAGTGTTAGCAGTAACTGGAGAAATAGCAGCACAGTGCAAGGGGACAAGCACAAGTTTTAAGGTTGTCCTGGGTCTAAGTTCCCCTTATGCTACTTTATTGCCTGCTGTGCCTTGGATAAGTGACTTCACTTTGCTGTGCCTAATCTCTAAATTGAAGATCAATGATACATATTTTACAGGGTTCTGGTAAGAATATGTGATAAATCACGCAGAACGAACCTAGAACATTAAGTTCTTTTCTCATTGTAAACAACTCTAGCCATATCTAGCCTTTAGGATCTTCAGATTTTTTAACTAAAGGTCTAAAAAAATAAGCAAAATATTTCCTATCTCTGAATCTCAGTTTCTTTATTTATAAACTGGGGATTAGAATAATTATGCCCTGGGGTTATTTGAGAGTTAAATGAAATACATAAAGAGCCTGTAGCATAGTGCCTGGCTCACAGCAAGTGGTCAATAAATGCTCATTGGCTTCTTTTATTCTTCTTTTTGCCAAGTCAAGGTCACCTACATAGACTCATATCCAGTGTCCGAAAGTGACTTACAAAACTGAACTATCAGGTATTTGTTGATAAAATCTATTTGGCAGGGATAATGTGAGGATTAAAGAAGGCAACTCATATGCTTGGCGCAATATCCACACATGAAAAAGCTCATATTCCCTGTCCCCAAGAAATCTACCTGAAAAAAATATCCAAGCCCAGGACCCCACAGTGGATGATTGAGAAGCATCAGTTATATTCCTCCAAAAACCACATGAGTCTCTCTTTTCTGAGGTAGCAAAAGAACAGAGTAGAAGAAGAAAATAAAGGTAGAAGCTGGGAACTTTGGCAAATAGTTAAGAAATCTGACTTTTAAAATATATGGTTGTTAAAAATAATAATAAAATAAAATAAAATGATATTTATGACTTAATTTTTGCAGTTGTGATAATACTACTGTAGTTATACAAAACGACTATCTTTTAGAGATACATACTGAAATATTTACAGGTGAAAATTTTAAAGTTATTATATATTTTGATCTAAATTACACTATACTTTTAAATTGAGGAACATGAATATTTCAGCAGTAGTCTGGTTTTCTGGCAAAGCGTGTATGTCCCAAATGACACATCATAAACACATATGCTTATTTACAAGTTATATTCTAACCAAAGGAATTCTTTAATTCCTACCCTGTTCCAGTTCCAACACACAGAATTAATTCAATTTACCAAGGTTTATTGAGCACCTGCTACATATGTGCAAAGTCTGGGGGCTGACAATAAACTCATAAAATATAAGATAGGCTAAATTCAATTTAACAAACATCTGCTATGTGTAAGTCACCAAAATATGGCTCCTGTCTTCATGCCATATAAATGAGGGGGACAGTAGTGTGGCAGGATTTGGGATATACAGATAACAGGTTCGTTTTTGGTTGGATGGGATATCTAATTACACACTAAAAACTACTGCTTATCTCTTCTAGCTCCTCTCTTTCAAGAAAAAAAATAACAAAACAAATGTTACCTAACAAGAATAAACATTCCTTGCCATAGTGCCATATAGGTTTGGGATCAGAGATGAACAGGATTTGGAGATTGGAAGGGTCTTTAAATTTGCAATTTGACTTCACTGATTAATTCTTAGTTGAACAGAAAACCAAGCATTCATTATCCATACACTCAATAATTGTTCAGAGTGACTGGATGCCAGAAGTGGCTGAGGCACCAAAAAGATTGCAGTAAAACTTTGACTTTATCCTTCCATTCCAAATTAGGATGAAATGAACATAATTTACCAGTTATTTTTGTCTGCAAAGGCAAAAAGCCAAAAAAGGCGGAGGGGGAGTTGGGGAGAAAGGACCGGGGAGAGTTAAGTTGCCTGCCATTTAAACATATCTAGCAAAGGTGCTTAAACATATTAAGCAAAGGTGGCCCTATCAGGCAGCATGGAAGAATATCAACAGTGAAATTGATTAGACAACCTTTAACTGCCTATGACCAAGTGGTAGGGATAAAATAAAATAGTTTGATTTTTGTTTTCTTTTTCATGACTGTTCTGTCTGTAAAGATCCACTTTACTGGTTGTGCTAGTAAGTACTGTATCCATTTTTTATGAAGCTCCAAGAATAAAAGCAACCCCATTCCAAAAAGTAATGTTTCTCGAAGGCTCAGATATGCATTAAAAGTTCCAAGGCGGGACTCCATGACTAAAGTCAAACACCCAAAAACACCCAAAACTGGAGTTTCCACTTAGAATCCACTTAGACGCAAAAGTTGCCTCTGCCTTTTACTTTAAGGCAGGATACTAAAGATTTCAAAATCCTTCGTTTGGTAGAATAGTGATCCCAGCCAAAGAACAAAGCAACTTAGGTCCTCTCTCCTGGCCACCAAGAATAAACAACAAAAAGGGAACAGCTTTACAAACAAAACAAAACCAACTATCCTCCCCTTCTGCTTTTTTCATCCTACTTGGCAGAATCTCAGAGTTTGGGGAAGATTTCGGAATACAAAAGATCTGTGCTTAAGATAAAACTTGAATTTTGCTGAGGCTCAGCACTAAGGCCTTTCCGGAAGGCATTTGTTTTAAACATTTCAAAAAGATACTTTTAACTTTTCTTCAGTAATTGAAGTCACACATTAAAAACAATAGTATCAAAAAAAAACCCCATATTATCAGTAACTCATTTCCAGTGAATGTTTGTGAGAGAAGAATGATTTAAATTAATACAGTACTGTATGGTCAACCATCTTTTGTTTCTGATCCAAGATTCTTTGATTTCAAATTGATAAATCTGTTTGCAACTGGGTTTTTTGGGGTTCAGGCAGTTGCTTAGTAAATCATATCCCTGTGTAAAAACCATATCCATTTTCCTCCATTAAGAGCAATGAGACTTTAACAGGAAAGAATCCAGGCATAAATGCAAGTATTTGAGTGGTTATAATTTATATTTCTATTTTACAGAGAAATTAACTGTAAAGCAAGCCTGTTACCCAGATGAATACTAGCCATGGGGGGTAGATGGGGGAATGATTGTGCCTATGTTACTAATAGGCCCCACCCTGGATTAAGTGTCTACACTAAGGTAGAATACATCATAGATGTACAGGGTGGGGACCTGTTCCTAACTGCTGTCCTCCCAAGGTAGGTTTTTGTTGCCTGGATTTGAGCCCTCCAAGCAAACAAGTTTGTCCTACTTGTTTTTAATCCATACTTAACTAAAACCTCAAGGACTATGTTCCCTCACCTATATCTCCCATCCTATAAGATTTCATTAACCAAACAAATCTGTTTTCAGATGATTTTTAGTATGTAATAATGAAGAGTGTATTTTACCACTTATCCACAAATGGGCCAAAATTACCAAAACAGTTGAAAGTCGGCATAATTACAGTTTATCTAAATAAAACACATGTAGTCATCTTCTGGAACTGACAGAAGGGTATGAGTTATAGCACCATCTGGAATTGCGGACAAGGCAGATACATGTTGAAGCCTAAATTAATAAAAGCTGAGCAATAGCTAACAGCCCAAGCATAAGAGCTCAGCATTAATTAGGTTAACTCTTAGACTACCATGGTATGGTTACTCAACTTAATTAGGAGGCCAGGTGTGAGCTTTTTATACCCCCCCCCTCTTGCAAATTGGATACATTAAATGGGGAGGGGTACAGTATGGCTGGAGGTGACATCTGGTAAACACAGGTGGGGCCAATGCAAATTTTGTGGATTGGTGATTATTGACCTGGGTCAAGAGATTTGGGAAAGATCCATGATCAAGGCTGGAGTGGCAGTGGTGGCACGCAGCTGCCTTCAACGGCATGATATTAATTTTCATCATCTTTATCACAGATGTGCAGCATCTGTCTAAAATCAAATGGTTCTCAACTTTTGATGTACATTAGAATCACTTGGGGAGTTTTGCAAACTCCCATTGCCCAGGCCCCACCACAAATGAAGTAAGGAGGCAGGGCCCTATTCTGGAGGTAGGGCCCAGGCATCTGTGTTTTTTTAAAGTTCCTTGGGTAATTCCAATGTGCAGCTACAGTTGAGAACGACACGTCTAAATGCTGTGATTCGCAAGGATTCAAAGCAACATGATAGGGGAAAACTAGGGACACACATCTGATGGCATTAATACTTAACTCCCTGCCTTGGGACTAGTACCTTACAGGTGGGGACTGGGGACACTGCCTACCTCTTAAAGAAAATAGCCAACCTTTAATGGGCCTTTACTTTGTGCCAGGCAGGCACTGTGTGTGAAGAACTTCACATACTCTGTCTCATTTAATTCTCATGACATCTCTATGAGGGATATATTACCTTTACTGTCTTTTTACTGAGGAAGAAACTAAGGCACAGACAGGTGAAGTGATTTTCCCAAGGTCACACAGCTACTCTTAACTCTTCTGGAACTAGAAACATGCTTTATCTTTCACAAACCGTTCACAGGCCTGGGTTCTCTTTCATCATGTTTTCCCAGCTAAAAAGGTTTCTTCTCTCTGGAGCGAGCCTGGCAGTCCACCTTCACCAATAATGAGGCACTATAACAAAAAATGTCAGCATAAATCCACCAAATATCACCCATTTATATTTATGCACTTTACCACAACTTCAAGCAGCTCCTAATTAAGAGTTACATCTCCCAAGGCATTTTGTGGTTAGCTGTCTTTCAACTTGGGCCTTCAAGTAAGCAGTCGGACTCAGGAAACATGGCAGAAGAGAATCGGTCAAGAAAGTCTACACCTGAGACTAAGAGCCAAAGGAGCCAAAGGCAAAGATTCCAGAGAGGTCAGTTCCTTTACCTTTACCTTTTGGCAACTCCTGTTGGCTATTGTCCCCCCAACATAATAATGAGCATCTATTTCAGAAAAAAAACATTAATTTCCCAGAGTCACTGATCTGGCATTGTTATCATGACTATTAACTTTTTCTAGGGTATTGTTTCACTAAAATCAAGACTGGGTAGAGGGAATGAACAAATTCCATTTCTAACAGCGTCCCGCTGGGCTGGACATGTGTGAAGGATGGATGGCCCCAGGATACCAGATCAGGCTGTTGTATGGTGAGCTGCAGTGAGGCAACCCCAAGCAGGGAAGGCAGAAGAAAACCCATTAAAGCGGCTCGGAGGCCCCACTTCAAACAATGGGCGGAGCTGCAGGCAGCAGGAAACCAGCAGCAGGCAGGCCGGGCTGGCTACACCAATAAGGGAGTACAGGAGGAGGTTGTTTTCTGAGCTCCAGGATGACCTCAGGCCTCAGAGACAGAGTTCCAATCAACCACCGTATCAGCACAGCTGCAATTGTAACTCAAAAACAGTCTTTGTGTGAATAGTGGTCTACCGACTGGAAAGGGCTGAGACTGTCACCCTGGTCTTTTTAGCCCCATCTGTCCTCACAGATAACAATCCCCATTAGTAGTATTATCTTCAGATGCGTGTAGAACATCAGCATAAATATAGCTAAAATACCATTTCCGTGAATACAAATACTGGCAGGATCTGTATGAGGAGGATAATAATCTGTGATATCTTTTCATTTGTAAATGGATTTCCTTTACAGTAGAGCCATTTAAAAAAATTTTTTATCTGCATAAAGGAAGAGAAAAATATTAGAAGTATCCACACTAAAATGTTCACATTTATCTCTGGATCTTAGAATAACAGATTTTTTTTTACCTATTTTCTTTTGTTTGCTTGTAGTTTCTAAATTTCCTCAAATAAATACATATTCCTTAGGTTATTTTATAAGTTTTGAGAAGGTTTTTGGTTTTTGTAGAGTTGTTTTAAATAAAAGCAAACAAACAACTTCTTATGAGTGTTTAATCTATCCTGAATCTCAAAGATCCCATCTGAGAAAAGGGATTTGCATTTCTAAAGATAGAGCATGACACACTATATGTATGCACCCATCGGGAAAATAAAGATTCTATAAATAAATCACAAGAGGCCCTTGGCAGGGGCTCAATATCAGTAAGAGAGCCAGTCCTAAACCCTAAAAGAAGAATTGGCCAGAATACCAATTCTACTGATTTCAGAATCCTGGCATATGTAAGAAACACTCTTTTCTCTTCTTGACTGATGGAATCTTACCTTGGAACAACACGCAGGGTTTGGTTTGTCATTCTCTACAAAGATGGAGACCGAGGTATGTTAGTCCCAGCTCCCATCCGCTTAAGACTTTAGATTGTGTACATCTCTTCCAAAACTCTGCATTCGGTGACATCACACTGGTAGCTTGATATCAGCCTTGGGGAGTATTTATACCGTGGAAATTGGTAAATGCTACAAATCAGAGCTTTCCCCTCCTCCCACAGAAAGCTGGCTGTTAAACATGGGAATATCTAACTTCCTCTCTGAATTCAACAGAGGTATTACTTGTCCAATGCTTGAATTGGGGAGTGAAACTTTTATTTGTACCAAAGCAAAATGACACTGCTGTAAAAATCACAGAGGTGGGACTGAACCCAATTTTAGCTCTTGGCCCTGTGATTAGTCAGCGGGGGCATCTTGCCACCCCCACCCCCTGCCCCTGATCGTGGGCCTCAGTTCTTTCATCTCTACAATGGGAGGACTAGACAATGATGTCTAAGGTCCCTTTCAGACAATGACCACTTATGATTCTGAGCTGAAGAGGTAGTAGCTAGAAGTTCAGACTTTGGAGAGAAGACAGCCCCTGGTTTAACTCTTGGCTCTTCATTTCCTAGCATCCTAGTGAGTTACCTTAACTTCTCTGAGCCTCCATTTTCTCATCAGTAAGGTAATGATAATAATAATAATAATAATAATACCCTCATTATACAGCTGTTGTTATGTTTAGATGAGATCATTCTTAACAGTCATAGTAGTGAGCGCCAATAGATGCTAACTATTATCATTGAACCTGTTCTTGCTTGTTCCTGACACAAAAATGCCTTAAAACTATAGAGAAAACTTGATTTTTTATGATAATTTTAAGATGTTGTCCAAGCTCCATTAGATATTTATAACTTATTACAGATTAATCAGCACTGGAAATCATGACAGAGAATCACTTGCAACATAAATATAGACAATAAAACAGGGATGGGGGCCTAACATTCCTTGTCCCCTGTACTAGCCTTTTAATACATTCTTTATCTTGTCTAATGCTCACACTTCCTGGGTAAGCCAGGTGTCTTTCTGCTTATTTTGGGTTTTGTCCTTTTTACAGACGTGGAGACTGAAGTTCAGAGGTGTTAAGTCATTTGCTCAAGGGTCTACAGCTAATAATTGGCAGAGCCAGAAATCCTCTCCAAATGAGACTAGCCTACATATCACCTGAAGTTACTGGAAGACTATATTTTTTTCAGAAACACAAATGTTGAAACAATTCTGTTGATTACAAAGTATAGAGGTAGATTAAGAGGAGTCCTGGAACAAAAGTGCTATTATCGATCTAAAAAATAAAATCTGCAACAGGTATGGAGTGGTGGAGTAGTGGTGGCTAAATCCAGTAATTTTTTTTTTATAAAACTAGCCTAAATTGAGAATAATATTTTGCAAATTTTATACAATTTCATCTTCTTTCTAAAATATTTTGGGATAGAACCATTCCTGTACATTCTTGTAGGGCAGGGGTTCTCCAAAACTGGTCCTGAAACCAGCAAAATCAGCATCACCTTGGAACTTGTGGGAATACAAATTCTCAGCCCCCCACTCCAAACCTACTAAGTTAGAAAGTTGGGAGCAACCCCACTGCTTCTCCCAGGCTGTACGGGTGCTTTTGAGGCATGCTACAGTTTGAGAACCAGAGTTGTTTGGGTAGGTGGAAAAAAAATGAGGGAAAAAATGAATTCAATTCAGGTGTCTAAAGAAATCTTTATATATAAATACATTGCCCTGAATGGTTATAGATGGTGATGATATAAGTGAATATTTAATGTGCTACAGCTTTAAGAAAGACTGAAATCATTCACCTTTCTATAGGTAACAACTAAATCTTATAGAACATGTAGTTCATGTCTTTTTGCCATACATCCAAACGCTCCCAAAAAGTGCCTCTAACAGAGTTTCTTGAAAGAGTGGCTACTGAAAAATAAATGATGTTCAAAGGACTTTGGTACTTAGTGTTGACTTTGTTTCTGGTTTGTGGGCACAGGACTGTCAAAATCTAACCCTTCCCTTCTCAAGAGCCCGAACTCAAGGTTTTAGCCAGCAATGAGCAGGGAAAGTTTTGCTTACACTACAGAGCCTCAGCAAGGACAGTCAATCCCTCAGAAATGGCTTATGTTCTAGCACTTAATTCTGTTTTATCCGCGATGAATTCCACTGGAGCCAAGGTTAGCCTCAGGGGTTCCAATCAGCTCTCAGGTGCACATCCAAGCACCCTGACTTTGGTTCCTTGCAAGTTACATTACTGCCATCCCCAAAAGAACTGTGCCCTATTGACAACTTACTTTTCATTACTAAAGTGAAATTAAATGAATTTATGTTCTGGAAAGATATAATAGCCACTGTTATAAATGTTAACAGTGGCTATTTCAGGAGCGCGGGAAGGGTGGGGTGGTCTTTTTTCCTTTATATTTATCAGTAGTTTTTTTATTTAAAAGTAAATTACTTGGCAATGAGTATGATTTAACTTTTAAAATTTAAGTTTTAAACATAAAAAATAAGCAGTATTTCTAAAACGCCAATGACTCTGTGTGTGTGTGTGTGTGTGTGTGTGTGTGTGTGTGTGTTCAAAGGGTGGCTTGGGAGAATCTCACAGTCACACCTTGAGCCTGGTTATGATCTGCTGGTATACAGAGGCTACATGGCCTCTGTGACAGATCCCAGATGGTAATACTCTTATAAGACTGTACCTTGATCTTAAAGTCAGATGTTTCAAGATACAAAAGGATTCTTTGCTTGCAGAGGGACAGGAAGAAAAACAAGAACAACAAAATAAAGTTCTTTCCAACTGGGATAAATAGAGATGTTATGTGCAAGGCGAAACCATTGAAGCTATATTTTTTTCAGGCAGCAAAAAACCACACAAATTCTACACACACACACACACACACACACACACACACACACACAGGCAAGATAGTAAAACAAACTCTCTATATATTCACTGCAGGCTTGTAATCAGAGATCATTTCTGCCAGAGAGCCTACTGGCAGATAAAATATCCTCTGCAAATAGCCTGGATAATTGCCATGCTATTATAAAACCTCTTCTTCCCCCATCAATGTAGCAAGGTCTTCGGTACACAGTAATCTTGGTCAGAACGTTCTGGCCTGCAGTCCTCGCTTTGGCGTTAAATATAGGCATTAGGAGGAGTTTTGGTGAGGCTATTATGGTGTGTGTGTGTGTGTGTGTGTGTGTGTGTGTGTGTATCTTCATGCACATGCACACACACGAATGCGTGCTCCCCATCTGGCTATTGCCTCTGCTTTCCTTCCTCTGTCTCCAGATAGAAAGGAAGAAGGGGCACCTGGGTGGCTCAGTTGGTTAAGTGTCCGGCTTCAGCTCAGGTCATGATCTCACAGTTTGTGAGTTCACGCCCCACATCAGGCTCTGTGCTGACAGCTCAGAGCCTGGAGCCTCCTTTGGATTCTGTGTCTGCCTCTCTCTCTGTCCCTCCTCTACTCACACTCTGTCTCTCTCTCTCTCAAAAATAAACATTTTTTAAAAATGATTTAAAATGTTTTAAATGTTTTAAAAACCTGACCCATAAGAATCAAATTCAAAAAACATGTTTAAAGTGAATACAACCCAACATTTTACTCAGGGAGTTGTGAATAGCAAAGCACTCCCCTCCAAAGTAGACTTTTGCTTTGTCAGGAAGCAAAGAGTTGATGTGCTTTGCATACATGCTCCACAGAATCCTTGTAACAAACCTTTGAGAAAGATATGAATTTGTTAATGGACCAGAAACTGTATTCTGAGAGGAATCGACCACAGGCAACTCTCATGCGTGGAGTACTTATTCTGTGTTTGGCACTGAGCTACAAGCTTTCTATGCATTTACCTCATTTAATCCTCACTGCATCAGAGTTGACAATGCTCTTGTGATATTCAGTTCTGTGCCAGGTAGCCCTTGGAAAGCCACATCATAAACCTAGCACACATCTTTGGAGTGTCAACTTCAACTTAAAACATTTTAAATACTCAAACAAACATAACTGTATGATGGAGGAGGCTACAAAATTGGTTTTGATTTTTAAGACAAAGCATGGGAATGAAATTTCTGGTAGGTGGTTTGGAGCACCATGCCAAGGTCCCTAAGGGGTATGTCTTTACACCCTCTGTTACTGGCATTACATTATACTATACTGGTTCTAAACAATCATCCATCATCTTATGAGATCTTCTAGAACTTAGGGTTCCTTGTGAGAATGTCTTAAGGGGATACATACTGATTTTCTTTACTCTTATCAATCCCCTTCCTGTGAAATCCCATCACATAGTTTCTTTGGCATCAGGGTGATAGGCCACTGGTTGGAGAGGTGATGGTAAAGGCACTGAGTTTTCTGATAGGGTGGCTGAGCTACGCAGGTAATGGTGGCAAGAAATAAAGGCTAGACAAGGCCACAGTCCTCAGGGTTTCTAGGTCCCAATGCTCCTCCCCCTAAGGCCTGTGTTCCACTCCTCAGTGCAGTGACAAGCCAGGTCTCCTTGGAAAGTCCTTCTCAGCTGTAGTCAAGTGAGCCTATTTCTCTTTGCTTGATTATCACTTCCCAAACAATCTCCAAGTTCATCTTCTCTTGTTATCATGGGAAGTAATGAGAAAACAGGCTTCAGTACACACTATGTGTCTTGGCTAGCCTTGCTAGACAGCCACCATTTCTGCCTCTATGGCTTTGGGATATATGTGCATCAGCCTACAGTTCGTTTACAATTCTACAAATATTCAAATACCTGTATGGGGGCTTTGTGTTAAGCCTTGGAAGGAGGAAAAGGAGATTAGGAGAAAAGGCTAGAGGAATGCAAACCACCAAAAGATCACTTCCCACTGAGGTGGCATTTAAATGAGCTTTAAAGGATGGGAAGAATTTCATTAGCTAGAGATTATAGGGTAAGGGAGAGGCATTCCAGAGGGAAGGAACAGCATAAGTAAACATTTGCTGGGGGAAGGGGTGGTGGGAAAGACTGAATCAAAAAAGCACAGGGCATATCCAGGAAATGCAAGGTAAGTACTCCAGGATGTCTGAGATTAGAGTATATTATGGAAGTGGTGAGAAGTAAACTGGGAAGACAGATCTTGAAAGGGTTTTAGTGTCAGACTCAAGGGTTTGGCTTTATTCAACTGGCAGGGCAGGGCCATTAAATGTTTTGATAGAAAGTGATGCTATCAGACAAGTGATTTAGAAAGATTATATCAGGGAGTTGGAAAAGGAAAGAAAACCTTGCAGATGAAACAAAATAAGGTGCTATGCAGGGTGCAAAAGGAATGTTAAGGTATTGTCTTTCCTAAAGAAGCACAAACTCAGATAAACTTAAACCAACAAACACTGTAAAATGATTCTATACTGCTGAGCACAGTCCTATAAGTGCTTTATTATAGGACACTGACTAGAGCAACTTATGAACACACATTTGCCCCTACAAATGTTATTTTCTGTGGCAACAACTATCACCGGCACATTGCAGCCCTGAATTTTGAACCCTGTGACCTAGAACCCTTCCTTCTTTCCTCATGTTACTACTTCCTCATTCACCAGAAGGAGAAAGAAGTGCTTTCCAACAATAGCCTTTTTCTTACGATGGTCTTTAGAGTTTCTTTCCTCACTTCATTTAGCACACTAGGCCTTTATAGGGTAGCCAGATCTCAAAACTGCCATAGCCACCCCCTCCCCACTCCCAAATCACCTGTACTAATTTGCTGAACAGACTTCTGACATTACAAGCAAATATCATTTAGGAAGAAAAACATGCCATCTCTATGGTAACCTGAAAGTCTGAGAGGGAGCCCACCTTGAAATCACCAAACAATGGTCTCTTTGAGAAGTCTCTAGGGCCTGGGTTAGACAATCTCTTATTAAGAGGTTGGCTGTTGTTAGTGTATCCACTTCTTAAACCACAACTAGAAGCCCTGACTATTGAAATTCCTATGCAAGTGGTCTCTTTTCTTTCCACACCGCACTGCCATGTACAGTTGCAATGCTGAAGAAAAAGTGAATGTTTGTAAACATAGTTGTCACTTATTGAGCTCCTGCTATGTGCAAATCATGTGCTAAATACTCTAGGGATACCACAATAAAAATGGCAAGGACACCCATTGAGATGAATGTCAAGATCTATCCAGGGAGACCCATAGGAACAGAAGAAGGAATGAACAACAACATAAAGTACTCATTTTGCAATGATCACTATAGGGGACACTAGCATTGCAGAGATCACAGGCTTGGATTTTCTAAAGCAGTGCTAATGATGTTCTCTGTCCTATCACCACCTAAACCATCAAAAACATGCCAGAAATTTCAATGTTTTATAATCTAAAGTATATTTTCCAACTGTTTCGTATACCTTTGAACATACGAAGGTTCTCTGATAAAAGAGGAACTCTGGTTTTGGGTTCAGAAAGTGGAATCACTGTATTTGCTTATTCATTCAACATGCATGAATTGAACACTGCCAGATGCTATGCACTACTATACGGATACAGTGGGAAACAGGGCAGACAAGGTCCCTGGTCTCATGGAGCTTATGTTTTGGCAAGGGTACTCAGACAATACATCAATGAAGAAACCAGATCATTTCAGAGACAAACAATGGTTGGATACAGAAGGAAACCACAGGCTGATGTGATAGAGCATGGTAAGGAGAGATCTACTTTAGATGGCCAGAGAAGGCCTGACAGGATGACATTTGGGTGGACATCTGCATGATGGTAAAGAGTCCGCTATCCATATCTCTTTGGGAACAAAGTTATGGAGAGAGGGAACATCAAATACAAAATTTCAATGGCAAATAATAATATTAACCATGTGATAGGCACTGTTCAAATGCTTTGCATATCAAAATCATTTAATTATCACCATAACCACAAAGTAGTACATACTATTAATAACCCCAGGTTTTTGGGGAGGAAACTGAGGCAAAGAGAGGTTGCAAGACTAACCCAAACTTAATAGCTGATGAATGGCAGATCTGGATTGAAACCTAGATAATCTTGCTCCAAAGTCCGTATCTCAACCATAATGGGGGGAGGTGTTCAAGCAATACAAGGATCTATCCTTAAGGGTTGTAATTTGCATAACACACATGGAAAAGTCTTACAAAGCAACCTAGGAAGCTATGGAGCTCACCCAGTAACAGGGCACCTAGGAGGCAGGTAGATTGGAGCAGTAAAAGAACACATTGCAATATTAAATCAGATTTGAAACATGGAATGTTGATCTATGGAACTGTGCTTGAGTACCCAGACTTCAACTTTTCTAAAACATTCAGAAGCGTCAGAAAAAAAGAGGCAGGAAATACCAGAGTGTAGGAATATTAACCCTCTTCATAAACAGCAACCATAAATCTAAGTTTCCATCACCTACCTAAAGGACTGTCCAAGAAAAACAGCCTGATTAAATTAGATAAGTGTGAAGAAGCTGGCAACATGCCATCAATACAGACAGTGGGTTCATGGGTGTAATCATTATTCTTCATTTCCCTGGAAATTTTCATCTGCAATACTTTATTAAAATAATAAGAGCAGAAGTAATACCTTTCATCTGAAAAAAAATGAAAAATGCCTGCAAACATTGACACATTTTCCTCATGATATAACAACAAAGTGCAGAAAAGTCTTTTCAATTCCTTTTAAGGGGAAAAAGAGAAGGATTTTGAACTCTAAATACTTTTCATCCACACCGCTCATTCTAGACTGTCCTTTATTCCTTTTAAGCTGTCTCATGGTTGTTAGTATTATCTTCTTGACATACATACATATATACAGAGACAAGTATAGATAATTCATTCGGTGAATGCTTACAATGATGGACAGAGAGCTTGCAAATACATAGGGCTTGGACAAGAGCAAAAGGAATGTTAGAACTGGAAGACATATGGCAGGGTTTTATCATTATACACATTGGAGATGAGACCATACAAGATCCAAAAACCTGCAACAACAGATAGGCGAGGCCTCCCCTATTTGCTATTCCACAGTCAACAGCCAAGAGCTGAGTGACTTCTCAGTCAAGACACTAGAAAATGATTTGACTCCATACCAGGTTTGGCCCTAAAATGTCATTCCACCCTGGAATTTTGTAAAAATTCCACTTGTACCCCTTGCCTCAGTTTTCCTCCTCAATAACCACTGAGAAGAGACAATGGCAACACAGTAATGGTCCCTATTATGCCAAACTGCTTCTGTGGTTTTTCATTAGAGGATGAAGTCCAGTTTTCTTCCATGGCATACAAAGCCCTCTATGTCTGCTTCTCCCACCTAATCTTGTCATTTCCACCAACCTCCTTTTATACTAAAAATCCCATCTTTCATCCCATTCCTTCTGCATACACTGTTACTTCTCCCGGCAATGTGCCCCTTCTTCCTCTCCCTACTTCTCCCTCTCCCCCTTCTCCTGATAACTCCAACTTGCCAACTTGTCTCTGGGAACTTTGAGAAGAGCAACTCTGGTAGTGAAGTACAGATGGTCCAGAACAGGGTTAGCTAGGCACTAGGAAGGTCTCTGGTTAGAAAGGCATTTTATATACTTTTAACCTTCATAACACATCAATCTGTTAAAATCAGTTGTAGGCTATATCCAAATAATTTTTACCAAAATTTATAAAGTCCCAACGTTTGCAAATGATTGAAAGCATATTCTAGGTTATTCCTATATAATATCACTAGTGTTCAGGTTCCCCAAGAAGTCATGCCTGACATCTCCCATAAAATTTAGGTTGTCCTAGACTCCCACAGCACCCCTATATACAGCACTTTGCACTCTGCTTTAAAACTGTCAGTTTTCTTTTCTGTTTCCTTTACTAGACTATGAGTTCCTCATGAGCAAATCAATATATTATTCACTTCTGTATTTCCAGTGTCAGGCACAGCACATGGTACAGAGTGGGCATTTGCTGAATGAGGGCATAAACATTAATAGGTAAAGTAACTTAGAAAACAGTAAGAATTCCTTTGAGGACCAATATGGCTCCACCTTATTTTACCTGTCGCATCTAAGCATACCTAAGTTCCATGGATGATTATCCTCAAGAAATTGTCTCATCTTCTCATTCCATAAGTTTTCATAGAACTTAATCAATACTCTTTTTGATGTGGGAGACTGCAGATGTAATAGACCAGAAGGTTTGCCTTAGTAACACTTTCTTTTGAATTCTATGAGCTGACAACATAGCATAAGGTAAGATATGGGTAGAACAAAGTAGCTAAAATGGAAAGTTGGGACTCTAGATCCTTTTGAGAGGGTGGTGTTTCTAGATCAGGCATGAGGAGAGGACATAAATTGGAAAGAGCTTCAGAATCCTAGAGATTGGATCCACACTAGAGATATATAGTGTGATGTGGTTTAAGACAGAGCAGAACCCAAACCATTTTGGAAGCAGATCTATCCACTGCAATCAAAAGATATTATCTCCAAGTTGTTGCCCATCAGGGATTCCCTCCCTTTCCTGTGCCATCAACCTCTCATTCTTTACTGGCTCTTTCCCCACCTCCTAAAAAAATGGGCACATCTCCTGCATCATTTCATTTGATTCTCCAACCAACCCCATGAAGTAGGCATTATCACTATCCTCATTTAATAAATGAGAAAATTGAGGGGTACCTTGATGGCTCAGTCGGTTAAGCATCCAACTTCAGGTCAGGTCATGATCTCACAGTTTGTGAGTTTGAGCCCCACATCAGGTTCTGTGCTGACAGCTAAGAGCCTGGAGCCTGCTTGGAATTCTGTGTCTCCCTCTCTCTCTGCTCCCATCCCCCCATACTCTGACTCTCTTTCAAAACTAAAAAAAAAACATTTAAAAAAAAGAAATGAGAAAATTGAGGGCCAGAGAATGAAGTAAATTACCCAAGGCCACAAAGCTAGTAAGTGACCAGATCCGGGTCTCTAATCCAGAGCTGTCTGATAACCAAAGTCCTTGTTTTTAACCAACTCTGCTAATGTTTGTCTTCTTATCTAACTCAAGCAAGTTCCTGTTGCAGGTTTGTTCCTATTATCCTGTCCTCCAAGGTAATGGAGGAAACTACCTATACTATCTATGTAATACTGTACCTTGTACTAGGAGATTCATGATCAAGTCCATCTCTAGTCATTTCTTCTTAAAATTAAACACAGATGGTTTAGCCTTTAGACTCTATTTAGCAGATCCTTAATTAAATCAGCCAAACTTGGAAAAATTTATTAACTGCCTACTAGGTGCCCATTCTGTGTTTCAGAACTTGATACAGGTTCTTGGCTTGGAGTGGGAGAAAAGTATAAATATGTAATGCAAGGTAGTGGGGAGTAAGGATGAGTGAGAAAATATATGATATTTATTTTAAATGTTCATATGTTCAGGGAAGTGAAAAGACAAAGGCTGTCATCATTTGGCTTTGGGGAGTATGGGTTTTAGGAAAATAACATTGGCATAATGTATTTGTAGTTAAGAA
>NW_024420499.1:6343002-6363371 GCF_014898765.1 Herpailurus yagouaroundi | reverse complement strand
ACATATATATATATATATATATATATATATATATATATATATATGTATATGTATATATCTTATTTGTGTAGAGTCAACAGATAAAATCCAGAGCTGCTATATTCAGAGCAGCTGCTAGAAGACTGGCCACAGCTGGACAAAAGTCATTAACTTCAAGAGTGAAGTACTTCTAAGCACCCCAACAGCTGTGTCAGCCATATTTGGCGGCAACCAGGTGTTTTGGTCTGTGTCATGGCTCCAGCAAATGCCCGTACCCAGCTGCTAAATAAACCCAAACTCCAGAGAGCTATCATTTTCTTTCATTTCAATTGCTAGGGTCCCCACATCCTTTCATTCATGGCAGTATCCAACCATGAATGTCACTTTTCCATTCTGTCCAACCAGGATTCTCCTTAACATAAAGTTATTAGCCTATTAATCTAGTGTCTACTATCCACATGCTGCTGTTGGGAACACAAGGACATATCATAAGAGGCAGCAATAGGCTCTGTCTCTCAGGAGCTTATAAACTGCTAATATTTGGGAGACAAGAATGAGCTGTGAGAAAATGACTAGAATTTGCTACCCTAAACTGATGTGCCAAATAAGAATGCAGACAGGTTTATCAGATTTCAGAAGAGGGGGCAGAGAGATGGATATTTGGGGGTAGCATAGTCAGGATAGCTTCATGAAGGAATTATCACCTGAATTCTTGAAGGACCTGAATTCACCTGAATTCTTGAAGTAACCCAAAGTCATCCGAAGTCACCTGAATTCTTGAATGTTGTGATTTAAGAAATGGGGAAGGAACTTGGTGAGCAATGAGGGATGGGAATGATTCATTGGAGAGAGAAGGAATGGATGAGTATGGAAAACTAGTCTGAGGCCAGATTGGGGAGGTGTTGTGTTCCCAGTAAACAGTCTGACTGTCATCCTATAGGAACCTGAAAGCCAGAGTTATCATGATTATAGTCTAGAGGATATTGCAAACATTGATTTACCATTTTTAATTTTGTAGAAGCTGGTCCCCATGACCTCTCCATGCCATATTTAATTATTTTTCTGCTATCACTTTTAATTCTGTTTTCAAGGATCTTTTTTCCCCTCTGGCTGATTAAAATAATATATTTATTATGTGAACCCCCCTCCAGCTTCAGTGCCTTTCTTTGTTCCTTAGCAGTCACAACCTGAAAAGTTGCTAACGCCTATCACACTGCACTCAGCTTAATTAACTGCACAAATAGATTGTTTCTCTAACCTAAAAATTATCTGGGGAGAGAAATAAAAGGATAGGGAAGGAAGCTATGAGAAGCAGAAGCCAGAAGACAAATTTATCTCACTCAAGAAGCCATACTGGTTATCATAACAATAACAAATATTTATAGAGTGCTTTCATCCTGAGGAATCCCAGAGCCTCAGAGCAATGAATGCTTGTGGTAAATAAAGGAGCTACTCAGCCATCCCAGGCTCAGTGCACTAAGTCATTCCTGGGACAGCATTCGATTTTAGCCAAGGGATTTTAAAAGAAACTGGGTGGAACCTCCAAGTCATAAAACCTGGACAGCATGCATAAAGAACATCCCAGAATCTTTTCACAGGAGAGAGCCTGGGAGCAACAGGTGTGTTCATAGTCACCTATGTCTCATGCATTAAGATCACAGCAGCTTCAGAGGCTAGCTTTAGCCTCACTGATTTGAGATAAAAGAAATCTGAAATGCCATCAGATATTGTTTTATATCTTGAAACCATAGATTTACCTTACTAAATATATTTCCAGATAAATTAATTCAATAAATATTTAGTAGGAGTACATTTCAGTAGAAGGGCTTAAAATGTCTTCAAAGATTCAAGTCATACCATTAATAATTAAAAGCATGTTGTTCTGATTTCATTTCTGGATGTTAACATTAAGTAGCTATATGATCTTGGACCATTTGGCATTTCTGGATCTCAATTTTATCAAACTCTGTGTGTGTGTGTGTGTGTGTGTGTGTGTGTGTGTGTGTGAGAGAGAGAGAGAGAGAGAGAGAGACAGAGAGAGAGAGAGAGAGAGGAGGAGGAGGAGGTGTGGGCAGAGACAGAATGTACCACATAACTTTAATAACTTTAGTAACTCTTTTACCTATCTGTGTGGAGTGGTCACAGGTCATTTGGCTCAAGGCCTCATTTGGAGACATGAGAAATACAATCTACTAGACAGCACAGAGCTCCCTACTTAGAGCAAGTTTAAGAAAACATTAAAAAAATAAGAACAGATTGTGAAGAGGGTACAACCTGGAAAAATGGGTCAAATCTCCAGGTATACTGGTGTATGATCAGGGATAAACTAGGTGTAAAGTCCCTTAAACCAATGGTTTTAAAATGACTCTATGGAGGGGCGCCTGGGTGGCGCAGTTGGTTAAGCGTCCGACTTCAGCCAGGTCACGATCTCGCGGTCCGTGAGTTCGAGCCCCGCGTCGGGCTCTGGGCTGATAGCTCAGAGCCTGGAGCCTGTTTCCGATTCTGTGTCTCCCTCTCTCTCTGCCCCTCCCCCGTTCATGCTCTCTCTCTGTCCCAAAAATAAATAAACGTTGAAAAAAAAATTTTTTAAATGACTCTATGGAACATCAAGGTTCCTTGAGGGCACATCAAGGTCTACCAAGGGTTGCTCAATTCAATGACGAAATGTCCTCTACAACATCCTTTCTATTTCTGAAATTCAGCCAATGTTGGAATAACTGCCCTGACTGGCCAGTCCTTCCCTCCCAAGGTGGCCTATCATGCCTTTAGAGTCAGATGGTTAGATGGCTTTTCTTAATATTGAGCTGAAATTTATTTCCTGTAGCTTCAACCTATTGACCCTAGCCCCAGTCCTGTGGCAACACGGAAAAAGGTTAATCCCTTTCCCCATGAAAGCTTACCAAATATTTAAAGACAGCTTACGTGTTCCAGAAGTCTCCTATCCTCCAGTCTCAACAGCCCCAGTTCCTTCACCTGTACCTTTATGTCCCAAGTTGCTTTACATATGTGTTCAACCTCACTTCCCAGAACTGTCCTTAAACTTTGCAGAAGAATGCAGGGCAAGCCTCTTGGTCTAGAGGCTATTCCATGTTTATTTCTACTTATGCAATGTGATATTACAGTAGCTCAAAACAAGGATGAACCTCCTCAAACTCAGAGTGGCCAAAGAGAGTTACTGTAGCACAGGACAGAGTGAACTGTAGCTGGAGGTGATGTGGGCCTATTGGAAGAGTGTAAACTCAAAATGAGATTATCACTTGGTAGAGGGGGTTTGGTGGGCTAAGCAATACTTTCCCCATCCCCTTTGAGCCTTGAAAGTCTGATTCCATTAATCAACTGACATCCTGCAATCTCTCACAAATCTCTGTGCCTGGGATTATCAGAACCTCTTCAGAGGTTCCTCAAAAGTCAAGTCAATAAAGCAAGTTCCTGCAAGGAAAGTAGTTGTCAGTTAGTAGTGTAATACCACAGCTGTCCCAGTGGTTTTACACAGGAAGATCTTTCCCAAATAGGGAAGAAGGTGATAAAAACAGAAAGTAGTGGGGCCTACTTTCAGCCCCCAAATACAGACACACCACTAGTAAGTCAAAGAGGAAGGCCTGGAAGCTGGGTGTAAAGACTCCAAACCTCCCATCTTTATCTTCACAGCTGTGAGCTTATGTCAACACCAAGCTCATGTACTTGCACCTTCACTTTCCAGACACCTTGTATGCCTGCTACCTGTAAAGGAGGCCTTGAAGGGTTCTTCACTCACATCAGACATTCTGTCTGGGTCACATTTTATTCAGATCAATTTGCTCTGAGCCTTTAGAGCTGTGCTTTGACTTTGCCATCCTGATGGGGAAGTCTCTTCAGTCAGGCTCATTTTCTTCCACCACCATGGCAGCCTCTTGCCGATCCTAATCAAGACTGCAAAATCCAGAGCAAAGTAAGGGACATTTTGCCTATACTCCTGAAGAGACTCTTTTCTCACCTTACACAATCAATTCAAGGAAGTTTTATTGAGCACTTGTTATGAGATAACATCTGAAAATCACTAAGAAATCCTCATTGTATAATGAAAGGAAAAAAAAAAAACTTAAGTTCCTCAGTGTGATACATGTTATATAGGACCTTTTGTATTGTGACTTCCAGCCTAATTTTGAGCCTTATTTCCAGTCATCTTGACTTCTCTGCCCCCTACCCCAGCACACACATATATTCTGATGTTGCCACAACTGACTACTTGCTATTCCCTAAAACACACCGTGTATTTGTGTGTGTGCGTGCACACGTGTGTGGTACATGCACCCATGCTATTCCTTGTATAGAAGACCCCTATGTCCCTGGGGTCTCAAACTCAAACTCAAACTCAACTTCCAAATTTAACCCTAATTTCTTTCTGTAGCCTTTCCTACCTCCTCAAATACCAAATTAATCATGCAACTATATTCTTCAGGTAACACTGTTAGAACATTAACAAACATTTATTAAAATTACTTGTTTATGTATATGTATTTCCACTAGGCTCAAAAGCAGAGGCTTTGTCTTGGCTATTTCATATTCCTAACAACTAATGCAGTGTCTGAGTGAGTGATGTTTGGGAAATGTTGAGGAATCAAACAAAGGAAAGAAGGAAGAAAGGTAGGGATGGAGAGAGCAAGGAAGGAAGGAAGGAAGGAAGCAAGGAAGGAAGGAGGGAAGGGAAAGAGGGAAGGAAGGAATTCCTTCCTTTACTGGACCTTGAGCTCCTTCAGGGTAGGTACTACCTCCTACTCATTTTTGTAACCACAGTGGCTTATATGAAGCAAACACACAATTACTTCCGTGGCATTTAAAGCAGGTAAAAAAAATTATTTCTATATAGAAAATCATTAAATATATAGCTGTTCCCCAAGTACTTACAGTGTCAAAGTTGAATAGTTTAACTGGAGAGAAATTCAATACCAAGGCAGACAACCCTAAGTGCTCTAGAAGTTCAGAGAAGGGAGAAGTCGAGTGTAGGCTGGAGTTGTGTAGGACAGCCCTTCTCAAACTGTAATGTGCAGTGAGGAATTTTTTAAAATGCAGAAGCTGATTCAGTAGGTCTGGGGGAGGCCTGCAAATCTGCATTTCTAACAGGCTCCTTGGTGATGCCTATCCTGTTGGTGTGATTACCATACTTTGAGTAGTAGTGAGGATGTAGAAAGCTTTCCTGAAGGAGGTCTTTCTCTTTTTTTTTAAAGTTCATTTTTATTTACTTTGAGAGAGAGAGATAGAGAGTGAGCAGGGGAGGGGCAGAGAGAGGGAGATAGAATCCCAAGCAGGCTTCATGCTGTCAGCGCAGAGCCTGATGCTGGGCTTGAACCTGTGAACCATGAGATGATGACCTGAGCTGAAATCAGGAGTCAGAACACTTAGCTGACTGAGCCACCCAGGCACCCCAAGGAAGAGGCACTTCTTAAGCTAGGTGCATTTCCTATCTGTTTTAGTTAAGTTAAAAAAAAAAAAAAAAAAAAAGGAGAGGAGGCAAGAACAACCGCGAAAGTAAAGTAACAGAAGAAAGAGAATGTTTTATTTGCAGGACGGACAATAGAACCATATAAGTAGAGTGGAGAGGTCCTGTAAGGGCATAATTAGTGATAAATCCAGAGAGATTAGGTAGGGCCAGATTATGAGCTATAGTAAAGACTCTTCTGAGGAGTTTGAACTTTTCATTATAAATTCTTAAGCAAGAACTCAACGTATCATCCTCACACTGTACATTGTTGTAGAAATGTTGTTTATGAAACACATTTTCTTAAGGGTTATTGCCATCTGATCCTCACAACACCCTCATGCAACAGTGTTCGGTCAGGTGTCTTGTTTTCATTCCCACATCACAAGATGAGGAGACTGAGGCTCACTGAAGTGACTTTCCCACAGTTATGCAAACATGGATGAGTGACAGTATCCAAACTGAGTTTTTAGGACTCCCAGTCCAAAGTAATTTTTCATCACATCATGCTGCAGATTGCCACTTTAAACCAGAGGGTCCTAAAAAGGGGCATTTGTGAAATTATCTTCACATTATTCCAGTCTTCTCTTTAACTGCAGTTCATTATCTGGCTAAGGGAAATCTGCCTTCAGAATTATAATTCTCTGACCCAGAAGGCTATTAATTTCCTTCTATTTAGTCACTGAAGGATTTCTCCCTGCCTATTCTTATTGTATGTTAAAGAAGAATGAAATTATTCACGTAAGAATATGGGGAGGCACTTGCTAATCTATTTTGTTTAAGAAATTTAAAAGAAACCAGTTTCAGCCTATTAATGACATCAGGATCTCCTCCCAGAGGCCTTGCTATTGTAGTTTCATTTGCCGTGCATCTTTTGTTTGTATTTCCCAGCCTGGAGATGCGATCACTGTGTTATTCCCTATTATGATCCTACAGGAATCTACTGTTTCCCAAATTCCCCTTCTTTAGAGATTATGTTTTGGAGACTTTCAGGGTGAGGGGATTGATAGTGTGACATCAGTGTCCTACTTTCTGATGCTTTTTTTTCACTTGCAGGGAGCCAAGTTTTGCCACATTGGAATTAAGTGGGTCCAAACTCCATCCAAGCAGCCCAGGAGTTAGAAAACTCTTTTTCTAGAAAGGAGAATACAGAGAGACAAACTCAGTTGAAAGGTCTACAGAACTTGTATTATCGAACAGGGTCCTCAACCAGTGTTTCAGATTTGATTAATTTCTAACATGTCTGTTGAATGTTCAGACTACCAAGTAGAATTTATTTGTGTTTGTCTTGTTGCTAATTATTAATGCAAGAAAAACTTAGTGGGCTAGTCCCTTAACCCCTCTGAACCTCAAATATCATTATCTCAAAAGGGGACAATGAATTATACTTCTTGTAGGATTGTTGTGAGGATTAAATGTGTATAATGTACACAAAGCATGTTGCACCCTGTCTGGCACCAGAGTAGGTGCTCAGGAAATGATGGCTGGTGTTCTCCCATTCACTAATGTGTTCTCTGAAAAGAACATGAAAGGAAACTTAGAAAGACCTGAAGAACATACCCCTCTGTCTTTAAAGATAGGAAACTGGAGAACAGAGCTGTTATCTGATAAATTGTAATTATACAGTCGGCCATTGAACAACATGGGGGTTAGGGGTGCCTACCCCTGTGCAGTCAAAAATATGCATATAACTTTTGACTCCCTCAAAACTTAAGTGTTAACAGTCTACTGTTAACAGGAAGCCTTAACCGATAACATAAACAGTCGACTAACACATATTTTGTCTGTTATATATATTATATACTGTATTCTTACAATAAAGTAAGCTAGAGAAAAGAAAATGTTATTAAGAAAATCATAAGGACATTTAGGCTCTTTCCATAATTTGGCTAAGAGCCTAAATGTCCATCAACTGGCAAATGGATAAAAAAGATGTGGTTTATATATACATACAATGGAATACTACTTGGCAATGAGAAAGAATGAAATCTGGCCATTTGTAGCAATGTGGATGGAACTGGAGGGTATTTATGCTAAGTGAAATAAATCGGCAGAGAAAGACAGATACCGTATGTTTTCACTCATTTGTGGATGCTGAGAAACTTAACAGAAGACCATGGGGGAGGGGAAGGGGGAAAAATAAAGGGAGGGAGGCAAACCATAAGAGACTTAAATACTGAGAACAAACTGATGGTTGATGGGGGTGAGGGAGAGGGGAAAGTGGGTGATGGGCATTGAGGAGGGCACTTGTTGGGATGAGCACTGGGTGTTGTATGGAAACCAATTTGAAAATAAATTATATTTAATATAAAAAATAAATAAAGTTGACATTGTAAAGTGAAAAAAAAGAAAATCATAAGAAAAATACATTTACAGTACTGGACGGTAAGAAAATTTGCATATATGCGGATCCACACAATTCATTTGGGCTAGATGCTGAAATATACTAATGATGGATGAAATTCCTGTTCAAATGGACTTTACATCTTATTGGGGGAGATATATATTAACCCAAAAATAACACAAATAGATAATTATTAACCGTAATAACTGCTCTGAAGAAAAGTAACATGATCATACAGCACCATATAACAAAGGAACATCCTCTGGACTGGAGAGATCAGAAAATGATTTTGGGGGAAGCATTTCAGCAAAAATTTGAAGGATGAATCAGACTACTAATCTAGATAGTACTAGTGAGAACCGTTTCTTTTCTTGATTGAAGGATACATGTTGTCTAAGGGTAAACCGTATAGAGGCAAGGCAGGTCATTTGGATCAGTTATTCTCACTTTCTGGATTGAGATTCACAATAAGAGAGGCATTTTACATAGTTTCAGTAATGCAACTGGGAATTTTCATTCTATTCTATTGTACTCTACTCCTGTCTTGTTAATTCCATTCTATTGTACTGGGAAACAAATGCTGGTCAGGATCCATACAATTGATTTTTAAAAATAAGAATGGGTTTCGTTCAACCTGTAGTTGGAAAAATACTGATTTAGATGCCTCTAAACTCCATTTCCATCAATCAAAAAAAGAAACAGTTCTCACTAGTACTATCTAGATTATTGGTCCGATTCATCCTTCAAATGTTAGCTGAAATGCTTCCCCAGAAATCGTTTTCTGATCTCTCCAGTCTAGAGGATGTTCCTTTGTTATATGCTGCTGTATGATCATGTTCCTTTTCTTCAGAGCAGTTATTACAGTTAATAATTATCTATTTATTTGTGATATGTTTGGACTAATATATATCTCCCCCAATATGATGTAAAGTCCATTTGTACAGGAATTTCATCCATCATTAGTATATTTCAGCATCTAGACCAGCCCAGCACGTGGCATGTAGTAATAACTTCATAAATATATGTTGAATGAATAAATGTGCAAACTAACAAATGAATGAATAAAGGTGTTCATAAACCAATAGGTAAGCCTGGTTAGTCATCAACCTACTGTGAAATAATTAGTTGACTTTGCTTTACAAAGTGAAAGATGTGATGAGGTTCTGTTAATAATTGTCTCCTTCAGTAGACTGTAAGTTCCACGAATGCCAGGATCATGTCTCGTTTCATTCCCCATTGCACCCCAGAACCAGCATGGTCCACAGCAAACAGCAAATGGTCTGAAAAGTTTTGTTGCATTAATAATAAATGTATAGATGGAATCTCTGAAACATTTCCAGGTTTCATTAAAGGCTTCCAAGGTAAACCTAATGATTACAGATGGTCTCATGTATCAAGCCTTTAGCAGGACAGATAATCACAGAACATCAAAGGTGGAAGAGACCTTACATATCAGTCAGCAATAAGCAAATTTTTCTGCAGAGAGCCAAATAGTAAATGCTTTCAGCTTTGTATGCCATACAATCTCTGTCACAACTATTCAACTCTGTTGTTGTAGTGCAAAACCGACCACAAACAATATTTACACAAATAGGCAAAGTTGTGTCCCAATAAAACTTTATTTACAAAAATGGGTGGCAGACTGGATTTGGCTGCAGTTTGCTGACCTTACCTACCGAATCCAACCCTAACTCAACTCCCATATTTTATAGGTGAGAACAGAGGGCTGTTTCCCTAGAGGGGAAATGGTATGTTCAAGATCACACCATTAATAAAGGACCAAGAAGGAACTTTGAACCTCCAACTTCAATTCCCAGAACACCATAGCAACCATGTTTGACAGTCGGCCTGCTTCAGTCCTGGTGTTGGTACTACACTGCCTGGGTTATTGATGCTAAGGGACTTTACCTTAGATTTGATTTGTGTTGGTGTTTTGTTTTTTTTTTTACTTTTCCTTTTTATTCTGTCATCCATATAGTCTAAGAGCCTTGGGAGTAATCAGCTTCACAGAGAGATTTTACAAATCCTTCAATTTAGTTCAGGTTCCTAGAGGTCTGCCTCCTTACATATTCAGAGAGAGTATATACTAGGTACTTTTTGGCAAAATGTTCCGACTTCTATGGTATCAAGGGCTGGATGTGGGGGAATAGGAAGTGAGAGCTCTGTTATATCTTTCCCTGCCACACACCTTACCCAGGTCTCACATATCATTCTGTTGCAGGGGTCACCGAGTTCCAACTGTATATGTGCAACACTAAGCTAGCTGTAGGAGGGAAGGAATGATAAGGATGAGAATATTAATAGCAGCTAACTTTCATGGGTTCTGACTATACACCAAGCACATTATATTACAACTTCCCTAAATGCTCATCACAACCCTTTAAGGAAGAATCAGATGGACTAAATTTCTTGGACTGGAGCCCAATTTGGTCTATGTTGCAACCCTGTGCTATTTTTTACCACTACTTCTGTTCTCAAGGCTATTGATTCCTAAACACTCTTCTGAGGATTGGAGGTGAAAAGCTGAAAGCACTTAGTCTAGTGTCTAGCATCTAGACACTACATTAATGCAGTGAATCATGCATTCATCTGTTTTTGTTACCCACCACTCTCCTGCATATGCTCAAACACAGACACACACTCTGACCATACAGAATCTCTCAACACTTCCAGTACAAGCAATGCCCTTCCACACCACTTTGCCTTTACATGAGCTGCCTGTTCTTCCTGGAATGCTTCCCACCACATGTCTCTGCTCTACTAAGCCTCTGCTCAAATGTCACCTCTTTTATGATACTTCCCTGATGCCTCTGGAGACAATCCAGACACTGTAAAAGTCACACAGTTTCTACTCTAGGCTCCCCCCGCTCAGCACTTTGTTCAAATCTCTATTATTGTACCTAGTAAAGCATCTGTTCTCTGGTTTATCACACTATGAACTCTACTGAGACAGGGGCCATCTTATTGGTTTCCTTTTTAAAATAACATCTATTGTGTGCTTTTAATACAGATAAGTATAAAAAGGGAAAAAGGACCATAATTCATCTCCCAGAAACCTCTTTTAGTCTTTAAGAAAATAAAGCAATATATGAACATGGTAAGAAAATTCAAACTGTACAAAAAGGTACAAAATGAAAAGTAAAAGTCTCCCACTAGCCAACCCTCGCCCAAGAAGAAATTTTTGATAACAGTTGTTTACGTATCCTACCATAAAAACATTTGTACATATATGTCAGAACTTGTATATATACTGGATCTTATTAAAATAGGTTTTTACACAAAAGATTTTTCTCAACACAATATTATGTACCTTATTTTTTTTTACTTAATTATGTATCTCAAACACTTTTTTCTTATCACAGATCAATTTCACTCTTTTATGTAACTCCATAGGATATTATTTGGGATGAATGTAAGTTATTTAAACAGTCTCCTATCTATGGACATTTATGCTTTTCTCAATATTACTGTTACAAGTGACACTGTAATGAAAATCCATATAGTAAAAAAAAATTTGTATAGTAACATTTTGTGAATATGGGAAAGTACCGTATTGAATTAAAAATGCACCCCAATTTCAGAGATATTAAAATGTGCATAGAATGCACATCTATAAAATAAATGTGCACCTTAGAATTGATGAAACATAGTATATTTGTGAAATAGTCTCAGTGGAATTGATGGGTCAAAGAGTATGTGAATTTAAATTTTTGACATGTGTTGCCAAATTGCTGAACAAAAAGGCTACATCAACTTCCACTCCCACCAGCAAGGTAGGAGAGTGACCATTTTCCCACACTCTTGACAACAGTTGGCAATAGCCAACATTTTAATTGCCAAAGAAAGAGATTGTACCTAACTTCATGAAGTACAGTTTGAAAATCATTGCATGAAATGCTCTCTCAAACCTTCAACCTTGAGATACTCTGATATCCTGTGAAATTTCAACAATGGACCCCACCAAATCAGAAGTTTTCAAGTGCAAGTCCATTCAAAGAGAAAGTTTTCCATTCAGAGCAGCATCTCTGAGCCAAAGCACAGCAAGACAGAGAAATAAGGTCAGATGCAGAACTGGAGATTTATACAAGAAAAACACTCCCTCCTTTCACAGCAGCAGCTGAAATCACTCAGATTTGAAGCAAGAGCTCAGCTTTCTCTGAGCTTCTCCTAACCTTGCTTAACTGATTGCCTTCTTAGGTTTCTGGACCATTGTTTCAGCCAGCCCCCAAATCTGTCCTGAATCAGGCATCCTCCGGGAAGAGATCTATCTTCTCTAGGAAAATATTGTCTCATTTTATCAATTGATCTTGACATCTAGATGACAGAAACCTGCATTTGAGAGCAAGGCACTTTTATGTGACTTAATACCTTTGAATTGTCATTTTCATTGTTGGTTCTGAGGTGGGTGCAGTTTCTTACTTGGAAGAAGTGAGCTCACTAAAATCATCAACAGAGTATCCACTTAATAAATGTCCCAGAGAAGAACAAACAGACAAAACCTACTTAATTTATTCAACAAATATGTATTGAGCAGCTATGAAATGTCAGGTACATCCTAAGTGATAATGGTACTGGCACAGCAGAGACCATCCAAATCCCCTGCCTCTGTGCAGTCTTTGTTGAGTGTGTATATGGGGTGGGGATACTGGAAAGACACAAACAATAAACTAAATAAAATATATTCTATGGCAGATAGTGACTAGTGTTATGAAGAAAAATAAAGCAGGGAAAGGGGATCAAGTGGGGGTTGGTTTAGCTATCATTGGCTGAGTACCTCCTATATGCCAGGCTCAGTGCCAAGCATGTTCCTTACGTGATGAAATCAGAGGGAGGAGAACAAGAACAGGATGGGGGAAGAAGAGAACAACTCCACTTAGCTTAAGCTTGTCTTTAGAACCAGTTTGGGGGTTGGGGTGCCTGGGTGCCTCAGTTGGTTGACCATCAAACTCTTGATTTTGGCTCAGGTCATGATCCCAGGGTCATGGGATTGAGCCTCACATTGGTCTCAGCATGGAGCCTGCTTATAATTCTCTCTCTCTCCCTCTGCCCCTCTACCCTGTTCATGTGCTTCTCTCTCTCTCTCTCTCTCTCTAAAAAAAAAAAGAATCAGTTGGAGGGCTGACACTGTCCAGCTTCACTGAGTAGAGGACAAAGAAGGGAGAAGGCAAAGTGAGTCACTTCTCAGGTTTTCATGCTTTTAGATCTTCCTTATAACATGTCTTCTGAATTTATTTAGGTGGCTGTTTCAAGATCAGACACACTGCTATTCTGATATTAAGCACAGTACAGCACTCAAAGGCAAATCTATATGCTCTTTTGGATGATCTATATAATTTCTCTTCTAATTATCCAAGTAACTAAGTGTATCGAGACGAAGATTTTGAGTGCAAGGAGTGTGCACAGTGATAGGAGTTGTATGTGTCAAAAAAATGGGTCAGTGCTATGGAGAGGTATGGGTTAGATCAATGTAGACCATGACAGAGGAGCTACTTGGGAAAAAAAAAAAAAGAGGCCAGCATGGGAGACAGGGAAGATGGAAAGAAGAGAAAGAACAAAAGCAGGAGAAAAATGTTAGTCAAGCTGCCATTGAGATCATGGGAAACAAGTGAAAAAACCAAAATCTCCACTTTGCTTCCCCTGCACAGACTTGGACTCCCACCCTCAGACAAGCATTATCCAAGCTAAGGAGTTGGTTAAAGTGCTTTTCAAGTGCTTTGCCAAATCAAGGAAACTAATAGTCATTTTTTTCTCTTGGGGAAGGCTGGGCCTCTCAACATCAAAGAATGGCCTCTCTTTTCAAAGAGGCAGCTTCCCACAGCAGTACCTGGCTCCCTTAATCTCAGTAACGACAATAAATGCACAAGCCCCCTTTTGTGTGGAACTCCTATCTAATCAAAACTAATCACCAAACAGATCTTTGCCTGACATATCTGAGTAACAGAGCCGAAGTCTTTACCCTAGCGGAGGCCCCCAGTAAGCCCCTGTGAATGGGAGGAAGGGTGGTCGAGCTGTCTGGCTGTGGGAAAGGGCTTCCTCAGGATTCTGTGAAAAACTCTTTATGTTGATAGGAATTACATCAGATACACCCACAGGCGTTTGGAGAACAAGGATACAGTCCAACCCTCTATATCTAGATTGGGACCAGGCAGATCCAGATACCGACAAATTGAAAACAGCAGAGATGCCTCAAAACTTGTTTTCTGGGAGGGGAGCTGAGGAAGTCTAATTGTGTTGGGGAAGGGGGCTGTTGTGTAAGCTGACACAGAGGCCCTCAATTTAAAGATGATAAAAACTCTAAGGAAGGAGCTAAGGAGGAGCTAAAGAGGCCCCTTTGTGTAATCTAACTTGTCTAGCAAAACAGTCAAGACAAAGCAGGGCTCCACTAATTGGGAGCTATAAATGGCTGCCATTTATTTAGTGTTTATGGTAAGCCAGGTGAGTGCAAAATGTTTTGCTCAGATTAACTAATTTAGTTTTCAAAACAACACTATTAAGTATATAGTATTATTATTCCAATTTAATATTTAGAAAATTCTGGCTTAGAGAGGTTAAAGAACTTGCCAGAAATCCCAACTAAGTGGATAAAATGGGATTCAAACCTCGGCCACGTGTATTCAACTCCAAAGATCATGTTCTTTAGGCTTGTGTTCTTTCCACTACATGATACTACTTCCCAAGGAATCTATTAAATGTATTTGATACAGAATTTTCTCTCACGTGTTTTTTGTTTGTTTGTTTGTTTTGCCCATGGTTAGATTTTCCTTATTCTGGTCCTGGGTTTTAATGGAGGAGCCATCAGAAGGTTCATTTCTTTACCTTGGAATCTTGTTTCTCTTCAGCCATGAGAACTATTGAGAACTCAAGAACCTGACTGGATTTAAAATTGAAAACTCCCTTCTTTCGAGGAAGCTATCCAATCCTTAAATACCCTGGTTGCAAGTCCCTTTGCAGTTCCAACGTCTGTATTGTGGAGGGGATGACCTAAAGTTCTGGGAGGGAAAGCGACAAGCCAAAGGTCAAAGAGCTACAGAATGGCGAAGTTTGCATCAGGGCTAAACTCTGGTCTCCTGAATCCCAGTCCAGCACTTCTTCCCCCCTCCCCCCGCCCCCCAGACCTCCCTCTCCCTGCTTCCCTACCCCCTTTGATTAAGCTCTTCTTCCCTGATTAAGCCCATTATATCTTCCCCACCAAATTCATCCTATGCACTTCATCTTGTTCATTACTATCCAAAGCAAGGCCTCTACATCAGTCAAGCCTGTCACCTTAAGCCCACTTCAATGCTCATTTACTGGAGAGTCCCTTCAAGCATATGCATAATGTTTGTGGCTTACAGTTTGTTTTTGTTTTTGTTTTTTTTTTTGTAGCTAGCTTAACCTTCTCAAATCCATCAGCTCCTTTAATTTTTTTTCTTTTATATTCTTTTGTATCCACCATGGGCCTTAAAGGTGTTTTGTAAACATTAGTTAAATTAACAAATATTGTCTCTTGAAAAAAACAAATGTTTGCTAAAATAATATATCCTCCCCAAGAGAAAATAAAACTGAGTAGGAAGATGCCTTATCAGTTCTCATTAGAATTTGACAAAGTATACACTAGTTAATTAGCCCTTCGAAAAGGCTTAGATAAGAGCCTGTGGATGCTAATTAACCCCAGGCCCCACACAGACCAAAGGCAGAGAGTAGGAAAATATTTTGAGCAAATTTTGTTTTCAAGAAAGTATGGTTATATGAAAAACAAACATGGCATATTTACAACATTATATGTTTAACTGCTGTAGCAACTGAACCAGACTAGAAGCAAAGGGATCACAAAAACATGGTAGCTCATCTTCAAAGCACCTCACTAACTGCTTAATTCTCAAAACATCTCTCTCAGGTAGAAAAGTCTTATCACACTTAAACAATGGGGAAACTGAGACAGCCAGGCTAAGTGACTTGTAGGGGCCTAAAGTTGTCCAAGGTATATATACCTGAAACGAATGTTCTACACATTTGTTTGCTGCTTATAAACCACTGATAGTCCCTAAACACAGGTGTGCCTCACATTTTAGTCTTCAAAGGTAATTTTTAAAGGGGTATAAATCAAATCTTATTTTCAACATGGAGAGAATGTTCTCAACGTCAAGTGAATTCTTTAGTAAACAACCCCCTCATTTATCCATTTGGTAAATAACCTCCTGCCTTTTTAATCACAAAGCCCCTGGACGAGCAGCTGGACCAGAGGAAAAAGCTAGAATCTACCAATATAATTCACAAAAGAACAGCAATTTGGGGTATTTTTTGAGAGGCTAATAAGTACTTCATTCATTACACTGATTAGAACTTCACATTCACTCTAAAGGTGGGAGTAAGGGTTGACCATCCATGACACAGAAGGATTGTTATTATCAGCACTTGGCAGAATTTCATTCAGCTATTTGAAATCAGGAGAGAGCTCTCTGATCCATTTTAAAAAGGCTTGCAGCCTCTTTAATAAAATTTACAAAAGTATTTCCAAAGCATGAAGTAAGTAGACAGGAAAGGAAGTGCAATGAAGTTGTCTTTTCTGAGTTTTCTGTCCCCTGGAAACCATTACCATCCATCTAAGTTAGCTCAAGGACTTAGTATCATTTTAAGTAATCAAGGGGAAGGCTCCAGGCTTTCTAATATAATTGCTATCTCCAAGGAAGTGCCTTCTTTACTCAGCTAGGTTGTAGGGGAAGAGCATCTCTAGGGATTAAGAATTGAATGATTTGGACTGTAGCTTTTTCAATCATTTTGATGGTGTTTGTCTCAGGAATGAAGTTTTTTTTTTTTCTTTTTTGGTATTTAATGAAAGATGCTGGTCTGTGTGGGTATGCATCACAATGTACCTCTTTGGTGAACACCACTAACCTGACATGCCTGGTATGCTTTCTCCTTAACATTTCAAGAACTACAAATTGCTGATCTCAAGAATATGGATTAACCTGACTGGAAGATGAAAGAAAATAGTATTATCCTAAAAGATTTTTTTTTCTGAGCTACCTGAAGAAGAGACATTTTACAATCAGAATCAGTGAGAGTTTAGAAACTTAATGTGATTGTTTGAGATTCTTGGAAAATGATACCAACACCTTGCTTTTAACACCCTTCTTCATATGCTGGTATAGAATAGATTCCATTACCTACTCCATCTCTGCCTTTTCTTCAGATATCTTAATATACCAGTCGGGCTTTTACCTGCTTTCCAGCCTTCTCAGTCTTGACTTTTGGGGCCATTTGCTTCTCGCCTGAAGCCTCAACTATGCTCTAACCCCTAGGATAAATCTAAATAATAGTTGAGAGGGGGAGCATTTAAAGAGCTCTAACTCAACTCTCTAATCTACACATAATGCAACATCACTGTCATTGCTGATCTGGCCCCAACTCTGTATTCCCGTCCTCATAATTTGATGGCTCTTCTATTCAGTTCACTTTAGCAGGCTTTAATTAGCATCTGTTATGTGCCAGGTACTTTAGTTAGGCCTTGGAGACAGCTCAGCTTACTAAGGTTTCAGACACATAATCTTAATATTATCAACATGTGTTCAGAGCTAGACTTATGCCCAGGGTGCTATGAAAGTCCAGGAGAGACCTTGTCACCACTTTGTATGCTTGTTAATGATGGAAACTGGGCCCCTCCATCCCTCCCTGAACTGTCATGTTGCCTGAGTTTCCTAGTATGCTTAACTTAGTACCCTAGTATGTGTAGATTTGGAATCATGCATGCCCCAGGGTGTATATATACATAGATAAAATATATAGGGACACCTTCCTGTCTCAGTCGGTAGAGCATGCGACTCTTCATCTTGGGGTCATTGAGTTCAAGCCCCATGTCGGGGGTAGAGATTACTTAAAAACATAATAAAATATATGTAAAGTTTCCTACCCTTCCCACAGGCACATTCCAGTCACCTTTCTCAGAACTAGCCACTGTTAAAAATGTCTATGGGTCAGGGCACCTGGATGGCTCAGTTGGTTGAGCATCTGACTCTTGGTTTCAGCTCAGCTCATGATCTTAGCATTGTTGGATCGAGCCCTGTGTCGGGCTCTGCACTGAGCTTGGAGCCTGCTTAAAGATTCTCTCTCTCTCTCTCTCTCCCTCTGCCCCTCTCCCCAGCTTGCATGTTCTCTCTCTTTCTTAAAAAAATTTCTACAGGTCATGCATGTGAATTTTCATTGGATGTCATGGCTTATGAAAAAAAAATATTGAGAAGAATGCTAAACCCAACTAAGCATCAGAGTCACTTGAGTTTCTTTTCAACCAATAAAAATTTCTGTTGTCTTATAGTTTCTGTGGGTTAGGAATTTGGGAGCAGCTTATCTTGGTGGTTCAGGCCCTGGATCTCACATTAGACTACAGTCAAGATGCCAGCTGGGGCTGCAGTCATTTAAAGGTTTGCCTAGGACTGGAGGATCCCTTTTCAAAGTGGCTCACTCACATGAGTGACCTGTTGATGATGGTTGTTGGCAGGAGACCTCAGTTCTTCCCCAAGTCGGCCTCTCTGCAGGACTGCTTGAGTGGCTTTGTGACATGGCACCTGGATTCCCACAGAATGAGTGATTCAAGAGGTCAAAGTGGAAGCTGCAATGTCTTTTACAATCTAGCCTTGAAAATCACACACTGTCACCTCTGCCATATTCTCTTGGTCACACAGATTCTGAGCCAATGTGAGAGGTGACCACACAAGGGTGTGAATAGCAGGAGCTGAGGTTCACTGTGGGTCATCTTGGAGACTGGCTACCATAGGCACAGAACAGAACAGAGAATGTTGAAGAATGAGCTGGATGGAGTGGGGAGGTGGTGAAAATCAGAAAACAACCAGCACCCTTCAATGACCACCCCACTTAAAATATTATATGCATTCCTGCCATTTCATACCACATTATTCTTTTAGTTTTCTTCATGGGACTTAATATGAACTGACACATTATATATTTATTTGTTAACTATTTTATTTGCTAATTCACGCCCCCCACACACACACTAGAATACAAACTCCACAAAATAAGGAATTTAGTCTATTTTGTCCACTGTTGGTACTTAATAACCTTTAATTAAATATTTGTGTATTTGAAAGAGTAATAATTGTGTTTTTTAAAGTGCCAGAGTCCCTGATTTCATTATTAGAAATGTGGATTTTGGAAACCTGGAAATCTACACTCTTCTAAAAGCTCCCCAGGTGATTTTTTAATCATCCCAGTGTGTGAATCACTGCTCTGAACAACAGGGAAGTTTTCTTTGATACACTAAATGGCCTGTCCTAACTGGGGGGTGCCTGGAAATAGAATTGACTATTGGATATAAGGAGAGGGGAAAAAACCATGGTTTTACCTGGCTCTGTGTATGAAGAGGAAATCAGGTTTATCAGGCAGTACAAGATTTTATTTATGCAACATTTACTGAACATCTACTACATGTCAAGCAATGTTATAGGCATTGAAGATACCAAAGGGATAGATGAAACAGACAAAAGTCTTTGGAATCATATAATTTATATTCCAGTGGGAGAGCTGAATGTAAAGGTGGCATGAAGGACAGCATGCCAGAGTCATGAAGCAGAGCACAGCAATAGGCATACAAGTACAATACACAGAACTTGAAGTAAGCAGGTAATTAATACAGACTGTAGGGAAGGATTAAGAGGAAGGGTACTTTTATTTTTTAACTATGCATGTACTGGTTTTACAATTAATTTTTTAAAGTTTTCATGCATAAAGAATTCCCATGAGCATATCTGGGATTGCAAAAAATTCCCCCAGCACTACCTGTAACCCTACTCTCTTCATCTTCCATTCAGAATGCAAGTGAGCACCAGTGACTTCATTATAAAGCAGATCTTGCCAAAGTTTTTACAATTTTATACACTACAGGGCTTTTCACAGCCTTCGATAGATTAATATGCATTATAAATCCCAAATTAGGGGAGGCTCTAGTAAATATATTTCCCAATCTTTTTAAAGATTTTTTAATGTGTATTTATTTTTGAGAGAAACAGAGACAGAGACAGAGCCGGAGAGACAGAGAGAGAGACAGAGAGACAGAGTGCAAGTGGGTGGTGGGACAGAGAGAGAGGGAGACACAGAATCTGAAATAGGTTCCAGGCTCTGAGCTTTCAGCACAGAGCCCAACATGGGGCTGGAACCCACGAACCACGAGATTATAACCTGAGCTGAAGTCAGAAGCTTAACCAACTATTCCACCCATGCTGGTGCCCCATATTTCCCAATCTTATAAGGCCTCAGACTCATTTTCTTTTCCTAAGAAAGTCTCTGGTATATGTGTTGCATGTACGGAATACCCTTTGAGAAATATTGGTTTAGAGCAAAGTTTGAAGTAGTAAGTGGTAGAGATTGGCTACATGTTTATCAAAGATTTTCCTTTTCTTTTCAGACACATAGTTAGCTTATATTCCCCAGCCTCACTTGAAGTTAGGTGCAGCCACATGACTGAGTTCTAGCCAATGGATTGTGGGTAGAATTCTTATATGCCACTTATGGGTGTGATCCATAAAAATATCTCATGCAATCTTTCACAAGCTCTCCTCTTACTTGCCCTCAGATACAGAGGATTCCAAGAAAGACTTTCTT
>NW_024420499.1:6294886-6338002 GCF_014898765.1 Herpailurus yagouaroundi | reverse complement strand
ATTTCTTCAAGTACCCCTTCAGCACCTTTCCCTCTCTCTTCCTCCTCTGGGATACCAATGATGCGTATATTATTTCTTTTTAGTGTATCACTTAGTTCTCTAATTTTCCCCTCATACTCCTGGATTTTTTATCTCTCTTTCTCTCAGCTTCCTCTTTTTCCATAACTTTATCTTCTAGTTCACCTCTTCTCTCCTCTGCCTCTTCAATCCGAGCTGTCGTCGTTTCCATTTTGTTTTGCATTTCGTTTAAAGCGCTTTTCAGCTCCTCGTGACTGTTCCTTAGTCCCTTGATCTCTGTAGCAAGAGATTCTCTGCTGTCCTCTATACTGTTTTCAAGCCCAGCCATTAATTTTATGACTATTATTCTAAATTCACTTTCTGTTATATTATTTAAATCCTTTTTGATCAGTTCATTAGCTGTTGTTATTTCCTGGAGATTCTTCTGAGGGGAATTCTTCCGCTTGGTCATTTTGGATAGTCTCTGGAGTGATGAGGACCTGCAGGGCACTTCCCCTGTGCTGTGGTGTATAACTGGAGTTGGTGGGCGGGGCCGCAGTCCGACCTGATGTCTGCCCCCAGCCCACCGCTGGGGCCACAGTCAGACTGGTGTGTGCCTTCTCTTCCCCTCTCCTAGGGGCGGGATTCACTGTGGGGTGGCGTGGCCTGTCTGGGCTACTTGCACACTGCCAGGCTTGTGATGCTGGGGATCTGACGTATTAGCTAGGGTGGGTAGGCAAGGTGCACGGGGGCAGGAGGGGCAGGCTTAGCTCGCTTCTCCTTAGGTGATCTTCTTCAGGAGGGGCCCTGTGGCAGCAGGAGGGAGTCAGATCCACTGCTGGAGGTTTGGCTCCGCAGAAGCACAGAGTCGGGTGTTTGCGCGGAGCGAGCAAGTTCCCTGGCAGGAACTGGTTCCCTTTGGGATTTTGGCTGGAGGATGGGCGGGGGAGATGGCGCTGGCGAGCGCCTTTGTTCCCCGCCAAACTGAGCTCTGTCGTCAGGGGGCTCAGCAGCTCTCCCTCCCTTTGTCCTCCAGCCTTCCCGCTTTCCCAGCAGAGCTGTTAACTTATGACCGCCCAGACGCTAAGTCGTGCTTGCTGTCGGAACACAGTCCATCAGGCCCCTCTGCTTTTGCCAGCCAGACTGGTGGGCTCTGCTTGGCCGGGGAGCCGCCCCTCCGCCCAGGCTCCCTCCCGCCAGTCCGTGGAGCGCGCACCGCCTCGCCGCCCTTCCTACCCTCTTCCGTGGGCCTCTCGTCTGCGCTTGGCTCCGGCGACTCCGTTCTGCTAATCCTCTGGCGGTTTTCTGGGTTATTTAGGCAGGTGTAGGTGGAATCTAAGTGATCAGCAGGATGCGTGGTGAGCCCAGAGTCCTCCTACGCTGCCATCTTCCCTCTTAGCCTCCAAGGAAGACTTTGATGGCAAAGGTTGGCAATTTATATGGTCCATGGATAAAATCCAACCACTGCCCATTTCTGTGAATAAAATTTTTCTTGGAATGCAGCCACACTTGTTCATTTAAGCTTTGTCTATGGCTTCTTTCATGTTACAATAGCAGAGCTGGGTAGTTATGAGAGACAATGTATGGCCTACAAAGCCTGAAGTATTTACTACCTGGTCACTTACAGAACATATTGCTGCCCTCTGCTTTAGGCCATGACACAAACATGATGGAAGGTGCTTGGGTGCTTTGATGACTACGTGGAACAGAGGCACCTGTTTCCTTCATGGACTCACATTGGACCTTTATTATGTTAAGCCCCTGAAATTTGGTTTGTTTTGTTTTAGTTACTGCAATTGATCTAACATATTGTTAAGGGCTGTGCTGCATATTCTGCTTGCCTCTCCAGATCTACTTTTTTCTATTCTGTTTTGTGCCCAGGGAAAATGCCCACACTTTTGTAAGTAGTCACTTCATTAAATTCTCTTTAATTAGTCTTTTGAGTATGCCATCTGCTTTCTACTGAGATCCTGACCGATGCATGGAATAAACTTGAGTCTGGTTTATTTATATCAGAAAATCACAAATTTTAGTGTGTTATTACTACTGTGTTATTTAAAGTACACCTCACAACTGATGGAGGCATACTAGTAGCATTAGAGCATTACATGTGAAAAAATACTAGAGTTGTCCCCATATGACATTTAAAAGAAATTAATATTTTTAAAAAGCTCTCAAGGCTGGATGGTACAGAAGAAAAAACATCCCACCAGGAGTTGGAGACTCAGAATCATCTATTTGCTCTACAAATTTTCTTTTTGACCTCTGTCTTCATTATTGCCAACAACCAGAGTCCTTCAGAGTTCTTCAAGAGGCTGAACCCAGTGGTCTGTCCTACAAATCCCACTGTCACCAATATTTAATAATGATCCCAAGAATCCACTAACTGACCCACCACACTAAGGATTCAGCATGGAATCTCCTGGGTTTATGCATTATTGAGACTTTTTAGCAGACGAGTTTCTGCTTTACACTCAGTTAACTAGGTAATGCCATCTATCCATTTCCATAACACAATCTAATCTTAATATATCTAATTAACATAGGTTAAATTTATGAAGGCTATTTTTCACTTCTGTGAATCAAGACTGCTGTTGATATTCTTTCCTATATAAATTGCTCACTACAGCTTAAGGAGATTATCTCAGTAAACTAGTGCATAAATAGCTGAATTGCCATTTAAGAAAAAAATGTTAAACTGACTTTTTGGAAACTGGATTTCTTCAGAGCTAGAGGAATAGATCATGCACTGGCCAGAGTGAATAGTGAGGTATCCATTGGCCCACAGGTTATTTACTGGGCTTTATAATGGACAGGGGAGTGGATACACATTGGGCCTAGGACCTTTTCCACAAAGCAATAACATCAATTTCAATCCAGAACAATCTGTGGTATTGATTAACTTTTGGGATCTCTTTCACCACTACTGATCTCTCTCATCTTTTATTCAACCATTCCCTGAAAGAAATTTAGAGACAACTCTGGAACACCTGAGGCAAATCTACTTGCAAATTCGTTGCACCATTTTACCTCCTCAGTTTACAACCTGTCCTTAGAGAATGGGGAAACTGTCTAGAATTTCAACTCTTTCTGAAATTATACTATGAAGGAAATTGAACGGCAAGTTGGCAGCTCAGGGTTCTTGAGTCACTAAGTTACTGTGTGTCCTTGAACATATTGCCAAACTGGTATGGACCTTGGTTTACTCACCTATAAAAAAGGGATAATAATCATCTATTTCATAGGGTTGTTGAAAGGATTCAAAGAGATACATGCATATAAAGCACTTATTACAATGACTGGGACATGGTGAGCACTATTATTATTAGAATATTATTTCCATAAAGTAGATAAACACCACTTACAACTTTATTTTTCACCTACTCTTCAATTGTAAGACATCTGCGATTAAAATGCCTACTTCATCACTATCTCTTTAAAATGCTGTATCTTAAATCATGGGTGTATTATTAAACTATAAGTTGTATTTTTAATTTTTGTTTTATCCATGTTTGTCTACCTCTAAAAATTCCCTGAGAACTGTAGGTTATGTCTTACGCCTTAAGGTTCCTGACTGATATCCCCAGAGAAACAGTCAAGTAACATAAATGAGTGAAGCAGGCTGGGTGGGCATTGAGGTCTATGCCTCCTCTAAAGGGGAAGCTCATTGAGCCTGGCTGAACATTGCCATGTGGGAAAGTAAGCCAAGTGTAGCTACATTCTAGCATATTTTTAAAAAACAAGCTGAACCATTTATCTGTACCTTTAAAAAATGTGCATTGTCTTTATGTTTACATGTTAAAAACAAACTAACTTAAAATATTGTGCAGACCAAATAAAAGATAGCTACACCTTCAGGCTAGATTTGGCCGCACTCTTTCCTAGCTTGTGTGACTTTAGGCAGTTACTTAACCTCCTTGTACCCCAGCTTCCACAACTGCAAAATGAGAATTATGTACCTAACTCTTAAATGGTTACGGAGATTCAAGGAGGTAATGTATGTAAACAAAACCATTAGAACACTACATAGCACGTTGTAGCACTTAATAAATGTTGATTACTATCATATTCATTAAAAAGTTATTGGCAACAAGAGTATCATTAACAACAACAACGTTATTAATGTCAACAGCATTAGTACATAGTCTAACATATATATGTCTATGCAATTGATCATATTACAATTAATAATTGATATTATTATTCTTCCTCAGTTTAGCACAGTACTAGGCACAAAGTAAGAACTTTTCATTCTCAATTTTACTCTTTTTTCTCACTCCTTATGACTAATGCAATATCAGGTCATGTTAATTCTTTTTTCTAAAGTCATAGTTTATCTCTTTTTTTAATGTTTATTTTTGAGAGAAAGAGAGCACACGTGCACATGCAAGAGCAGGGGAGGGGCAGAGAGAGAGGGAGACAGAGAATTCCAAGCAGGCTCCGGGCTGTCAGCACAGAGCCCAATGCAGGGCTTGAACTCATGAACTGTGAGATCATGATCTGAGCCAAAATCAAGAGTCAGACGCTTAACCAACTGAGCCCTGCAGGTGCCAGGGGCCCCGCAGGTCATATTAATTCCAGTGCATGCATTCATTTCTCTTTTTCTTTAGAATGTGAATTTTCCTTTCCACCTCCACTATTACTAATTTTATGCCCCCATCATTTCTCGCCTAGGTTATAACAGTGGTGTCTTCACTGGTTTCTCAGCCCTAGGTTTCATCTCCTCCAATCAACTTCCAATTCAGCACCCAGAGCTGAAATACAAGTATGCTCACATCTCACCTCTGCTGAGAAATCTTCAAATGCACCCCAACAATAATATGCACTTCTCTTTTATCTCCACTATTTCTAGCAGAGTTTCAACCCTGGAACCTCCTCTTGCTTGCTATGTGAACTTTGGAAGGTTACCAAGCCTCAGTTTTCTCATATATCCTCCATTAGGTGGTTGTCAGGATTAAATGATTTAATTTAATGTGCATAAAGGAGTTAGCACAGTGCCTGGCACATAATAAGTACTTGATAAATGGAAATATTATCATCAGTCCAGTCTGATTAATGGTTATGTTAACCTCTACTTTAGTCTTTGAGATCCAGGTACAAAGAAAATCTTGATTATTCCATATTTTTCTACCCATGAACATGTGTATTGTGATGAACTGTAATTCCCAGCGCAAGCACTGTGGAAACCTCCCCATTAAAAACTACAATAACCAAGAGCCATAAATAAAAAGCAAATATTGTGAGGAGATAAAATGGAACACAAAACAAAATTTAAAAACATCTGTGATTAATTCAGAAGCATACAGGAATGGAAAAACAAAGGAACAAAGAACAGGGGGAAAGCAAATAGAAAACAAATAGCAAGTAACCAGACTTAAACCCAACCATAACAATTATTACATTCAAAGTAAATGGACTAACTACTGCAATTTAAAGGCATAGATTGTCAGAATGGATAAAAAGCAAGATCCATTTGACTCAACTATAGAATCATAATTTTAGTATAAAAAGCCATACTTTAAATAAAGAGAAAATCAGATAAAATTGACTTTAAAACAGTGTTACTAGAGATAAGAGGGGCATTTAATAATGGTAAAATCATTTAGGAAGATATAAAAATTATAAACATATATGCATTTTAACAGAACACCAAAATACATAAAGCAAAATCAACAGATGTGAAGGGAGAAAACAATTCATCAAAAGTAGTTGGAGACTTTAATTCCTCACTTTCAATAATGGATACAAGTAGGCAGAAGATCAATAAGAAAAGAGGAGACTTGAACAACACTATAAGCCTAACAGACATCTATAGATTATTCCTTTGAACAACAGCAAAATATACATTCCTCTTTATTGCACATGGAATATTTTCCAGGACATACCATATGCTAGTACATGAAACAAACCTCAATACATTTAAAAGGATAGAAATAATACAAAGTATGTTCTGCAACTACAGTGTAATGAAATTAGAAACAATAGCTGGAAAATACTTGGGAAAATCACAAGTATGTGGAATTGAACCATTCTCTTAAATAACCAGTGGATCAAAGAAGAAATAAAAAGCAAAATCATAAAATACTCTGAGATAAATAAAAATAAAGACAAACTTACCAAAACTTATGACATGCAGCTCAAACAGTGCTTAAAGAGAAATTTATAGCTATAAATGCTTATATTAAGACAGAAGAAAGATCTCAAATCAATAATCTAAAATTACACTTTAAGGAATTGGAAAAGGAAGAGCAAACAAAACTGAAAATAAATTAATGTAATATACTGTATAACATGATCATCTCAATAGACCCAGAAAAGGCATTTGACAAAACCCAACATGCTTTTATGATAAAAACATTCAATGAACTGGGAATAGAAAATTTCCTCAATGTGATAAAGGACATCTACAATAAGCCTAAAGTTAATATCAAACTTAATGGTAAAAGACTGAAGGTTTTCCTCCTAAGATTAGGAGCAAGACAAGGATGTTCATTCTCACCACTTTTATTCAGCAGTGTACTGTGAAAATTGTACCCAGAGCAATTAGACAAGAAAATGAAATCAAAGTCATACATATTATAAAACAGCAAAACTATCTATTGACAAATGACATAATAATGTATATAAAAAATCTAAGAAATCCATTAAAACTAGTAAAAGAGAAACTACTAGAACTAGTAAAGAGTCCAGCAAAGTTGCAGGATACAAGATCAGTACACAAAAATCAATTATATTTTTTGTATTTTATGTGTGTATGCATGTATTTATTTATTTATTTATTTATTTATTTATTTATTTATTTATTTATTTTAGAGAGAGAGAGTGCATGAGTGAAGGGGAGGGGCAGAGGGGGAGAGAATCTTAAGCAGGGTCCTCACTGAGCATGGAGCCCAACATGAGGCTTGATCCTATGACCCTGGGATCATGACTTGAGCCAAAATAAAGAGTTGTACACTCAACTGACTGAGCCACCCAGGTGCCCCCAAGTATATTTCTATACATTGGAAATGAATAATTGGAAAGTGAAATTAAGATAACAATTCAGGGGCCTGGGTGACTCAGTCAGTTAAGTGTCTGATTCTTGATTTCAGCTGAGGTCATGATTTCACAGATCATGGGATCTAGCCCTGTGTCCAGATCCACACCGACAGTGTGGAGCATGCTTGGGATTCTCTGTCTCTGTCTTTCTGTCTCTCTCTTTCTCTGCCCCTCCCATGATTGCACATGTGTGGTCTCTCCAAAATAAATAAATAAGCATTAAAAAGAAAGCAATTCCATTTATAATAGCACCAAAAGAATAAAATACATAGGATTTAATTCAATAAAAATGTATAGAATCTATACTCTGAAATCAGTAAAACATATTTGAAAAAAAATTTAAACCTAAATGAGTGGAAATAGGGGTGCCTGGGTGACTCAGTCAGTTAAGTGTCTGACTCTTGATTTTGGCTCAGGTCATGATCTCACAGTTCATGGGTTGGAGCCCTGCATCAGGCTCTGTGCTGCCAGGTGGAGCCTGCTTGGGTTCTGTCTCCCTCTCTCTCTGCCCCTGCCCTGCTTGCTCTCTCTCTAAATAAATAAATAAATAAAAATAAACTTACTAAATAAATAAGTAAATAAATAAATAAATAAATAAATAAAATCCATGTTCAATGATCAGAAAATAATATTTTAAGATGGTGAGACTCCCCTGTTGATCTATAAATTCAATTCAATTCCCACCAGAATCCCAGCTGGCTTCTTTGTAAAAAATTTCAAGCTGATTCTAAAATCCATATGGAATTGCAAGGATCTCAGAATAGCCAAATTGGTTTTGAAAAATAAGATCAGGGGCGCCTGGGTGGCGCAGTCGGTTAAGCGTCTGACTTCAGCCAGGTCACGATCTCGCGGTCCGTGAGTTCGAGCCCCGCGTCGGGCTCTGGGCTGATGGCTCAGAGCCTGGAGCCTGTTTCCGATTTTGTGTCTCCCTCTCTCTCTGCCCCTCCCCTGTTCATGCTCTGTCTCTCTCTGTCCCAAAAATAAATAAACGTTGAAAAAAAAATTAAAAAAAAAAAAGAAAAATAAGATCAAAGTTGTAGGATTCACACTTCCTGATTTCAAAACTTAACACAAAACAACAGTAATCCGGACAGTGTAGTATTGGTGTAAAGATACACATATAGATCAATGGAATAGAATTGAGACTACAGAAATAAACCCATTCATCTGAGTCAATTTATTTTTGGCAGGATTTCAGGATCACTCAATGTGGAAGGAAGCCTTTTCAACAAATGATGCTGTGACAACTGGGTATCCACATGCAAAAGAATGAAGTTGGCTTCTTACTTCACACCATATACAAAATTTACCTGTAAATGGATTAAAATCCTAAACATAAGAGTTAACACTATAAGGCTCTTAGAAGAAACCAGAGATAAATCTTCAGATCTGGCAATGGATCTTTAAATATGACTCCAAAAGAATGAGCAATAAGGGGAAAAAATATAGTGGACTTTGTTAAAATTAAAAACTTTAGTGCCTCAAAGGACATCATCAAGAAATTGAAAATACATCCCAGGTAATGGGAGAAAATATTTGCAAATCATATATCAAAGGTCCTTATATTTAGAACACATAAAGTACTCTTACAACTTAGTAATAGGAAAACAACCCAATTAAAAATGGACAAATGAGGGGCACCTGGGTGACTCGGTTGAGCATCTGACTCTTGATTTCGACTCAGGTCATGATCTTGTGGTGTGTGGACTGGTGTCCTGCATTGGGCTCCACCCTGACAGTGTGGAGCCCACTTGGGATTCTCTCTTTCCTTCTCTCTCTGTCCCTTCCCTGCTCTCTCTCTCTCTCTCTCTCTCTCTCTCTCTCTCACACTCTCTCTCTCTCTCTCTCTCTCTCTCTCTCTCTCTCTTTCTCAAAATAAATAAACTTTAAAAATGGACAAATGAGCTGAATAGACATTTCCCCAGAGGAAATGTATAAATGGCCAATAAGCACATGGAAAGATGCTAAACATCATTAGCTATTAGGGAAATGTAAATCAAAACCACAATGAGATACCACCTCATACCCACTAGAACGGCTATAATTGAAACGTCAATAACAGGTGCTGACAAGGATGTGAGAACTGAAACCTTCATACACTGCTGGTGGTAATATAAAATGGTGTAGCCATTTTGGAAAACAGTCTAAATGGTTCCTTAAAAAGTTAATATAGATATCATTTGACCCATCAATTCCACTCCTATGTATATCCTCAAGACATCGGTAAACATATGTGAATGTCCATAGCAACACTGTTCATAATAGCCAAAAAGTGGAAAAAATCCAAATGTCTTTAAACTGATGAATGGATGAATAATACATGGTTTATTCACATGATGGAATGTTATTCAACCATAGAAAAGAATGAAGTACTAATTTATGTACAAATTAATGAACCTTGAAAATATTTCTGCTAAATGAAAGAACCCAGTTAAAAACATCACATACCGTATGATTCCATTTATATGAAATGTCAAGAATAGGCAAATTTCTAGAGACAGAATGTAAATTAGGAGTTGCTTAGGATCCGGGCAGATGAGGTTATGGGGGGGTCATTCCTAATGGGTATAGGATTTCTTTTTGAGACAGTGAAAGTGGTTCAAACTTGACCATGGTGATGGTTGTATGTATTTGTAAATATACGAAATATCATTGAATTGTACACTTTAAATAAGCGAATAGAATGCTGTTAGATGAATTAAGCCTCAATAAAGCTGTTACTAAGTAACTATAAAGACATAGGTACGTTGAAAGTAAAAGGATGGAAAAAATCTCTCTTGCAAATAGTAATCGCAAGGAAGCCAGTGTGGCTATATTATCATTTTTAACCTGTCCATCTTACCTACTAAAACTGTGAGCTCCTTGAAGGCAGGGGCCACATACATCTGGGTTATGGATTTCTAGCACCTAGCACAATGCCTGGAGCATATAAGGTATTCATTATCTACTTGTAAAATCATTGAATTATTTACTGGTTGATTTACATTAAAATTAGTAGTAAATTCTACTTGCAACAATATGAATAAATCTCACAGACCTGATGAGACAAAAAAGCTAGACTATGATTCCATTTTTATAAAGTTTAAGAACAGTCAAAAATAATTTATGGTAATAGAAGTTAAATAGAAATGAGTCTCATGCAATTCTAGAAATGTTCTATATCTTCATCTAGGTGGTTGTTTTTCTGTATTGAACTGAACAGTTAAGGTTTTTATACATTATTGAATGTGTATTACTCCTCAATAAAAAATTGACACTAAAAATGATCCATATATGAATACAGGTTCTGGGGTTCTATGTTGCTAGACACCACCTTCTTTATAAAACTATATTTATGCAGGGGACCTGGGAGGCTCAGTTGGTTAAGCAACCGACTTCGGCTCAGGTCATGATCTCGTGGTCCGTGATTTCAAGCCCCGCATTGGGCTCTGTGCTGACAGCTTGGAGCCTGGAGCCTGCTTTGGATTCTGTGTCTCCCTCTCTTTCTGTCCCCCGTTCATGCTCTGTCTCTCTCTGGCTCTCAAAAATAAACGTTTAAAAATATTTAAAAAAGAAAACTACATTTATGTATATTATTGAGTGAAGCTTGTATTTATATTAATATTATCACCATCCCACCCCAACAGAATCCAATTTACCATTGTTTGTCTTTGCCTCCTCATGCATTACAGAAAACAATAAGGACAAGAGTACCCTTTACTAGTGAAGTTTATAAACAGCTCTTTCATCAAAGGCTAACCACATGTTACTACTGTATGGCCTTCCACATGCTACTTCTGGAACATCAGATTTTGACTCACAGTTTAAAATGGGAAAAGGGGCGCCTGGGTGGCTCAATCAGTTGAGGATCTGACTCTTGATTTCGGTTCAGGTCATGATCCCAAGGTTATGGGATCGACCCCCACATTGGGCTCTGCACTAAGTGTGGAGCTTGCTTAGGATTCTCTCTCTCTCTCTCTCTCTCTCTCTCTCTCTCTGCCCCTCTCCCCCACTCTTGCTCTCTCTCTAAAAATAAAGTAAAATAAAATAAAATAAATAAAACAAAGTAAAACAAAACAAAAAACCAAAAATAAAATAAAATAATATAAAATAAAATAAAATAAGAAGAACATCTATTTGGGGGTTGAGGGAGACTATTCTCCATGATGGCAGATCCTGCCTGCACTATGAAATGTGCTCCCTCAGCTAAAAGAATCAATCTTAAGGTGAGGAGCAGAAGCCCCCCTGATAGTATTCATTCACAAAGAAAAATACTGTGGGAGGAAAAATCACAATCAGCAGATACTATAACTCTAGGTATCTCATATTTTTCTTTAACCAGATATCTAGAAAGCATTATATCTGATAGAATAGAAGTGACTCGACTCCTTTGGTTTATCCTGTCAGTCTGATTAAGCACTTTGTGCATTTCCTTTACCTTTTTATGTGCCTTGAGCTCTATTTTACATTTACCTTTACAGTTTGCATGGCAGTTTGAACAAATGTACTATGCTTATGCCAGCAGACACTTCACATTTTCTGAACCCAACTCCTGGCCCAAGAGTTACTCACTAAAACAGTTCAAAATATATTAATCTAGCTTTTTTCAAAGGATTTCATAATAAGAGAGGCTGACCTCATTTTACATCCCTGTTAACCATCTTGTAGTTTTATGATAAATCAGAACAAACACTAGTTGTGTTCCTTATATTCCCCCTTTAAAACATGACTGATCCAAGACTGCTTTAACTCGCATTAAACCATTCACGCTGTCATTCTAGACATATCTGTTTTAAAATGTTATTTCTCTGTCCTCCCTTTTCATAGCACCCCTCTCTCATTCTCCAAACTCTGGGGGAAATGCAGCAAATAAGATTAATTCTTGAGAGCAAACTGTCAACTGTTTATGGAGTAATGGAAGTTGGATAAAAACTGCTTTCCCCAGGTATGTGAGAGCACTAGCCTGTACCTGTGCTCTCACTGTTCACACATTCCTCTGTTGTGGAATTCAGGTCAGAAACTCTGTATCCCCCACCTCTACTCCTCCTCCTACTCTCTCCACCCTCCCTTCTCAAGGCCTCCCAAGAATGAATTCACAACCTTGGAATGAAGAAGGTGAACAGAGCTTTTCTTTACTCATCTTAACGTCTGTGCCCTGGCTTGGGTTTTCCCAAATTGAGTGAATTCATCAAATGTGTAGGGACAGAGAAGCTCCCTCTTATTAAGTGCACTCCAGCACGGCATTTCTCTTATCTAAAGTCTGTGGCCCAGTGCCTGAACTCCTAGCAGTGAGATACCTATACGAGTGTCCTGTTAATTCTTTCAGGACAGTAAGGTATGATCCAGAACTACCTCCTAATGCTAAATAATCATTTAACAGGCTGGTTGGGGGAAATAAAGCTTATCATTCTAAAACAATTCAAGGCACTATTTGCTTAAGATCTTTAAAATGATGTCATGCAGAAGGTGAGTCACAGGAAGAGTGTTCAATGCTGACTGAGAAGTCAGAGACTAGACAATCAATGTAATTCAGCCTGGGCTCCATCTTCGTTCTGCCTATCCAATTTCCATGTCTATTTCAAGGCCTACCTCATGTTCCACTGGATCCAGGAAGCCTTCCTTGACCACCAAGGCAAATGCTGAATGCTTTCTCTTCTGATCACTTATTACCTGAACTTGGCATTTATTTTAAAATGCTTTCCATCTGTAATGACTTTCTATGTATGTATATCATACCTCTTACATACAACTTTCTTGAAAATAGAAACCTTGTCTTCCACATTACATTTTCCACAAAGGCAGTTATACACACAGCAGATTCTGAATCCTCAACTCAAGAAGAGCCTCTCTCCTTCACTAAGCCAGACCCCATCTATTCTTCAAGGACTACCACAAATAAACACATAGTCCACATAAGAATAATGTGTTTGGTAATGTAAATGCAGCTTCAAGACAAGCCCTTCAGCCCTCCCTTCTAATCAGATTGCTACCCCCTAAGCCTCTCCTATATAGAAGGTCTGAATCAGCCACAGTGGTGATGATCTTTTCTTTGAGGTCTTCCAACCACCCCAATAGACGTTAATCACTAAACATTCAATAATTTTGTCATTTATTGTTGTTACTTGAATATAGTCAGCCTTATACTTTTCTTTAGCTCTTTTTTTTTTGTTATTATATCTTGTTTCTCAAAGTAGTTATTAAATTACGGGATGATTGGGGTCAGCATATTCTATTTGCTTCATCGGCCACAGCCTCTAAATGCAGTTCTGTGTGAATACTAAACATTCCAAAAATGATATTGAATATGTGGAAGATATTCAAGACAAGAAAAATGCTAGGCAAAAAGAACATGCAGATAGGAGCCATCTAACTCCCTAAGCAAAATACATGGATAGGTATAGTGATGTATTTATGTTCCAAAGACATTGCAGGGAACTGATGCTAGTTTGCAGCTTTTCTTGAACAAGTAAATTAGTCTCTGCTTATACTCAGAGGTCCATGTGGTGTTCATCCTCAGTGCAAACCTATTTCCCTACAATTGGCACCAAGCAAACAAATTCTATTCCAGTTTGTTTATTAAAAAACCCTGCAAATTAGACAAGCTGTACCTTTTTGAAAGGTTTAATTCACTGACATTTTGTTTCAAGATGGCCACCTGAAGCACAAAATGAATAATCAGATATTTATTGAGCTCCTTATGCATTGCAAGACCCTGTGCTAAATGAAATATCCTCAACATCTACAAAATGGGTGACTTCTGAAAATTATTTTGAAAGAGAAAAGCACACAAAGCCGCAAGCAATCTATGATAAAATACTTAAATAAAGCTCATCTTTGCTCAGTCAAAAAGTACTCTCCCCACCCTGCCCTCGCAGCAAGAACTGACTTAACAATGAATCAATCTTTGCAAACCTTAGTAGGCACTGCCCATCTATTTTAGGCATTATCAGATTCTGAGTCACTTTGCTTTTGCAATTTGTTCTGTAAATTTTCCCTCATTAAAGATCAGACCCTTAGAAATCCTAGAGCTAGGAAGGTCTAAGAAATTGTCCAGGGGTTCTTGTAATTGTGGTGTGTGTGTGTGTGTGTGTGTGTGTGTGTGTGTGTGTGTGTGTTGCATGTGCACATGTGTGCACACAACACAGACTTTTTGCAGTCTGGCAAAGGTTTTGGATACCTTCTCAGAATTATGTTTTTAAGTGCATAAACTAAGATTAACAGCAATTCCTATCATTTAACCTTCAAAAACAGGCAAAATTGATCTATGGTGTCAAAAATCAGGATAAGTGTTACCCTTCGGGGGTACGTATTGGAAGGAAGCATGAGGGGCCCTTCTGGAGTGCAGGCAAGACTTTTGTTTCTTCTGGATGCTAATTATACAGTTATGTTCACCTTGTAAAAATTTACTGAGCTGTACATTTATGGTTTGTGCGTTTTTTTATGGATGTATGTTCGACTTCAATGAAAAAGTTAAAAAATAAATAAGATGTACCATTACAAAGACATCTATCACACTGAAATATAGTTCTATCCACAGGCCCTTAGTGGGGTCCCCTCCCTAGGTTAAGAACCCAGAAAAAAGAGGTAGGATATATAAAAAGAATTGAGATAGGAGCTCCTCATTTCTAAGAGTTAATAATCTGGCAGAGGGGAAAAAAACCTGGAAAACCTGAAATTTGAAGAAACCAATAAGTATCCACAATAAGAGTTAAATGAGAGGGAAAGGCAAAAGAAAAAAAGTGGGAATAAGTACTTTGGAACTAGAGTATCAGGGCAGAATAAGTAGAGGATGTGGAATCCATGCTGTAAATGGAAGAATGTAAAGTGTTTGGGCAAGTTGTAGTATGGCCAGTCAAGGGCTTGAAAGACTTTACCTATTTGGCCAAGGCGAAGGAGGCCAGTAGGTAGTATGGAATAAAGCTGGTGACTACAGCTAGGTACGGAATGGGAAGAGGATTTTGAACTTGGATTTCTTATTAATAGGAAACCACTGAAGAGTTTTTAGCAAGACACTAAGAGAAAATGCTGTTTTACTAATTCATTAAGTTTGATACAGCAAAAGTTGACTAAATGCCTACTTGGTTCAATGTACTATGCTAGATTCTGCCTTGGTTGACGGTTTTAAATAGTATCTAAGATGCTCTGTTTTGTGCCTTTCAGAAGTACCAGACCTGTCTATTTTGTAAATTGCTGAATTAAATTTACATTCTAGGTTGGTATAAATTAGACTGGAATTTATTCAAAATTCCAACTCTTTGGATATTACAAATCAAGCAAAACTGGGGCAAAAAGACAATAGGATATGTTCCTATTTGGGTCAGGAACATGCCTCAAAGTTTTTAGTTGGATTGTTTCCAAGCATACTGTTTGTCCAAGTGTTTCCCCTTCAGGCAATGTTCTTTTCAACACACAAAATGCTAGGGCTGGATACAAGATCAGACACCCAGAGGAGGCAGAAGATTTTAATAATCATTGAATAGCCCAATGATTCACCCTAGCATCTTTCATTGTTAACCATCTTGAAAGTCTGATAATGAAAAAGGATTGTGGAAGAGTCCATCCAAGTACATAAACCCAGACAATAGAGAAGCTCTGAGACTTCCCAGCCCACTCTGTTTTCCTACTTGTCTAACAGAGAGGTCACGGTGAGTTGGAAGGTATGGATAGTCAGTTTTACATTGAGGAAGATAATGGAGATGGCTAATTTCAGGGAGTTTATTTTCAGTGCCTGAAAGCTATTCTGTCTTTGTCATCATTACTACCAGTCAAGGCATGCTTTATGATTTCTACAAGACATTCTATCCAGACTATATGGCTGCCAATAAAACATTTCTTTTCTGAAGACCAACACTAAGCCTCCTTTATTATGAGGTGAAGGTTAGTAGAGATTAGTATTTGCTAGGAAAACATGTTTAAGACAATTTTGTAAGGAATGGTTTCTATATTTTGCTGTTACTATTGCTAGGAAAAAGTCTTTAGGTTTGTAGTATAGTTCAACTTGCTTCTCCTCTTCTCTTCTCTTCTCTTCTCTTCTCTTCTCTTCTCTTCTCTTCTCTTCTCTTCTCTTCTCTTCTCTTCTCTTCTCCTCTCCTCTCCTCTCCTCTCCTCTCCTCTCCTCTCCTCTCCTCTCCTCTCCTCTTCCCTCTCCTTCTTCAGAGTGCCTTAAAATATAAGACTTCTCTTTTACAGTGTATAAAGACTTTGGCCATACAAATTATATACAGGTGTTACTGCTTCATTGTTCATCTTAGCTTGGAATAGATTATCAGCATTTAAATAGTCACTCCCAGATTTTCATGGCTCACTTATATTTGCCCTTAGCTCAAGACTGGAGCAATGAAGAAGCAATGATGAAAGGAATATGCCTTCTATCTGGGCTTCAAGTATAGCAGGGTGAAATGCCTATGCCTCACTTCACCAGAACGTCAGAGTAAAAGAACCTTTTGTAATTTTCATTTTGGTCTCAGAAAATCTCTTTTCCAGCTCCCAAGAAAGATCTGACTTCTCTTTATTGAAAAAGACACAAGCAAGTATGTGTGTGTATGTTTATATTTATACACACACACATACATACATGCACTTACATATAAACAATAGGTAGTCTTTACCTCGTTACGTAGTGATAAATTGAGCTTTTCTTGTGCACATGTAAATGTTTTCTGGTGCGTGGCATTTGTCTACTAACTTTTTCATGATATATTTTTGACACAAAAAGTTTAGAAAGTGTTCAAATGTATCAATATTTTCTTTTATGCTTTCAGATCTTTTTTTTTTAATTTATATATGAAATTTATTGTCAAATTGGTTTCCATACAACACCCAGTGCTCATCCCAAAAGGTGCCCTCCTCAATACCCATCACCCACCCTCTCCTCCCTCCCACCCCCCATCAACCCTCAGTTTGCTCTCAGTTCTCAACAGTCTCTTATGCTTTGGCTCTCTCCCACTCTAACCTCTTTTTGTTTTTTTTCCTTCCCCTCCCCCATGGGTTCCTGTTAAATTTCTCAGGATCCACATAAGAGTGAAACCATGCTTTCAGATCTTTATAACAGTATTTACCCCCTACTTTTTATACTTATGAGAATATTTCTCTACATTCTCTTTTAGGATTTTGGCAGTGTTTCTCTCTTCCATTTAAAACTTTACTATACCTGGCATATACCTTGCATGCAATACAGATTAGACTTTTTCAAACTTATTAGTCAACTGTCTCCCAAACCTGACTTGAGATGTTACCTTCATGTACATACTTGGATATGTGTCTGAAATTGGTAATTTCTTGAGCTTTTAGAAATGTGCACATCCTTTGACTTAGCAATTTTACTTGCAGTTATGTATCCTAGGGAAAATTATAGATAAGTATAAAGCCTCAGCTATAAAGAACGTTAATCAGAGCATTATCCATAAGAATTTATATTGAAAATAACCTAAAATGTATACACATAGGAGAGTACCTGAACACATTATGGTATAACCATTTGATATGATATAAGATAGCCATTACAAGACTATATATAATTAGGGATATGATATGAAAAATATTCATAATTTTGGTAAACGAAAATAAGAAATTACAACAAAGTAGTATGTACAGTAATATCACATTCATGTAAGTTACAAATGCACACACATACACAAAAACTATTGGAAGGATATATGCTAAAATGGTGGGGATTGTGGAATTATGAGTGATCACATTTTTCTTGTTCATGCTTTTCAGTATTTTCCTACTTTCTTTAATAAAGATATATTATTTTGTAATCAGGAAATTTTAAGTTTTATTTTCAAATAAGATAAAATTAGTATTATTTACATGCTAACAGAGAGTAACCAAAGTGAAATTTGAGAAATAAAGTTTATTCAGGTCATGATCTCACAGTGTGGGATTCTGTCTCTCCTTCTCTTTGGCCTTCCCCAGCTTGTGCTCTCTCTCTCTCTCTCTCTCTCTCTCTCTCTCTCTCTCTCTAAATAAATAAATAAATAAATAAACTTAAAAAACTTTAAAATATAAAAGTGTTTATAAAAATATAAACTAAAAATATAAAAACTTCTATGGAGGTCAAATAAATTGTCAGGGAGTTATCCACATACTATTGTACAAAAATCTCTCTACTGAGGGCAGCAGATATTTTTTTCTTCTCCTTTAATTTATTATAATGGTAAATTACATTTATATATGTCCTAATGTCAAGAATACTATTGCATTCCTGGAATCAGTTGAAAATGTCATGAGATTTTTCTTTTTTTATATCCTGATGGGTTTAATTTCCTGATATTTTGTTTAGGATCTTTACATCTATGTTCATGAAAGAAACTATCCAGTAATTTTACTCTCTCATTGCCATTATCTTTTTTTTTTTTTCTCCTAAAGGTTATCCTGATCTCATAGAATGAGTTGGGTAGGAGGATACTGTAAGTTTCTCTATTCTCTGAAAGGATTTGTATACAGATTGGGATAATCTGTTTCATGAAAATTTGGTAAAACTTAAACTACAGAATTCATTTTTATTTTTTTTTATTATTTATTTATTTATTTATTTATTTTTTAATTTTGTTTTCAACGTTTTTTATTTATTTTTGGGACAGAGAGAGACAGAGCATGAACGGGGGAGGGGCAGAGAGAGAGGGAGACACAGAATCGGAAACAGGCTCCAGGCTCCGAGCCATCAGCCCAGAGCCTGACGCGGGGCTCGAACTCACGGACCGCGAGATTGTGACCTGGCTGAAGTCGGACGCTTAACCGACTGCGCCACCCAGGCGCCCCAGAGAATTCATTTTTAAAATAGTCTTCTAGGAATTTATTATTATTATTTATTATTATTTATTTATTTATTATTATTATATATTATTTATTATTCTTTTCAAAGAACCAACTTTTGATTTTAATGATGCTCTCCACTGACTGTTTATGTTCTATTTCATTAATTTCTGCTCCTACTTTTATTTTCTTCAAACTTTTGCATTTATTCTATTTTTCTTTTTCTGACTTCTTAAGCTGAATGCCTATATGATTAATTTTCAGTCTCTCATTTTTTATTATGAGCATTGAATACTATAGAATTTCTTCTATGTATACCTTTCACTACGTCTCACAGTTTTGATGTATAGAATTCTCATTATCATTCACTTCTAATGTTTACATTATGATTTCCTTTTTTAATGTGTTTTTAATGTCTGTATGAGGATTACAAAATTATTTTTTTTGTTATTGGCTTCTAACTAAATTTCACTCTGGCTAGAGAACATGTTCTGTGGATATGAATTTCTTTGAATTCTGTTATAATTTGCTTTAGGGCACAATATATGGTCAATTTTTACATATGTTCCATGTGTGCCTGAGAAGAATGTGTGTTCTCTACTTGCTGGGTACAGTGTTCCATAAATATTCATTGTATCAAGCTTGTTAATTAGGTTATTCAAATGTTCTATAGCTTTGCTAATTTTTTTTCTGCTTTAAGGATCCATAATTTGGGGAGGTGTTTTGAAATCTCCTTCTAAAATGTTAAATCTGTGAATTTCTTCCTACATTACCATTAAATTTTGCATTCCATTGTGATTAATAAGTAGCCTGTTATCAGTCTAAGCTACTTTGTAAATGATCTGCCTTTTTGCTTTTAAGATTTTTTTTATTGTTGGTAGTGTTCTAAAGTTTCACTACATGTGCGTAGGCTAGGATTCTTTCTCCCTATCTCTATCTTTCAGTCTATTTCTTTATCTCTCTACCTGTCTCATCCTGTTTGGTATATATTGTGCTTCCTGAATTTGAAGATTTGTGTACTTCATCAGTTCTGGAAAATTCTCAGTGACTACATCTACAAATAGCACCTCTCCTCAATTGCCTCTATTCTCGTCTTCTGGGGCTCTAATCAGATATAAGTGTTCTCATTCTGTACTCCATATCTCTTATTTTTTATATTCCAACTCCTTGTATTTCAGTCTCCATTGTAGATAATTCTTGATTTTTCTTCTAGTTCAGCAATTTTCTCTTTACCTGTGTTCTGAGATGTTTTTAACAATTCACTGTATTTCTTATTTCGAGAAATATATTGCTCATTTTTTAAACTTCCATATAATTATTTTTCAAAATTTCCTGGTAACTCTTAATAGTCTCTTACTGCTTGTTCATCTTTGTGATATATTCTTAATTTTTAAAAACACTTCGTACATAGGTATTCTGAATATCTCAAGTCCTTGGGAATATAAATCTGTGTGTTATTGTTGCTGCTGACTCTCACTTATGGTGTCGTTTTGTCAAGTGCTTGGTGATCTTTGATTATTGTGAACTCATACATGCTTGTCTATAACATGTATAATTGCAGGTCTAAATTGTTGTTGTTGTTGTTTTTTCCAAAGGGTATTCTTGTCTGCTTTCCCTGGGGAAGAATGATGCTACTAATCTGGGACCACCTTGGTCTCTTCAAGTGTCCTGCTTTAATGTCGGCTTCAGATCTCCACTGTCTGTGTCCCCAATATTACTGCTATTCCAAGTCTTAGTGAACCGAAAGCAGAACTACTATAGGTATTTTCGCACAGAGCAATTTCCATATGTCTGGCTTTCTTCTGGCTCTCATTCCCAGCTCTTGATTTATTTTTATTTACTTATTTTAAGTTTATTTATTTATTTTTGAGAAAGAGAGAACCAGCGGGGAAAGGGCAGAGAGACAGGGAGACAGAGGATATGAAGCAGGCTCTGTGCTGACAGCAGAGAGCCCGATGCAGGGCTTGAATGCACAAACCATGAAATCATGACCTGAGCCGAAGTCAGACACTTAACTGACTGAACCACCCAGGCACCCCAATACCAGCTCTTGTTTTAGTTGGTGGTTTATTTCTTTCACTTCAGGGGACTGAGATGGTTCTTTGATTCCGCCTTTACTTTCTATGATCCAAGAAATGCATAAAACTATATTTTATCCAGGGTCTTATTGTTTCTAGGTTACAGAATACTCCCAGCATGTCGATTACATCATATGGCTGGGAGCAGCAATGTCTAGGGAATGTAAATTTTTATGCCCTAACACTATATTAAATGCCTTGATTCTTGGGCTCAGATAGACTACTACAAACAACTATATTCTGGGCCACTAATAGTCTTCTAAAATTCATAACTTGTCTTCCCTTAACCTAGTGTGAATTATTAAACTTAAAGAATTGACAAATCAGCAACAAATGTTGTATGCCTTACCTGGATATTTGACTTGGCAGAAATTCATATAAAAGTTATTTGTTCTAACCTTATCAAATTCAAGCAAGTAAAAGTTGTCTCCCTTTTCAGCTGCTGGAAGCAGATTTTCCTCCCACCCTAGTCCTCATGGCCCCCTTCAAGTTCTCTCTCTACACCTGCTGCAATCTCTGATCTATGAAATTTTGTTTCACAACCAAGTTGACTAGAATACAGGTTTTGCACAAATGGAGGGAAACCTAGAAGCTTTCATGATGATGATAATAATAATAATAATAATGAATAAGCACATTTATTTTATTTTTCAAGGGACCAATTATAACTTATTTTAATACACAAAAGTAAAAACTTGGCAATAACTACTTCATCTTTCACTTTCGATGTATGAAAACTTTATTAATCCATTCCTATCAAAGAACTATAAAGCTAAAAGACAATGTATGGAATGAGAGAAGATATTTGCAAATGACAGATCCAATAAAGGGTTAGTATCCAAAACATATAAGGAACTTATACAACTCAGCACCAAAAAAACCCCCAAATAATCCAATTTAAAAATGGGCAGAAGACATGAACAGACATTTCTCCAAAGAAGACATCCAGATGGTTAACAGACACATGAAAATATGTTCAACATCACTCATCATCAGGGAAATACAAATCAAAACTACAATGAGATGTTACCTTATACCTGTCAGAATGGCTAAAATCAAAAACACTGATTAAGTGTTCAATTTCCAGGGATTTATTTCCTTTACTGATAAATTGTAAACCTGATACATATCTTATTGCTTAATTATTGGAGATGGAGAGGAGACAGAAGCTATCAGCTGCACATGCAGTTTATCCTTTACTCAGGTTTTCAATAGAAACATTGACTAACATTCCAGCAGAAGTTTTAATTTCTGGAAGTTTCATCATTGAGGAATGGTAACTGTCAATTTACCTCATGTGTCATATGTGATGAGTGAAAAGGTTAAACCGATCATTCTAAAACAGACATAAGGCAGAAGCCCACTGGAGAACAATGGCTTCTAACTGTTCATCTGATCATATCCAAATTCAATAGTGTAATATTTAAGAATCAACGTTACTTGGCCCCGTCTCATGTACCCAATACCTCATCTGGCAGGCACGTCCTAACAAATATGCCTTCCACCTTCCCATATATTATTTCATACTTAGCAATATGTGATGATTTAATGATGTTGAAGTGAATGAAATAGAACTGAACAGCAGCCATAAATCATCTATCTTTTAACACTGATAACATCCCTTCCTTTTCATCCAAAGTAGCATTTGAACCATGTATTCATTTCACATATTTTGGGTTTTGGTTATATTTAAATCAGTTCTTTACAGAGGTGATTGCCAACTTTCTTTTTTAACAGTAGGGTTCTCTTCACCTACCACCACCCAAGCCAACCTTACATTGAAAAAAAAATACACACACACGTGTGCACACACACGTACATAGAGAAGTTGAACATGTTTCTAGGGAAGCATGTTCTAGTATGAGTGAGAGGGCTGCTCTGCCTTTTCCTTGCCCCATGCAGTAGCCTGCAGGGATGGTAGCTCCACAGAATCTTGCTACTTTGAGGAACAGTTTGAAATTCAGTATCATTTTTTAAAATTTATTTATTTTGAGAGAGAGAGAGAGAGAGACAGAGAGAGAGAGAGAGAGACAGAGAGAGAGAATGGGAGGGGCAGAGAGGGAAAGAGAGAGGATCCCAAGCAGGCTCTGCACTGTCAGCATGCGGATACTGATGCAAGGGCTCGTGAACCCATGAGATCATGACCTGAGCCAAAACCAAGAGTCTGACGCTTAACTGACTGAGCCACCCAGGCACCCTTGGTTTCATCTTTAACTGGGTTGTTAAGTGTTTGAGGTCAAGGCACTTTATACTTAGCATAGACATTCCTCCCATATTTAGCATAGATACTCAGGAAATATTTGTTAAATAGTGGTGTTGTACCCGGCTTCTATTCTTAGATTTCTGTTTTTATTCCACATGTTCCCCTTAATTAAATTCATCTATTACCATAGTTTCAACCATTATCAAAAATATCCATCATTCCTATATCTATATCTAGCCCAATCCTCTACCAAGTATTTCCTGTATCTATATCTAGCCCAATCCTCTACTAGTATTTCCAACTGCTTTATGGTTATCTACACTTGCATAGACCAAGGGAGGTTGGTCATCTCAAATTTCTAAACTGATGGCCAAGTTGAGTTCCTCCTAAATCTCTTCTTCTTACCATGTTGTCCATATCAGTCATCATCGTCACTAAGCTTGATACCAGGACAGGAGTTTTCCTTAATAATTCCCCCTTTTCTGACCCCATGTGCACTAAATCCCCAAATCCTGCCAATTTTATCTCTTAAGTATCTCTTGAATCTGTTTTTCCCCTCCACTGCTATAATCCTCACCCTATCTCCTGCCTTATCACCTCTTACTCACTGGACTATTTGGAAAAATCATCATCAAACCATTCTATGGGCCTCCCAGTGTCCACCCTTATACTAGAATCTTCTAGGAGATCACTATCATTTACATGATACTTTTCAGGCTTATGTTATCCAAGGTCCTTCTTGTTCTTGTGCCTGCTTATTCTGGCTTTGGTTTGCATTGATTTCTACCTGGCACATTATGCTTCTCTAACATCAAACTGCTTGGAGTTTTCCAAACACACCATGATGGTTCTTGCCCTGGTTTTATACTCAGGGCAGCAACCTCTGCCTTAAGTAGTCTTTCTTTTCGTCTTCACCCCTTTCCCTGGGAAAGTGCTCTCTATCTTTCAGGATGTCCTATCAAGGCTGCTTTAGATACTTCCTTCCTTTGTGCTTTTACAATATCTTTTCATATCTCAATTAGAATGTCATGTAATAACTGTAAAGGAAATCTGTTTGTGTATCTGTCTCTTCTACTAGACTCTTAACTCCTAGAGTGAGGACTGATGGTCATAGTAGTGGTGGGGGTTATACAATGTTTGTGGAAGGGAGGAAGGAAGGGAGGCAGAAAGGCAGGACTTCTCTAACTCTAAGCATGTCAATCTAAATTTGCCTGCTGGATCATAAGAATAGGTTGTATTAATACACAACTTTCAAGGCTTTATGGCATTTGTGATTTTACCACAAGACACATAAATTCTGGGAGCAAATTATATGTAATTAATGGCTTTGCTATGACTGCTAGAAGAAACTATTGTAACTAGAAACTGTCAAGTCTAAAATAAAATGTTTTTGCCACTCCCATGAGAGATTAATGCTAAATTAATCTCAGATGAGCCCCAAACAGTGATTTGAGAAGGTGGGCCAGTGACCTTTTAGTGACTGTTGAATAGCAGTACCTTGCTTTCCTTATTTAGAGGATTTTACGCCTTCAAAATTTGGAGCTTCTAGCTGAGAAACTGGGGAACTCTTTCCCTACAAAAAGGTTGAGACCTTCAATTCGGGAGACAGCAAAAAAATTTACAGCAATGTTGGAAAAACAGTGAGGGTGGTGAGAAGAAATTCTACTTTTACATGGAAAGGTGGTTAGAGATGATGGAAAATTTCTTTAAAATTGAGGGAACTTGGATATAATCCATGAAATAGTTTTTGAACATTTGTTGTCCCAGACACTGCAAAGAATATACAAATAAATAAAATATAGACCCTGCTGTCAAAGAGCTCATAATCTGCCAGGCAAGGACTTTGCAGAAACTGAGGCAGACATCTATATCAGTGGTTTCCAAATTGTGTACTACAGAACCTAATGTTAGTACCTGACAGAGATGAGCATTTAAGACTAAGCATTTTACTAAGCATTTTACAACTAATGTTGTAAGATTCATTTGAAAAAGTGATTCCCACCCAACAGCGATGAGCTAAGGAATCTACTGACTAATTCTATTGCCATGTGGTTTAAGGAATTCGAACAGATGTTGCTGTCGCTGCTGGTGGTGATGGTAGTGATCATGATAGTGCCAGTTAGTATTTCTTCATTGCTTATCATGTGCCAGGCATTGTGAAAAGCCTACAAAATCCTGCAAAAACTTTATATACAACGTCTTATTTAACCCACATCACCCTTTGAGATAGGTACTATTATACAAATAAGGAAACCAAGGCTCAGGGAAGATAAGTAGCTTATACAAGGCCACACAAATCTTTTCTATTAATATTCTTTTAAGTTTCTGGATCAATTACTAAAACAAACAAAACCTGCAGCCATTTGCAATTCTACATCTCTGTGAACTTTATGTTTCAAATACTACTGTACAGAAAACAAAATGCAAAAAAAAACCTGTATTATAGACACTGATAAAAGACTACAATTGTCATTCTTAGCAATAGTTTCATTTTGTGCACTGAAAATAATATGCAGTTGATCCTTAAACAACACAGTTTTGAACTACATGGGTCCACTTATACACATATAATTTTATAAATATAGTACAGTACTGCAAATGTATTTTCTCTTCCTTATGATTTTCTTAATAACTTTTTTTTCTAGTTTCCTCTATTGTAAGAATATAGTATATAGTACATACAACACACAAAATCTGTGTCAATCACCATTTATGTTATCAGTAAGGCTTCCAGTCAACAGTAGGTTATTAGTGGTTAGTTTTTTGATGAGTCAAAAGTTACACATGGCTTTTTCACTGTGCAGGGAATAGGCTCCCCTAACCTCCATGTTGTTCAAGGGTTAACCGTACAAATACCATAAATATGAACCTATGAAAAATTCCATATGAATAGAAGGCTATATTTGTATCTTTTATATATTATGATTCTTTGTATGGTTTCAGTTGGGGAAAGATGGAGGAAGTTTTTATTAAAAAGTTTTGAAAACCACTGGTCTAGACCATTTAAGGACTGGACTTTGGGAATTAAGAAGAGATGCAGCCTAACTGAAATGTTCAGGATGTTTGGTCTCCATAGCTGGGAACCTTGTGGTTGCAATGCCTGCCTTTTAAGCAATCTGTACTCACAGAAGGCATAATTTACTTTGGGTAGAAGCGACTTGGCCAGAGTGTGTGAGGAGAGGAATCTAGCAGCTGTTCTTAAGCTGTGGCTAACAGAGCTTCCCAGAGACCCTCCATAACCACAAAGACAGGAAGTTATTATATATTATAATAATAATGATAATGAAACTATGACATTGGGAACAACTACCAGCAGTAATCAAGTGATTACTATGCTAAGTGATTTCATGCATTATCTCATCTATTATTAAAAACAATCCTAGTACATGGGTACTATTATTATCCCTATTTTACCAGTGTAAAGATGCAGGCTTCGGTAAGCTTGAAGGGGCTAAACCACTGGTGTAAGTTCACACTGCTAGGAAGAGGAAGAGCTGGAGTGGAACTCAGGTCTGTCCAGCACTACTACCTCATCCGCTTTTAACCAGTATGGCAAACAGCCTGCTGCCCTCCAGTCAGCTATATAAAAACTGCATTATGCTGCTTTCTTCAACTTAAGCCCCTCAAAAGTAGTAGGAAAAGATGGCAAGGCATCAGGCATAAAATGGGTTGAATACCAAATTTCTTGCTGAAAGCTATGCCCCTCTTAAGGATAATAGTGGCACTATATGATCCAGGGTGGAGAATGATCTTCATTCTTTCACTGAATGGCTAATGAGATTTCCCCCAACAATGTTTTCCCTGACTTGGGCATGATCAACTTTTCTGTGTATCTCAAGCAGCTTATTCCAGACTTGTCCCTTGAAGTCTTCTCCAGGATCCTCCTTTGATCATCCAGAAGAGAGATCCTTGGGGAAGGTGAGAAATTAAAAATAAGGACAGAGTTTCCCAAGTGGCTGTCAAGCAGTATGTCTGAGGGCGTTTCGGAAGTGATCAGCATGTTCTCTGAAGGTTCTGAATATGTGCATAATTAATATAATTGATCAATAAATATTTCTTCAACAACTGATTATCACCATTTTAGGGTGAACAAAGGCTTGCTTTTGACCCTCCGCAGCAAGACTCTGGCCATCAATATCACTTTTCCACCCTGTATTTCCATTTCTCAAGTGATATTTGCACCAAAAACTCAATTTCCATCTTGTATGAATGACAACTGAGATGTGCTTTTTTAAAGCTTAAACAGAGAATGTTTTCTCCTAAACAAACCATATGCCAGCCCACCTAGGACAACAATCAACTCCCAAATTTTTCATAACTGTTATCTGTCTAGACATCAACTCATACTAAAAAGGGGGGGACTGTCAGAGGCTAAAATAATCAACATCTGCCAAGATGAAGAATTTGGGCACAGCAAAGGTAGATGAAAAATAAAGAAACTGCGCTTCAATATGGTGATTAATGCACAAGAAAGATAAGCCCAAGGGTGGGCCAAGGTAGGTACTAGTAAATATCTTCTCTTAAAAAATCTTGCCAGTAAATCATAATTGCATACAAGGATCATAAAGTCTTTCGGAGGAGGTACCTTTCACTTGGCAAGTGGACAGAGCCTTAAAAATATAATAAAGCTACAGAAAAGATTGATGATTATAATAAGTTTACCCTTTAATTTCTTCTAGCTGCCAGTTGATAGGAAATGGTAGGCAATTTCATCTCCTCCAAGATAGGGATGGGAGGTGTCTGAAATAATATCACTTTAAAGTTCTGTGGAGCCTTGTGTACACATCCATTATATGTGAGAACTTGTGTACAACTTTGTGAGGTGTGGGGGCAGATACTATTATCACCATTTTGCAAAGGAAGCAACTCCAGAAGAGGTGAAGTGAGTCAACTGAGGCCATAAGCAGCAAGGCCAAAAGTCTTCCAATTGGTACCCAATGAGTATCCATTGCCCCTATTTCCTTGAAACAAAGGGTTAGATAATGGTACTAGGCCATTTATGGATTTCATTTATCCAGGATACTCTCACTGAACAGCAGGAAAAACAGAATGAGATGTATTTCAACTACTTTCCTACTGTAAGTATCTGAGACCTATACCTCTAGGGCACCTGCATATGTCAAGGTTGATGCTTAGAGCATTTTTATTTAATTTTATTTTTTTTATAATTTTTTAATGTGTATTTATTTTTAAGAGAGAGAGACAGAGCGCAAGCAGGGGAGGGGCAGAGAGAGAGGGAGACACAGAATCTGAAGCAGGCTTCAGCCTCTGAGGTATCAGCACAGAACCCGACGCAGGGCTTGAACTCAAAAGCCATGAGATCATGACCTGAGCTGAAGATGGATGCTTAACCAACTGAGTCACCCAGGTGGGGCCCCTAGAGCATTTTTATTTTAAAAGCTATGGACATTTCAGGTGCACCTCTTTAGTTGCATGTTTTCCCTTCTACTGTTGTTTGAAGGGAGGAGATACTCAATGTTGACAATAGTGGTGGAGGGGATCAGAGGAAAGGAAGAGAGACTTCTGGAGCCCATGCAAGGGAAGCAATAGGAGTGCCTGCTGGGCTGGAGGGCTGCATTTCACATGCTAAAATAGGCATTTTCACAAAAGCATACCTAGGTCTTAATGAAGAGGAGCAGGAGATTAACCTTATCAGGGAAAAAGAAAAGACTCACAGGAATAACATTAGTGTTTGTTTTAATAAAAAAGCAGGAAATGTGTTCTTGGGGCCCATCCAAAATGCCTGCCCAGTAAAAGGAGTGAGAGATGGTGTCAGTCAGTCGATTTGTAGGCTTATCTCATTTTCCCAAACAACTATTGTATGAAAATACTGGTTTATTACTGCTGATTCTAATTATATTAGAGGATCTGGCACAACATAGGGTAAAACAAAGATTTATATTCTCTCGGAAATATTAGATGCAGTACAACACACAGGCCAGAGGTTCTCTGTCTCTCTCACCGGAAATTTGAAAACAGAGATACGTTCTCACTGCTTAACATGTCTTAAGCCTATTGTGTGAAGGAGCACTCTACTAAATCTAGGACTGCCATAAATTCAGAAGGAAGGAGGAAGCAGAGGTGAGAGGTCAGGTATCATCATCATCATCATGTGCCATTTGAGGGGCCGGTTTGGGGGGGGAATCACTCCACCCCACCCTTATCCTCACTAATTTGACAAAAGTGCTAAATACCTTTGCCTTTCCTGCGACCTTCAGGCACCCAACCACCCCAGGGACCAACTCCACCAAATGAAAAGGGAGCCCAGTTGACTTAGGAAAGTTCTGGGTTTCTGACAGGCAGCACATAATGATTCAAGTGGTTACACACCTGTTAGCCAAACCACCATTGCATAACAGAGGCAGTTCCCTGATGCAGGAAATGGCACATTGAATTTCATGTTACAGCTAATTCAACACAATTCTGGCACAGTGAAAAAGTCCATCCAGCCTGGAGTCCTGTGAAATTGATTTGGGGTATGCATGCCAAATAATCAAAACTAAGAAAGTGACTTTCTTTTGAAAGGTCTTGTTTATCATTGCTGGGCAGTCTTTTATTTGACTCATTTGTTCTCATTTGGGGACAGCTGAAGGTTGGTAACACCTTACTGTGGAATTTACAAGAGTAGATTACACACTTGGAATGTTTAGTAGCCTTAATGGCACATAGGAAGATTGCTACATCCATTAAGGTAATACAAGGTAAAAGGATTTATTTGGGGATCATCATGTTAGAGAGTCAGCACCACAGTCCCACACAAAATTAATCTCCAAATGAAAGTATTCATGTTAAAATTCAGGTGCAAAAAGATGATAGATTTCATTTTAACACATTTTAAAAGAAAGAAAATTATCTATTTGAGGGAAATGAGTCACTGGATTGCCCGCCTTACAAAGTTAATCATAACACCAGAAGCTAGGGTCAATCTGGTCCATCTGAGCTGATTCAGCATGGTCTGCAGGATCCCAAAAGGGAAGAGATAACCTGACCTGCCATGCTGCTAGCAACATTAAGGCAGTTTCCATGGTTTTTCTAGCACTGACTTTTCCTGGTTTCTGTATAGTCTAGTCAGAACTGGTTTTCCAGCCTAGGTCCATTGTACTCTAGAGGTTCACAAAGACTAAAGGCAATGTAGGAGTTAAACATCTATTACTACTGGTTTTCAGGAACAGTTTGGATAGTATCTAGTGGTTCTCATCTGTGCAAAGCTGTTCAGAACCATCACATTCTTAAGAGAAACTAATTAAAGGTTTCATGCTCTCCCCATCTCATTTGCTATAAAACACATGGGTTGAGGGTTAAGTCTATGGCGATCGTACAGAGCAAAGGGAAATTCATAGAGACATGGAAAATGCAGTGTATGATGATTTTTAATAGAACTCTCTAATCAAAACTCTCAGAGTTATGCTCAGTAGTCAGTGACTAATAGGTTGAGGAGGGAAAGATTATATTCAATCTGCCTGTTAACTACAAGACTTTAATCAATTTCAGTGGAAAATGCTCTGAGGCAGAAAGAAATATAATAGGACAGTGATCTAATCTCTCAGAAAGCTTGGTGCCACTTTCTATTTTCTCTCCAGTTGGGAAGACACTAATGCTGAGACCATTCCCAACTATATTCTACCTCCATGCTGAGGAAGAAGAGGGCTATCTTGCTCAATGAACCACACGTGTCCTTAGCTATGAACTGCTGACATCTGAATATCCCACTATAGTTGCATTTCATCACACCAGAGCATCTGGAGGGCCTTATTGGACAGGGAGGGTGTTATGAAAAGCCTGTAGTCTCAAAGGTATGCCCTTCTCTCCAAGAAAGCAAATAAAATCCTACAAGTAGCATACAGCAGTGCTGGTGAAAATAAGACATGTCTTTGAACCAAATTTGAACCATGGCTCACCAGTTTGTAATCTTTTGTCTAGACTACAGTTATTGGAGAATTTCTGAGAATAGAAATATTAATGGAGGTCAGAATGGTTATAGCATGCTTTGCAGAAGCAGTGCAATTTGATGGATCTTTGCACATGAGTAGGATTTCTCCTCTCTCCAACTACTTCATTTCATGTAAAACTATTTAAAAAAATTTTTTAATGTTTATTTATTTTTGAGAGAGAGAGAGACAGAGCAGGAGCAGGGGAGCGTAGGGAGAGAGCGACACACAGAATCCAAAGCAGGCTCTAGGCTCTCAGTTGTCAGCACAGAGCCCAACGCAGGGCTCAAACTCAAGAGCCACCGTGAGATCATGACCTGAGCTGAAGTCGGACACTTAACCGACCTAGCCACTCAGGCGTCCCATGTAAACCTACTTTTGAAAGGTCTACAAACATTACCCCCAACACACTCAACACATTCACCATTCCCTATCAGCACATACCTATACCCCATGCATTTAGAATCAGGGAAACTTGTTTCTTTCCCACCTACAGGATTTATCAAAGAAGGAGGGAACTTGATAAACCATGCTACAACTCAAATTTCCTTTCATCCAAGGAAACTTTCCTGACTACCTTTGTCCCATATGAGCTCTCCCCTCAGCCACTCCAACTGACTACTCTAGGACTGTACCATTTATTTTGTTCACAGAGAGGTTTGCAATAAAATAGATCTTTTTGTGAGATGGGATGTATCAGGTCACGGGATGGGCAGAAAAGCAAACAATGTGGGATTGTTGGAAGACCACTGGATTCAGGTTGTGGCTCTGTAAATGGATTTTCTGCCTATCAGTCAGATGACCACTTAAAATCAATAAGCCTCAGTCCCTTTTAGCTATAAAATGGGTGTAATAATCTCTACCTATGTCATATAACTGGTGAGTAGCTCAAATCAGGTAACATATGCAAGCCCTTATCAGAAGTGTAAAGGTAATGCCATCATTATTAGTCATCATTCCAGTCTGTGAGAATGGGTTGCTTAAAGTTCACTCTGAAAGAAGGATCAGCTTGTCAATTTACTAGTTGCAAAAAGCAACTTTCGTTACATATTATTCATTGCTCCTGGTAACCCTGCATGATGAGAATTTATAAGTACCACATTTTGAGCTGCACATTGGAGATAAGACTTCTACAAAGGAGATCTGACTATATTGTTCAGGATCCACTTGAGAAACAACAACTGTGAAGACCAAAGAGGGTAACCAAATAATCACAAATAAAGGCAAAGTAGCCAGTAATGCTGAAGGAAAGGAAGGTGATTACCTACAGGAATCTAGGCCAAAATACCTGCTACAGGACTTAAGTCCACAGATTTGCAGTCTCCAATGTGACTTTAGTAAATATTTGGCTTGGGTATCTTCCTAGCAACCATTTATATATCCTTTTCCATTCTTCTTCCCTGCCTTTCTTTATTCCCACTGATTAGGTAGTGCAGAGTAATGATTAAGAATGGCAGATTTGGGTTAGTCAGACGTCAGTTTAAATCCCAGTTCTTCCACTTGCTGGCATTATGACCCGCAGCAAGTTATTCAACTTTTCTGAATCTCAGTATCTCATTTGTAAAATGAGGTAATAATAGTAATTAAGACACAGAGTCTGGCACACAGTTTATTCTAAACAAGTATTGGTTATTGTTGTCATAATAAATAATAAACAATCCTAATACACTTCTCACAGCTCTCCCCAGTAGTGATCCTTGCTCCAAAATGGTCTTTCAAAACTACTCTAGCCAAATCCTCAGCAAAGATTAAAAAAAAAATTTGTACTAATATGTAAATGACTTATACTTTCTAGATATATATTAAGGTAATGTTTAGGAGTATCAGTGGCCAAAGGGATGGATCTATAACTGTCTGATTTTAGACACAGTATAATAAATGTCAGGTAAAATATTTGGAACCCTTGTGTAGTAGGTAGTTCCTAGGAATATTTAGAGATTATTCAGCTTAAGAAGCAGCCACATACTAATAGCAAAGCTTACCTAAAATTTATTTTATTCTCCTAGCCCTTCCTCCACTTAAATATAAAATCTAACAAGTCAAGTCAACAGGCATTTATTAAGTGCCTGTTGTATGCCTGACATCATGCTGTGAATGAAGGTTAGTTTCTTTCTCCTTCTTAAGCAATATATATATATATATATATATATATATATATGAATATACTTTTAACAGTTTGAAAGGAGTTGAAGGTCAAATTGAATATATATATATATATAACAGTAGCAGAAGGTAATGTGACCAAGACTTAAACCTTGAGCAAATTACACAGACCTGAGCCTCCATTTTTTCATCTGAAATGAATGTAACACTCTACAAAATTTTCCTTTCCTATTTCATAGTGTTCTTGCCAAGATCAAATGAGGTAGCACACATAAAAGAGATTTGGTTAACTGCATATGAATATTAGATGCTGATGAAGAGCTCATGTTGTGATATGGGAATGAGAATTATGGTGGTGGCACACCCACACTGGAAGATGAGTAAGGAGAAACTGCCTGTATGAAACACAAACACATGAGCTCTAGGGCCTTCCATTAGTGTACGTTACCTGATGTCAACAGCACCTCAAGCAAAGAAGGAAAATCCTACCACCCTACTGCCTCTGGGTTGTTGTAAGGATGAAATAAAATTGGAAATAAGGTTATTAGTACAATGACTGGCATATGCTATTGTCATCTTCATTTTGCCATGGTTACCATATTATAATATGGTAATATTACTATTATACTATTATAGTAGTAGGCATTTGCATACAATAGCTTATGCTATGTTCTTGTTTTTAAGAGTTCTGTAGTGAGAAATGAAAGCACTAGTAAGTTTCCATCCTGAAGCCTGCTTAGAAGCCTCTGACTGCCTCTAAGTAACCTGTGCGTCAGGGGCGCCTGGGTGGCTCAGTTGGTTGGTTGTCCGTCTTCAGTTCAGGTCATGATCTCACGGTCTGTGGGTTCAAGCCCTGCGTTGGGCTCTGTGCTGACAGCTCAGAGTCTGGAGCCTGCTTCGGATTCTGTGTCTCCCTCTTTCTCTCTGCCCCTCCCCCTCTCACACTCTCTCTCTCTCTCACTCTCAAAAATAAATGAACATTTAAAAAAGTTAAATAACCTGTGTGTCAGCAGAGGGGAGTCCTCCGTCCAGCAGATTATTGCTCCACGTAAGATAGGTATAAAATTAAAATAATGTTCAGTTCTGGATGACAAAAAAGGACTAAAGCCTTCACTGTTGTCAATTTCTTTTCTTTTAATTTTTAAACATTTATTTGGAGGGAGAGAGACAGAGCATGAGCAGGGGAGGGACAGAGAGAGAGGGAGACACAGAATCCGAGGTAAGTTCCGATGCCAGGGCTTGAACTCAAGATCCATGAGATCATGACTTGAGCTGACATGGGACGCCCAACTGACTGAGCCACCCAGGCACTCCCATTGTTGCCAGTTTCAATGATTATTCATGGAGACAAAATAAAGAGAATATTATCTTACTTACACAATATTAAAACCCAGTACAGAATCCTACCTAGATTTTGAAGCAGGCTTCCACACTGCACATGCAGAGTAGCAAATGACTTCCGAAATATTCTCCTACCAAACATACAAAGTTTATAGCATCCACATTTATAACATTCCTAATCTCATATGAAATAATGTCACATTGATGGAAAATATAAAAGTGAAAACTCTTCAACCTTACAGAAAAATGTTATGTTTTGATTTAAATAATCCAGTCCCAATATACCTTTCTAATCTTATTTTCCACCACTAACTTTTCAATCTCATGTTCTTTGGAAAGCTTTTTGCTCCACCAGAATGTCCACATTCTGTTCAATAAGGGCACAGCTAGCATAAACCTCAGGGCCTATGCATTTGTTTCCATGGCAACTTGTTTGCTAAAACTCTCAAATTTTCCTATGTTCTTCCCTTAGAGTGGTATTTCTCATTCTTCAGAATGCCCAGGAACTCTAGAATGGATTCATGGGTCTATTTGAAAAACACTTACATAATAAAGTTAAATCTTATTTGATTAAAAAAAACCTTCTAATGCATTGCCATTTTAAAAGGCAAGTGCTGGTAAATGAATTCAGCACGAGTACCAGAGTGAACATGCAGAAGGATTACTACCATTTTGATATTAGAAGAATGTTTCTTAAATGTAAGAATTTCTAGATCCCCAAGAATACATTTGCTGACACCCAAAGGTTAATAGACCACAATATGCAAAGCAACAGTACTTTTTTAGCTTTCAAGTAATTTGATATAATGGATAGATCCTAATAGAAAGATGCTGGGTCTAAGAATCTCTTTCTTTGGTAAGTTCAAGTATAGTTAACATACAGTGTTATATTAGTTTCAGGTATACAATATAATGATTCAACAATTCTATACATTACTCAGTGCTCATCAAGATAAGTGTACACTTCATCCCCTTTATACATTTCATCCGCCTGCCAATCTACTCTCTGGCAACCACCAGCTTGTTCTCTGTCTAGAGAGTCTAGTTATTTTTTTTATCTCTTTTTTAATTTGTTCATTTTTATTCTTTCTTAAATTCCATATATGAGTTAAATCATAAGATGTTTGACTTTCTCTGACTGACTTATTTCACTCAGCATTATACCCTCTAGATCTATTCATGCTGTTGCAAAGGGCAAGATTTCATCCTTTTTTGTGGCTAAATAATATTCCATAGTATGTATATATGTGTATACACACACACGCGCACACACACACACACACACACACACACACACACACACCACATCTTCTTTACTCATTCATTCAACATAGTACTGGAAGTCTTTTTTTTTTTTTAATTTTTTTTTCAACGTTTATTTATTTTTGGGACAGAGAGAGACAGAGCATGAACGGGGGAGGGGCAGAGAGAGAGGGAGACACAGAATCGGAAACAGGCTCCGGGCTCTGAGCCATCAGCCCAGAGCCTGACGCGGGGCTTGAACTCATGGACCGCGAGATCGTGACCTGGCTGTAGTCGGACGCTTAACCGACTGCGCCACCCAGGCGCCCCAGTACTGGAAGTCTTAACTACAACAATCAAAAAAGAAAAAGAAGTAAAAGGCATCTAAGTTGGTAAGGAAGAATTCAAACTTTTACTATTTGCAGATGACATGATACTATATATAGAAAACAGTAAAGACCAAAAAGCTACTAGAACTGATAAATGAATTCAGTAAAGTTGCAGGACATAAAATCAACACAAATAAATTTGTTGCATTGCTATACGCTAATAATGAAGTTGTGGAAAGAGAAATCTAAAAGTTTCTTAGGAAACTGGTTGATAATATCTGTGGTTGAGGTATTCTGGTGACATAAATATTTTGGATATCAAAATAATTTTCTTTATGTAAATACCTTTTATACTTACAGTTGCCATAAAAAGTGAAAAGGCATTTAAAAACAGTTCATAGCCATGATATGCAAATGGTTATGGTAATCCTCATAATGGTCTCATAGTATATTTGCATGGGTTGATAACTGTTGAAGGTGGGTGATAAGAACACAGAGTCATATTATATATACTGTTTTCTCTGCTGTGTTCATGTATGAAATTTCCCACAAGGAAAATGGACCTGTTAGCTAAATGACTACAACAAAACACTGTAAAGAAATATTATGGAAGATAGTCTATAATCACGATATCCCATAAATGAAATTGGCTTTAACTTTGCACTACTGGCCACTGTCCTCCAATATCTAGCCTTATGCTTCTATATGTGACAATCATCTCGGGTTTTAGTGTCAGAAGAGTAATCAAGAACACCTGATGCCAGAAGACAAACTGTTGGAACTATTCAGAACATCATTCTAATGGGTTCTGTGTGGCATTCTTTAAAAAGGTTCTTTCTTTGTAACCTACAATGTATACTATTGAATCTTTATAAAGACTCAATGGTGTATTAAGTAATGGGGCCTATACTAAGCCCAGGTAGAGGTTTGTGGTACCTGTGTATACTCCAGGCTACCCATGTAATATTTGGTTGATATCTTCACGAGATCTCTGTGCCTGTGTATTAAGATTTGTCTTTATATTAGAGATGTCTCCTTTATTATCTATGATTTTTAGGGACAGTCCCATTGGCTAGGACCTTTTCTTAAGCCATTAGCAATAGCAAATTTCGTTAAGACATGAAGCATCACTGAAGAGCTTTAGAGCAAACTCTGTATGAGAAGAGACCACAGCAGTTCACACAAAAATGAATTCCAAATTGAGACAGGCTGATACAGCATATGCAGTAATGCTCTCACCAGGTTTTTGATGCAATTTGTAGTTTTTTTTTTTAACGTTTATTTATTATTTTTGGGAGAGAGACAGAGCATGAACGGGGGAGGGGCAGAGAGAGAGGGAGACACAGAATTGGAAACAGGCTCCAGGCTCTGAGCCATCAGCCCAGAGCCCGACGCGGGGCTCGAACTCACGGAACGCGAGATCGTGACCTGGCTGAAGTCGGACGCTTAACCGACTGCGCCACCCAGGCGCCCCTGCAATTTGTAGTTTTAATCCTTGAACATTGTCTCCCATTCTGAATACTTGTAAGAAACCAACTTGCAATAACACAACATATACAATGGCTTATTCTACATTGAGATGCAGCAGGGGTGGTGAAAGTCCTTATGTTTGAATCTTGCAGATAGTGGGGATCATGTCATTGATTTATTCAGGGCCAGTTATTTGTTTGCTTCAAGAAAGAATACACATTCATTGGCATAGGAATCCCAGGAATCTGATTTTATGACATGGAATTCATCAAAATACTCAAAAGGAGACATTTAAATGGAAAATTCCTTTTGTTCAAGATTAAAGGCCAGATTCTGTTGTTACCAGTCATCTTTGGGAGTAAATTACACAGCAGCCAGTTATACAACTTTCTTTATAATAGGACCTGGTGTAATAAAAAAAAAAAAAAACAGACTCGGAGTCAGAAAATGTGAGTTCTAGTTCAGGCTCCTCTAATACCAACTAACTACATACCCTTGGGCAAGTCATTTAACCTCATCTTTATGGTCAGAGGAGCACAAAATTATAGCTGTTCTTTGACTATAAAAGAAAACAGCAGAAGGTGAAGAAGAGTCCAAAAGAGCACTTTATTGAAACAACCATTCTAGGTCAACAACTTTGTATATCACTGCAGCATAAACTACAGGAACACCAAAAAGGCTGAAGGAATTCAAATCAAGGTTGGGGGGAGAAACACCTTGCATTAAACAACACAGCCTACAGTATGGACAATAATTATCAAGTAGCTTGATTTCTACAGAAGCAAGAAAACAAGAATGAGTGAAGTTGAAAGAAAGCAACTTAGCAAGATGATCCCAGGAAAAAAGGACAGGGCTCGAGAGACCAGTGATGTCTTTCGACAGGGCATATTAAATAATGGGGTGACTGAGTATTTCCAGCTCTCCACCTTCAGGGCACATGGTAGGATTGCACTTTCTGGCCTCCAATTGATCCCTTATCAAAGCTGACCAATGATATATGAAAACAGTGACATGTGTCAGATATAGAAATAAGATTTAATTGGTACTGGAGAGTGAGACCTTCAGGGCTCTCTTTCCCTCTGCCTCAACCATCAGCAGTGTTCCAGATGGTGACTGCTCCATCTAGGTCCCAGGTTGAGGACTGCATAATGTCCCCCGTGTGACCCATGATGGACATGTAGTGTAAACAAAAACTAACCCTTTGCCATTTTAAGCCACTGAGATGTTGGGAGTCATTTGCTATAGCAACATAGCCCATCCTATCCTGACTGAAGGGATGGCAGTCATGAAGTCAAACTCTACCTAACAGAGGGAAAAAAATAGCTTGGCTGCTTTTCTTTCAGCAGATGAGCCTCAGTTAAGGGAACTTGGTGCTTCTTGGAAGCTTGTGTCCTCAAATATTGCAAGGTTCTATTATGGATATGAACAGAACCATGTCACTGTTACTGGCAGCTAATGGTGGCCGTGAAACATAAAGAGGACAACTCAGGACATGGCAGGCTCAAGGGACTGGCAACTTAATATAAATCCTTTCTCTCATTCTGTTCCAAGTAAATAGTGACTGAAAGTCATATGGCTCTTCAATGGCCTGTCCAGAATAACTGGCTCTAGGCCAGTTTGAAGCCAGCAGGTGTCCTTCATAATAGAGTTGGCACCTTCATTTGTCAGTGTATTCAGTAGCAGAGTGGGCAAAAAGCTGAACAAACAAGGAAGAAAGAACTACCTTTTCACCATTTGAGGCCCTTAAAGGTGACCAGGCTGAGAAGAACATTATGAACTTTGGAGGATGAAATTAAAAATATATCCTATGTAATGTAAGGCTAACTAGTCCCCATCTAAATTATTTTCTCCTGGAGACTCTAAGGCTCACTGATCCTGCCCTAACCAGGACTATTAATAGGTATAGGGGCTATGACGAGGCTAGTGAACAGCACTGCAGGAAGCCAAGGTGGTAATTACAGGCTGTCCATTACTTGAAATGACCTCTGTCCATTACTGACACCTTACATGGGGGTGCTGGGAGATGATGAGCTGTGCCACAATGATATGAGAATTAATTGCCAATAATAGCTATCATTTGTTGAAGCACATACAACAACAAGCTACTTCCTGCATATTATAGTCAATACTCCCAGCCACATGAGGTAGGTATTACAATTTTCAAATGTAATTTTTGAATGAAACTTTGAATGTTATTTTTCAAAGGAGACAGAAGAATGTCAAGGAAGATGCAGAAGGAGAGAGCCTAGAAGGATATGTGAACCAAGAGTAAGATGCTACTGGTAGTTCAATGAAGAGAAGCAATTCAATTTTGGTGATTAAGAAGTAACTCTTAAGAAGTTAATTTCAGTGAGTTGGTTGGGAAGAAAGACAGAAGACAAAGGGCTAAACAATAAATGAGTGGCAGAAAAGGATGTACACTAACTGTAGACCATTCTTTCATGAAATATGGTGCTTTGCATACAGTTTACCTTTATCCCTGTAGATCTCATCAAAGCTATGGACTTTTTCGCCCCAGAAAAATGTACATACATATCTAATTTACATACAACTTTGGGGCACTCATAGACCCACCTGAAACCCACAGAGAAATTCCAGGTTACGAATGAATGATATATAGTAAGATGATGGACACGGACCTGTGGGAGTGATACACAGGTGGTTTCAATTGCACTGGTAATATTTTATTTCTTAAGCTGAGTGATGCTTATATATTCATTATATTATGTTCATTACATGATTATGAATGTTCATTATATTATTTTATGTAATATTTTATATAAACCATTTTTTGTTTTGTTATTAACTTTTTAAATAGAAAAATGTTATATAGGAGAATATTTTTTTAATGTTTATTCATTTTTGAGAGAGAGAGATAGAGCATGTGCAGGGGAGGGGAACAGAGCAGGGGACAAAGGATCCAAAGCAGGCTCTGCGCTGACAGCAAGGAGCCCTATACAGGACTCAAACTCAAGAACCGTTGAGATCATGACCTGAGCCGAAGCCGGATGTTTAACTGATTGAGCCACCCAGGTGCCCCAATAATATCTTTGTTGGAAGGAAATGTACACTGAAGTATTAAGGAATTATGTGACATTACATTGGAATATTACCCTCAAAATGTTAAAGAACAATTTTTTTGTACCATTCTTGAAACTTTTCTGTAATGCTGAGATTGTTTCAAAAATGTTTTTTAAAACAGTAATGGACACTTAACAGTAAAAAGAAAAAAAAAACCTGACAAACAAAAAAACCTTAATTAAAGACATACTCTCACAGGTATACAGGAAGGCATAACCAAACTTACAGAGAAATGGACATGTAGAAATGCATTGAGTGATCCTTCAAAATAGACAAAGGAACTGCTGTCAATTTAGCTCTAAAGACCAATGTTTTATGGCAGAACTCTCTTTTCCCCACTGACTAATACTCTGACTGGGAGGGGATAAACTGGGAGTCATTGGACAAAGAAGCAGCAATCTCTGTCAGCACCTTTTGCTCTCATGGCCATTAGGGAGAGAGAGTGTGAGCTTCAAGCTTCTCTCATGGCTTCAAGACAGGAGAGCTCAGGCTGAACGCTCCAAACAGGTACTGGGCATCAAACCAGAAAAAGCTATGGGTTTCTTCCAACTTGACCACTGTACCTTCAATTCTTCTGGCAGTCCAGTAGGGAGAGATTGGGGAAGTTGGGGGAGAAATAGGAAATTTTAATCGACTAGGTGTCTAGGTGATGTTACAACTTCTTGAGCAGGGGAAGGATAAAAGAGGTGATTTAGGAGCATCATATATAGAGGAAAAAAACTAAAGGCAAAAAACTGGTTAAAGCTAGTATTTGTCTTTATAATGAAAATGTAAATAAAAAAGAAGACTCTTGGTATGTGCATTTACATTTGACACATAGGATATAGGGAGTTATTTGTTTAGGCAACTGTCTGGCCCAAGAAGAATGGGCAAAAGATCCACTGATCACAGCATTCAATACAGTGCGTTGTAGCCAAATTCTTCTCTTTGCCTGGCTTTTAGGCCTCCGTGGCCTGACTCTGCTCCAATTATCTGTAGTCATTTCCCTCTACTGCTGTGTTTTAGCCAGGTAGCTCTGCTCACTGTCCTCTACTTAACCATATTCATTCCTGCTAGGGCTACAGTGTATGAGTGTTCATAGGGTCCACTGCCAAAGTAAACTTGACTGAGGGTGCAAGTGGGAACTGAAATCCAGACTGCTCACTGCTCAGCAAGGAGTGAGACACGGCAGGGAGCTATGATTGCCTGGAAGAAAGGACCTATTCCTAGTTTCCTCAAAGATGTTGCACCCTGATACCTCCTCCATATTTTTGCTCATGCTCTGATCAGTTTGTCTCTCTGATGACTTAACAGTGCTACATTTTTAAATCAAAGATGAGGGGCACCTAGGTGGCTTAGTCACTTAAGGGTCCGACTTTGGCTCAGGTCATGATCTATCAGCTCCTGGATTCAAGCCCCGCATCAGGCTCTGTGCTGACAGCTCAGGGCCTGGAGGCTGCTTCAGATTCTGTGTCTCCCTCTCTCTGTGCCCCTCCCCTGCTCACACTCTCCCTCTCAAAGTAAATAAACGTTAAAAAAATTTTAAATCAAAGATGGATCATCTTTCTGGACAAATACATTTATAACGGCTTAGAGACGGAAAATGGAAATCAAGGATGTCTTGGAATATGTAGAACATAGAGTATTCACATTTACCATTCATTTTTTACTAGTCCCTTCAGTCCTGGCGCAAATCCTACTTCTGTGAAGCCTTCCCCAACTACAACCCATACCAACCTTTCTTCTCTCACCTTCTATAGCACCTCATTCTGTCCTATGAAGTTTAATTCCCAATTATTATATAATTTGGTGTTTTAAAATTGTGCAGGTATTGCAACAGTTCCACAACATCTAATTTTAATTTCATTTAAATATATATATTTTTAAGATATTTTAAAACTGCAACAAAACACAGCATGAAGCATCTAAATGGGTTACATTCCAAGCATTAACTCATCAGAAACCACTGATTGTGTTAATGTGTGTTGCCAAGTTAACAAGGTAACAATGCATATTTATGTGTATGCCTGAGAAAGAGAGAGAAGAGAGAGAAGGTAGTGTCTGTATACCTAGAAATATAGATTCTCTTGCCACATCTGTTTAAAGTGTATCCTGATAATGGCAAGACCAGGTGTTAAATGAAAGAGCCCTCACCCTATGATGTCTACTATTTATTGGGGTACATCAGAATTTTCTTCATATTCTATAACCAAAATAAAACAAAAGCTGGACACCAAGACTGCTAATAGCTCTCAATTTCAGATTTTTATGTTTTTTCTCAATCTCTTCCTTCTTACTGACTTTACAAATAAATAAATGTTAAAAACACTTACTGGCAAAAACTATATAGGTTTTTTTCCTTTTTTTTTCTCATCAAAGCTTTTATTTTTTTAATTTTTTTTCAATATATGAAATTTATTGTCAAATTGGTTTCCATACAACACCCAGTGCTCATCCCAAACGGTGCATTCCTCAATACCCATCACCCACCCTCCCCTCCCTCCCATCCCCCATCAACCCTCAGTTTGTTCTCAGTTTTTAACAGTCTCTTATGCTTTGGCTCTCTCCCACTCTAACCTCTTTTTTTTTTT
>NW_024420499.1:6274329-6289886 GCF_014898765.1 Herpailurus yagouaroundi | reverse complement strand
ATTCTAAATTCACTTTCTGTTATATTATTTAAATCCTTTTTGATCAGCTCATTAGCTGTTGTTATTTCCTGGAGATTCTTCTGAGGGGAATTCTTCCACTTGGTCATTTTGGATAGTCCCTGGCATGGTGAGGACCTGCAGGGCACTTCCCCTGTGCTGTGGTGTATAACTGGAGTTGGTGGGCGGGGCCCCAGTCCGACCTGATGTCTGCCCCCAGCCCACCACTGGGGCCACAGTCAGACTGGTGTGTGCCTTCTCTTCCCCTCTCCTAGGGGCGGGATTCACTGTGGGGTGGGGTGGCTTGTCTGGGCTACTTGCACACTGCCAGGCTTGTGATGCTGGGGATCTGACGTATTAGCTGGGGTGGGTAGGCAAGGTGCACGGGGGCAGGAGGGTCAGGCTTAGCTCGCTTCTCCTTAGGTGATCCACTTCAGGGGGGGCCCTGTGGCAGCGGGAGGGAGTCAGATCCGCTGCTGGAGGTTTGGCTCCGCAGAAGCACAGAGTCGGGTGTTTGTGCGGAGCGAGCAAGTTCCCTGGCAGGAACTGGTTCTCTTTGGGATTTTGGCTGGGGGATGGGCGGGGGAGGTGGCGCTGGCGAGCGCCTTTGTTCCCCACCAAACTGAGCTCTGTCGTCAGGGGGCTCAGCAGCTCTCCTTCCCTTTGTCCTCCAGCCTTCCCGCTTTCTGAGCAGAGCTGTTAACTTATGACCTCCCAGACGCTAAGTCGCACTCGCTGTCGGAACACAGTCCGTCAGGCCCCTCCGCTTTTTGCAAGCCAGACTCGGGGGCTGTGCTTGGCTGGCGAGCTGCCCCTCCGCCCCGGCTCCCTCCCGCCAGTCCGTGGAGTGCGCACCGCCTCGCCGCCCTTCCTACCCTCTTCCGTGGGCCTCTTGTCTGCGCTTGGCTCCGGGGACTCCGTTCTGCTAATCCTCTGGCGGTTTTCTGGGTTATTTAGGCAGGTGTAGGTGGAATCTAAGTGATCAGCAGGATGCACGGTGAGCCCAGCGTCCTCCTACGCTGCCATCTTCCAACCCTCCTATAGGTTTTTTTTTCAAAATTTTTTAAATATTTATTTGTTTTTGAGAGAGAGACACACAGAGACACAGCATGAGCGGGAGAAGAGCAGAAAGAGAAGGACACAGAATCCGAAGCAGGCTCCAGGCTCTGAGCTGTCAGTTCAGAGACAGACGCGGGTCGGGAACTCATGAACCGTTAGATCATGACCTGACCCGAAGTCAGAGGCTTAACTGACTGAGCCACCCAGGTGCCCCACAAAACAGCTATTTTGGTTTGGATTTTATATTGGGCATCATATGAAAAAATTTGTATATTATATTGGGGGTCATATGAAAAAAGTTTGGGGAGAAAAGGGTCTAGGGAAAATTTTGAAAAATGCTCTAGTTATTCTTTTTCTTCATCATTATCAACATCAACATGAACGTTATTATCTTTGAGCATGCTCTGGATATCTAGTTGCAGGCTAGGTGCTGGTAAGTATTTATGCAACTTAATCTTATCTCCAAGGCAAGGTCACATAAATCTTGTAAGTCTAAAATTAATCCTCATCTTTAAGGGATCTGCGACACTTACAAACAATTTAGAGATTCTAGGCATTTTCAATTGTCTCTGCCAACCCTCTTCCCTCTGGGTAAGAAAAAAAATGGTCATTCAAAGCTTCAGAGAGCAAGGAGAAATGCCACTTAACTTTTATTCCCTCCTCAACACAGAATCTGTCTCCCAAAGGACCATTTCAGCCTCTTGGCCAGCAGTCCCAGAAAGCCTGGTCTCTCTGAGGTAAATGCTATAGAGCTTTAAGGCCAGGGAAATTTCCACTGAAGAGCACCAACCGCCCCCCCCCCCAGTAGAAGTAAACCAAATTGAAAGATAATGGAAAACTAGCCCTATTGTTGTTAGACAAAGGGGAACTAGGACTTCAAAGATGCCTGAGGAGCTCCCTTGAGATGTAATCTTTACTTGGGACCTTGGTCTCCACAGTGGGTCACAAAGGTAGGGCCACAGAGGTAGAGGACTTTGGAGAAACTGGAACCAGTGTAACAATTCTACCTCCTCTTCTCCCCTAGGAAGCTTGAGAAAGGAATTCAACAAATAATTAAGCAATTTTCTCTAAAATGTCCCATCAAATGTGTTCACTACTCATTCCTAGCACACAGGAAGTCACAGTGAGTGATCAGAGAAGAATAACAATAGTAATAATTTTACAGCTGCTAATATATTTAGTGAATGGTCCTCAGGCCATAGTTTGTTCTGGAGTCTATATTTGAGCCCAGGAACATCTGGCTCCAGATTTGGAGTTCTCTATTTTTTGACCACACTATAATCCATAAAGGAAAAAAAAATTAGGAAGTAGACCTCCAGACTTAGGCATGGAACACAAAAAGAGCTTGAGAAAAGACACATACAGCTTCCCTAAATTTTATAAACCTGGAATGGGCAGATTTGTGCCACAGATTTGAGCCCACCATGCATGAAGTGTTTGTCAGTGCTGAACACAGAGTAGGTGGCCAGCAATAACTATGATGCCTATCATCCTCCATCTAGGGAAATACACCTTACCACAGGTATTAGGTAAATGCTCTGTGGAGTCAGGGAGCCAACAAGAGTGCAGGGAATGTCTAGCTCTTTCCTATTCCTCCAGCCTCCTCTTACACCATCCTTGCCTACCTCCCTCCACTTCTCCGACCCCCACACTGCAGCCACCCTGGCTTAGTACTTGCCATGGCCCTTCAAACGACAGGGATGACTACAGTGTTTGGCACATAGTAGGCACTAAATAAATACCATTTTGAAGGAAGGAAAGAAGGAAAAACAGAAGGAGAGACAGAAGGATAGAAAGGAGTCGTTTCAGATAAATATTCACTGAAGTGGGCCTTAAGGGAAGAATAATATGTCCATCTGCAGAGACAGGAGGAAAGCAGGGGATGAGAAAAGAAGGGTGTTTCAAACAGAAGGAAAAGCAGGAGGAGTGACTATGCATGGCATGTTGAGCCAACATCAAAAGTATAACTGTGATCTAAACATCAGTTCTAGAACAATAACAGCAGATGGAATCAAATGGGTAGGCAGGGCCAGATGATGATGGGTATAAGGAGCTTTCACAAACGTTGGAGTGGTACGATCATATTTGTGTTTTAGAATAAGGCCTTTGCTTGCAGAGAGGATGGGTATCAGGAAAGAAGGTAGGAGGCAGCGGAAGACTGAAACCAGAACAGTCAGGTCTGTTGTAGGAGTCCAGATAAGAGACGATAAAATGCCTGAATTAGAGAGACAGCACCGTATAGTGGGTTTTAACCCAAATGCTGCCATTTGCTGGATGTGTGATCTTGGATAAATCAGTTAATCCCTCTGGGCTGAAAATATTTGCCCTGTATATTTCACGGGGTCACTGTGAGCAGCTGATAAAATAATATTGAGAAAATACTTTGTAAACTTAAAGCACTAGAAATTATATGTCACTTTTAATGTGGTAGAAGAGGGAAAAAGAGATAAGGGGGACAACTGAGAAACAGAGCCAATCTTCCAGACATACAGTCTGTGGAGGAGAGAGTCTACTTTGACATCTCCCTTTTTCTCACCTTGTCATGTATCAGTTGTCAAAATTGGGGAATCCTTTTTTAGTTTTCCCTCAAGAATAAAAGAAATCAAGAATTCCTACAAGGGGGACAGAAGGGGAATTCAGCACATATGTTGTGAATGGTAATCTCACATATGTTATTTCTTCTTTTTTTTTTTTTTCAACGTTTATTTATTTTTGGGACAGAGAGAGACAGAGCATGAACGGGGGAGGGGCAGAGAGAGAGGGAGACACAGAATCGGAAACAGGCTCCAGGCTCTGAGCCATCAGCCCAGAGCCCGACGCGGGGCTCGAACTCACGGACCGCGAGATCGTGACCTGGCTGAAGCCGGACGCTTAACCGACTGCGCCACCCAGGCGCCCCCATATGTTATTTCTTCTAACCACACAGCACTCTCGAGAGGAAGATGTCATTATGCAACTTTTACTGATGACAAAACTGAGTCTCAGGAAGGTAAGTTGAGTTGCCCTAAGTCCCACAGCTAGGAACTGTTAGAGGGCAGAGGCAGAATTCAAACACAAGTCTGATTCCAGAGTCTTTTCTCTTCAGTGTTACACTATTGAAAAAGATTGCTATTTTGCCATCAAAGCAATTGTTATTAGAGTTAACACAACACTAGTAACTGTTAAGGTAGACAAGGAAAAGGCAGTTGTTGCAGGCCATTAGGAATAAATCTGCTTACTCGTTTGAAAGTCACTTGTTGATCACCCACTATATGGTTGGCGGTATCCTGGACATTGTATATGCAAGGCTGAACAGGGCAACACAGACAAGTAAGCACAGGACTTTCACGACTACATGGCAGGGGCTATAAGGAGGCCCAAAGAACCTTGGAATCTGGGGGGAAGGAAGAACACTTTCTTTCTGAAGAGGTCTGGGATGGTTTCATAGAAAAAATAACATTTTATCTGAGTATTAAAGATTGAGTAGGAGTTCCCTAGGTAGAGGAGAAAGTGTAAATAATGGAGCAAGACACTCCAAGTAAGGAGGACAACATATGTAAAAGCAAAGAGATAGGAAAGAACCTAAGGTAGTTTGGAAATAGAGAGTTCAGTCTGAATGAAGTGTAATGTACACTATGAGCTAGAGAAGGAGGGTTGGCAAGAAAAAAACCACACAGACATGAGGCTAGAATGGTAGTTGGGGCCAGATAATGAAGGCCCTTGAATGTGCTAATCTAGGGAGTATGTATTTTAATACTGCAAGAAACGAGAAACCAACAAAGGTTTGAAATGAGGAGATAACGTAATTGTATTTGCTGTTAGTAAAATAACTCTGGTGGCAGTGCAGAGATTAGAATGAAGTCAGCAGGTAGAAAAACTAGTTAAGAGGCTATTGATACATGATGATGAGATTTGTAACCAATAGAATATGAATGGAATAGCTAGATTCTACAGATTTTTGGTAAAACTAATGGAGCTTGGTGAGAATGATGGAGATAATGGGAGTTAGTGGCTGATTCTATAGTTTCTTGCTTGAAACTGGGTAAATAGTGATATTTCACAAAGATAGAAAAGAGAGAGAACAGCAGGTTGGAGTTTCATGGAAAGGATTGGAAAACAGTTTCATTTTTGGATACATTGTGCTGGGGCAATAGAAAATAATAATAGCTGGCATTGGTTGAGTGCTCTAGGCACTGTTTTAAGTGTTTTGTATGTATCAACGAATTGATATCCAAGTACAAGGGCTTACTAGGTAATTGGAAATATAGATTTGGAACTCAAAAGACATGTCTAAGTTGGAAATATAAATTGATAGTCATCAATGTATAGGAATCATAGTTAAAACTGTTGACGCAAGAAGAAGGCAAAGGATAAAATGCTGAGGAAAAAAAGCACCATTTTAGGACCAGAGAGTAATGAAGATTATAAGCTCTATGACAGCAAAGATCAGATCAAACTTGTTCATCACTGTGTCATCCGAGCCTGACATACTATTTAGAATATAGTGCTTGCTCAGTAAAAAATGTTGAATGAATCAAATAAAAATATCTGAGAAGTACAAGGATAAATAATGAGGCATAGTGTCTTGAAAGTTAAAAAAGTAAAGGTAGTTTCAGAATGATTGGAAAATGCCCAACACTACAGTAGAGAGATCAGACTTGTGGTTGCCAGAGGCAGAGGATGGGGGGAAGGAGAATTGGAAGAAGGTGTTCAAAAGGTATAAACTTCAGTTTTAAGGTAAATAAGTACTAGGGATGTAATGTACACACGATGACTACAGCTAACGTTGCTGTATGGTGTATAGGAAAGATGTTAAGAGAGTAATTCCTGAGAGTTTTCATCACAAAGAGAAAAACTTTTTCCCCTTTTTTCTTTTTATTGTATCTATATGGGAAGATGTATGTTTGCTAAACCTATTGTGATAATCTTTTCACAATACATATAAATCAAACCATCATGCTGTATGACTTAAATTTATACAGTGATGTATGCCAGTTATTTCTCAATAAAACTGCAGGAAAACCCAATAGATAAGTCAGATAGAATGAGGACTGAAAAGAATCCACTGGGCTCAGTAGTTAGGCAGCTATTAGTAACTTGAAAGACAGCAATTTTGGTGGAATAGCCTCAGTCTAGACTGTAATAGGCTTAGAGGTAAATGGTTGTGGACGAACAGTAGACAATAACCAGAAGTTTGGTGGTAATATGACTGAGAAGGTTAGAGTGATGGAGAAAAATAAAGCTATGTTTTTAATTATTTTTTTTATAATGGAGGAGACATTATAGTAGAACAGAAAAGAAATCCTAGGAGAGGGAATAATTAAAGATGGTAAGAGAGTGGATAATTGCTCTTAGCTAATTTTCCCATCACTGTTTTCCTTTGAGCATGTTTATCAGGTCTTTACATTTAGTCAGATTTTAAAACAAGTTAGAGCCCTATGATCTACCTCACTGGGACATATAGTCAGCTTACAAGGACTTGATAGTTTAATATAACATGGCACTTTCCTAATAAGTTTTTTCTATATGTGTATGTTCTGTCATCCATACAGAATAGGACAAGTCTATACTCCAAGCATGGTGGTGAAATTATGGAACTATTCACATAATTGGGGCAAGTAAAAACTAATACATATTGACAATTGATATTGATCTATTTGTTTCATTCTTTAAAAATTTTTATTCAATTTATGAAACTAAAAAAAAAAAAAACAGTTCACCCATTTCTCCCATCCCCTACTCCCTGCCTCTTGCAATCACCAATCTGTTCTCTGTATCTATGAGCTTGGTTTTTCTTTTTTTAGATTTCACATATAAGATTGATTATATGATATTTGTCTCTCTCTGTGTGACTTATTTCACTTAGCATAATGTCCTTGAGGTCCATCCATGTTTTGGCAAATGGCAAAATTTCATTCTTTTTTGGATTAATAATATTCTACTGTGTGTGGGTGTGTAGCAAATTCTTTATCCATTCATCTATCAATGAATAATTAAGTTGTTTGCATGTCTTGGCTATTGTAAATAATGCTGCAATGAATATGGGGGTGTGTATATCTCTTCAAATTGTTTTTTTTTGTTTGTTTGTTTTCTTTGAATAAATACCCAGAAGTAGAATTGTTGGATCACATGGTAGCTCTATTTTTAATTTTTTGAGGAACTTCCATACTGTTTTCCATAGTGGTCCCACCAATTTACATTCCTACTAACAGTGCATAAGGTTTTCTTTTCTCCACACCTTCACCAACACCTGTTATCACTGTCTTTTTGATGCTAGCTATTCCAACATGTGTGAAGTGATATCTCACTGTGGTTTTGATATGCATTTCTCTGAAGATTAATGATATTGAACACATTTTAATGTACTTGTTGGCTATCTGTATGTCTTTTTTGGAAAAATGTCTATTTAGATCCTCTGCTCATTTTTCATAGGTCTGCTTTTTTCCTTGCTATTGAGTTGTATGAATTCTTTGTATATTTTAGATATTAGCCTGTTACAAGATATATGATTTGTAATTATTTTCTCCCTTCCAGTAGATTGCCTCTTCATTTTGTTGATGGCTTCTTTTTCTATGCAGAAGTTTTTTGTTTGATGTACTGCCACTTATTTATTTTTGGTATCCAATTCAATCATCTCTAAGACCTATGTAAAAGAGCTTATTGCCTATGTTTTCTTCTAGGAGTTTAATGGTTTGGGGTCCTATATTTAAGTGTTTAATGCATGTGGAATTAATTTTTGTTTATGGTCTAAGATAGTGATCCAGTTTCATTGTTTTGCATGTGGCTGTCCAATTTTTCCAACACTATTTATTGAAGAGACTGTCCTTTCCCCATTGTATATTCTTGACTCTTTTGTCACAAATTAATTGACCATATATACATGAGTTTATTTCTGGGCTTTCTGTTTTCTTCCATTGTTCTATGTGTTTTTATGCCAATACCATACTGTTTTAATTACTATAGCTCTGTAATATAGTTTGAAATCAGGGAGTGTGATGCCTCCAGCTTTCTTATTCTTTCTCAAGATTGCTTTGACTATTTGAGATCTTTCATGGTTCCATACAAATTTTAGAATTGTTTGCTCTATTTCTGTGAAAGATACCACAAGAATTTTGATAGGGATTGCACTGAATCTGTGTGTGTTGCTTGAGTAGTATGCACATTTAAACAATATTAATTTTTGTCTATCCATGAACACAGAATATGTTTTCATTTATTTGTGTCTCCTTCAATTTCTTTCATTAATGTCTTACACTTTTCACTGTACAGGTGTTTCACCTTCTTGGTAAACTCATTCGCTGGTATTTTATTATTTTTGATACACTTGTGCATGGCATTGTTTTCTTATTTTCTCTTTCTGATAGTTCTTTAATAGTGTAAAGAAATACAACAGATTTTTTAAGTGTATTAATTTTGTATCCTGCAATTTTACTGAATTTATTAGTTCTAACATTTTTTTTGATGGAATCTTTAGGGGTTTCTATAACAATATCATGTCATCTACAAAAAGTGACAATTTCTTCCTCTCCAGTTTGGATGCCTTTATTTCTTTTTTGCTTAATTGCTCTGGCTAGGACTTACAATATGATGTTGAATTATTTCATTCTTATATTAAGGAAGTAACTAGGGAAACAGCATATTTTGCTCCTGTGATCTGGCTGGATCATTAGATTCTAGTATATAAGGGCATATTTACTGGGGACTCCATGATATGCCTAAAATCTAACAGATTATTTGTATTCGTAGTCAATACAAATGCCCTCATGCCTGAACAAGCCTTAGAAAGTGACAATTTGTTTATTCTAAAATCCAATTGCATAAACAGGGTTTCTTTTTGTAATGTCATAGATTATTTTGGCAGTCTAGTGAAGCCTATGGACTCCTTTTCAGAATAATATTTTTAAATGTATTTGGGGTGCCTGGGTGGCTCAGTCTGTTAAGCGTCCGATTTCAGCTCAGGTCATGATCTCACTCACGGTTTGTGGGTTCAAGTCCTGCATGGGGCTCTGTGCTGGCAGCTCAGTGTCTGGAGCCTGCTTCAGATTCTGTGTCTCCCTCTCTCCCTGTCCCTCCTCAACTCATGCTCTGTCTCTCTCGCTCTCAAAAATGAATAAACATTAAAAAAATTTAAATATATTCAATAAAGCACATGGGATTACAGTGGAAACCAATTATATTGAAATACAATCATCAATAAATATAATAAAACAAATTTGTGATATGTAATTATATATCTGTTTCTTTAGTAACACATTAAATACTAATATCTAATTCCCCTCCTCTCCTGTCTTGAAATGTTTGTTTTTGATCTGTCAATAATGTAGCCACATTATCAGTTATGTGTTATCCATTCATGTAGTCATTTGAAGATTCCCTTGATGATGTACTCATACATATGTATCAGTATCCCCAGTCATCCCAAGAGATATATTCTAGGTGTACACACACATATACATGTTATATATTGTGATTATTCATAACTATCTGATATAGGTTATTTTCTAGAAAGTATAGCAAAAGACTACTTTAAATTTTCATGCTGAGTAAATGAAAAGACCAACCATCATCCACAGATTGGGAGAAAATATTTGCAAATTATATGTATGGCAAAGGACATGTATCCAGAATATACAAAGAACTCTTACGACTTAATAATAAGAAGACAACCCAATTTTAAAATGGAAAAATATTTAAATAAACATAAATATAAATTTTTCATATGACCCAGCAAATCTATTCCTACATATCTACTCAAGAAGAGTAAATTGTATGTCCACACAAAGATTTGCATGTTAATATTCATAACAGCATTATTCATAATAGCCAAAAACTGGAAAGAGCCCAATGTCTATTAACTGGTGAATGTATAAGCAAAATGGGGTATATCCATAATGGAATACCAATATTAAATGCCAATATCAATAGAGTAAAACACTGATACACGCTACAACATGAATGAGCTTCAAAAACACTATGCTAAGTGAAAGATGCCAAACAAAAGATTACATATTATATGATTCTGTTATATGAAAAGACCCAGAAAAGAAAAATATATAGAGATAAAAAAGTAGATTCATGCTTGCTTGGGGTTAGGGGTGGGAATGGGGATATGACTGGATATGAAGGATCTTACAAAGTGATGAAAATGTTCTAAAACTGGATATGGTGATAGTTGCACAACTTGGCAAATTTACTAAAAATCATTGAATTGTATACATAAAATGGGTGAATTTATGGTTACAACTTTAAGGAAAGAAGTTTGTATTTCAATCACACCTTGATTTGAATGTGGCTAAAGGCATTTTGCCTATGCTCTTTGCAGAAGGGAATAGCCAGACGTATATTTTCTCCCCTTTGCATCTTCTCCACCCAAATGATTCTCATTAGGCTTTGACTTCAAATATACTTGCTTGTATTAGAGCTACCCATGAAAGTAGATTTAGGGTAAAGTGGGACAAAAAAATAAGGACCCTGACTACTTTGGGCGCATATTTTAACTGCTGGTCATGTTGGCCTATTATGGCGAGACGTGAATCTTTGTAGTCTTTTCTTTAAAACGATGCAGGTACATGCAGATAATAATTTATCATTAGGTATCTTATCTTTTAAGGAATGTAATGACCACCATTGTCTGAGAAAGTGAAATCCTAGAAAGTTAGAGACTATGTTTAAATAAATCTTTGTGTGCTGTGCCTCAGGAACTTAATAACCAAAACTGATTATGGATATTCTGAAATCCTAGGCTCTATCTCATTCAGATAAATTGTGCCAATATTTCACCTCAATGAAGATCATCATTCTTTTAAAAGAAGTTTACAGAAACTCATTCTTTAATCCCAGGTTTTAACATTTAGCTTTCCATCCCTTTAAATAGCACTGCTTTATAAACAAAGATAACTCAAAAGCACCTAAAAGACCCTATCTCAAATGCTCACCAATATTATGTTATTGGCAACTTAACTCACAGTGAACAAATTTTCTTATAGAGAACCACAACTTAGTTCCTTGTCAGCCTAGTTGTAAGTTATTTTTCATTAATGTTAGTCAAACAAGGTACAGAGAATGCAAAGATCTAAGACCACTTGAAAGGTGAAACATCACAAACCCAGAGGATAAACTGGACTTGAGAGGAGGAGATGAGACCATCCAATATAGATGAGAATCCGGTACAAAGAGTAAAAACAAATAAGAAACTTGTCCTCAGAAAAGTCACCTTTTGAGAACTTATCTTGTGACTCTCCTCTTCTTCTTTGCCATTTTCCACAAAATGAAAACAAAATAGCTTTACACTGTCAAAGATATTATGCAGGAGTAAATAGCAGTGAAGGAAGCAGCTCTGGACATAAGCAAGGTTAAAAAAATATTGTCAGTGTATCTCAAGGTTTATTTTAGTCTTACCAGGGTCACTCACACTGACAGAAGGTGACACTGTTAAACAGTGACACAGAATCTAAAATCCACACACCAAAGCAGGGCTTGATTTTGGAGACATGCTTAAATACTTCTAAGAATTAAGGCATAATCCTTCAGTGACTTTTAAGGAGATCAAGTGATGAGATGCAGTGTTTGGGAAGTCTCCAGCTATCTAGAATGATTTGTTAATGCCTTTTCTCCCAAAGTGCACTGAATACAATCAGCTAGAGTCTGAAAATAAAGGTTTTGCTGGAGGGTATGCTGCCCAAGCATAACATTTTTACAAGTGGCAAGATTCCCAAATTGTTAACTAATCAAAACGTGGCATTTTCAATAAATGTAGTATTGAGTCTCAAGGTAACACATAAGTAAACTTGTGTACTGGAGGAATCAGATGGAGAAGTAGGCAGAACCCTAGATCAATACTTCTGTTTACAAAGTTTAGAATTTACTTACATAGGAGCTGATGTTCTGAGTTGGGGGGCGGGGGGGGTCTCACAAGATGTTAAAAGTCAAGTATTCTGGCATCATTCTCTTTTCATAAGAGAAATCATTTCACTTCACTCTAATATTTTCTTAAAGATATATGCCAGGACAAAGTAATCCTTTTTCCTCCCATAAACTATTAGCCAATTTTATTGGGTTGCATTAAGTATGGCTCTATAAATAGTATTTAAAAACATTTTAAGTATTAAAAATACAGCCAATCATTTTAAATTGTCAAAACCTACAAAGTAAATATTTGGAATATATATTAATCTGTCATCTACATAGTGCGTAACTTTGGCTATTAACAGTTTATTAAGTAGAGCAGTGGTATAGTAGTTAATAGTTGGAACAACTTCATATTTGAACTTAACAGCTAACTTTATTTCTGCCAGCATAAACAGCTACTGACGCTGGAAAACAGCAGCATCTCTGACTATTTGGGTCATTCCACCTTTGGTAAATTATCCTAGTAATTACATTTGAGGTCTCTCCACTTTCTGGGATCCATTAAACTTTTCTTGACCAGATGTCTACAGAAATTCCTCTGCCTGCAGTTCCTAGCTGATTTGATGGATGATATCTAAACAGCCTATAAGATGTTAACTTTTAGATTTTTTTTCTATTCTAAACACTAACTTTTAACTTTTTGATAACACAGAAAACCAGTGGAAGGAAACATCAGACAGAAATTGAACACCATTAGTGGTATTAGTTCAGTTCAGGTAGTTAAAGAATCCAGATGTTTTCATCTGGTACTGTCAAAGGACTCACAAGCAAATACTTAAGCTTAACTTCCATAATTTTCAGGACACTTTCAATTCCCACTCCTTGTGCTCTCCTCCCACTCTCAAACCTGTGTGCCAATTCATGTTCTTGTAGAGCAGGGAAAATTACATTTCTTCCTCCTTGGAGATAGATGCAGAGAAAGGCATCAGATGTCACTCCTCTTAAGTCGTCTGGGAACAGGCTGGGAAATGTGTGCCTCTTGTGTCTTCTACTTTTATTTTCTCAACGCGCTACGAAGTTTTGGGACAGAAAGATGCCTGAGTCCCAAAGGCATACGTGTGACACTGCGCTATTCCTCTCTAAGAACCTCATTAACTCCCACTAGAAACGAGAGTGATGTGAACTCTGCTTCGCAGTGCAACCTTCTGTAACCCCCTAACACAAACACAAGTGGAATGGAGAGGGGGTCAAGGGAGGAAGAGGGAAAGGGGTCAGGAGAAGAGACTCACCGCTCCGGCCAGTTCCTCGGTCAGGCACAACGTAACCAGGAGCAGCCACAACCTGAAACAGGAGGAACGGTGAGTAACATGGGCTCTCTAGGCTCCGGGGTCCTATGTCTGTCCATAGCCCCCGACCCTTTCTTGCTGCCTGCCCCCACTTTCTCTGCAATGACATAAGTACAACTACAGTCCTGGCCCGGCAAAGTAGCTCAAAGTGGAAAAGAGGGAGGGGAGCTCGGGGCAGCAACAGCTCACCCAGGGTGCATGCTTGCGGCTCCTCCGGAGCTGGGTCCCGGGAGACTGCTAAGCGGCTCCACAGCCCAGGCTCATCAGGGCTCCGCTGATGCTCGGCGGCTGCTTCCTTATTCGGTAGGACGGGCTTGGGGGGAGAACTGACTCACTTCGGAAGAAACTAAATTCAGCTTCTAGATAAGACGTGCCCCAAAGGGAAACACTCAGCGGTGCCCGCTACAACTTGCCGCACTCAAAAGATAGTTCCATACACCAGGAGAGGAAGGAATGGAGGGGAAAGGGGCGGGGCTGTCTGGTGTCAATCATCCCCCCCTACCTTGGGCAGCCGGGTGTCTTTCTCACTTTCAGGCACCTCTGCACATAACATTCCCACGCATCTGCATAGTTTTCATGCACAGGCCCATAGAGACCTATAAGACTAAGATCTAAGCAGCTATGCAGCATACACTTCCATAAACCACTGTTAACCATTACACATAAATAGATTTACGGCACAGGACTGACTTCTACAAATGGGCCCCAAACTGCACTTGCACACTTGGCCCAAATGCATACAACACTCATTCTAATTGATTGTATATACTAAGCTCTAATTGATTGTATACTAAGCTCTTGGGGCTGGCGGTGGTGGTGGTTTCTGGAGTTGGAAATCTAGCCAAAATGGAGTAGAACCTAAGGATGAGAGGGCCCCCATGAATAGGTCCAAAGCCTTGAAAGACTCCCAAGTGACAGATTCTAGGGTCTGAGATAACAGAAATGTTCTGAAGAATTCTTGGGCAAATCTCCGAAAGATCTTCCCAGGAGTCCACACAAAGTATTTTCCGGGCCTGTTGGTACTTTAACCAATCTGTAGATCAGGATTACGAAAGTAATGTTTATTTGGGAAACATCAGTGCAAATGCCATTAACTCTATATAAACGTTTCCAATTGGTGTTTGTGTTACTTTTAAAGGCAACTGCAAGAAAGTTATTTAATTCCCTGTACTAAATCCTTCTGAAACACAACCGCAATGAGAATCAATACCTTTTACGTTGGTTCAATATAAAAGGTAAAAATTATGGCATTTAGCAATGCAGTTAAATAAAAATATATGACTATATTACAATAACATCCAACCATATGATAATTACTAATATCTCCTGAATGCGCCTCAATCTTAGATGTATATAACACGCATAAAGTCTTCACATACATGAATGTTCATTTTCTTAATTCTTCGGTTATAAGAATATATTTAATAATATAAATATACTTATATAGTTCTAATATTTTCACATATTCTGTTGTATGTAGAAACTGTCTTGCGAGCAGGTGTAAGGCAAAGAGCACCAGCAGCCCCGGGAGCGGCGACCAAAATTTCTTTCTAGCCATTAACAATAAAAGACACACTTCCTCCAAGATCCATCCGCGAAAAAAATAGTCCCAGCTAAGGTCTACTTGTAATTGGCTTTGGGGATCTCACGAATGAGAGTGGGACTGGGCAGGGAAGAGTAATGCCAACGGAAGGTGCAAGTGAACAAATAGAAAAGCTTCCCGGTTGGACTTACGGTGCTCGGTCAACTGGCCTGAAAGTTTCCCTCCCCCAAATAACTGAGCGTCACTCCCTCGCAGGTTGCTGGTGCAGGCTAAAGCCGGGGCGGAGTGATCCTCAAATTCCCCAGGGCTGGTGGGGAGGGGGCGGTGCGGGAGGAGAGAGGGAGGAAAGTAGAGCTGTGGGACCTGCGTGAAGAAAAAGTTTGCAAGTCCGGACAGAAGGGAAAAGTGCTCCCGAGAGATCGGCTTTGGGGAGGGGAGGGGGCACCCAAGAAACGTCTCCCTTTTTTCCCCCCCCAATTTAAAAAAATTATTTATTATTATTATTATTTATTATTATTATTTTTTTTTTTACCCCCGCTCAACTCTTAAAAAGCTTTCGTCTCACCTAAGCCCACGGGCCCAATTGGGACACCCTCGCTGTCCGTCTCCGACTCCAGCTCTCTCCCCATAAACCCTCAAGATTATGTCAGTTGGTCCGAGCTAGCCAGGGATCTCGTGCGGGTGCTGAAGGAGCTGCGGGAGCCGGAGAAGAATGCAACTGCGTGGAATCAGCCTGGCTGCCGGCTTGTTCTTACTGGCCCTCAGTCTTTGGGGGCAGCCTGCAG
>NW_024420499.1:6168260-6264329 GCF_014898765.1 Herpailurus yagouaroundi | reverse complement strand
ATTCTAAATTCACTTTCTGTTATATTATTTAAATCCTTTTTGATCAGTTCATTAGCTGTTGTTATTTCCTGGAGATTCTTCTGAGGGGAATTCTTCCGCTTGGTCATTTTGGATAGTCCCTGGAGTGGTGAGGACCTGCAGGGCACTTCCCCTGTGCTGTGGTGTATAACTGGAGTTGGTGGGCGGGGCCGCAGTCCGACCTGATGTCTGCCCCCAGCCCACCGCTGGGGCCACAGTCAGACTGGTGTGTGCCTTCTCTTCCCCTCTCCTAGGGGCGGGATTCACTGTGGGGTGGCGTGGCCCGTCTGGGCTACTTGCACACTGCCAGGCTTGTGATGCTGGGGATCTGGCGTCTTAGCTGGGGTGGGTAGGCAAGGTGCACAGGGGCAGGAGGGGCAGGCTTAGCTGGCTTCTCCTTAGGTGATCCACTTCAGGAGGGGCCCTGTGGCAGCGGGAGGGAGTCAGATCCGCTGCTGGAGGTTTGGCTCCGCAGAAGCGCAGAGTTGGGTGTTTGCGCGGAGCGAGCAAGTTCCCTGGCAGGAACTGGTTCTCTTTGGGATTTTGGCTGGGGGATGGGCGGGGGAGATGGCGCTGGCGAGCGCCTTTGTTCCCCACCAAACTGAGCTCTGTCGTCCGGGGGCTCAGCAGCTCTCCTTCCCTTTGTCCTCCAGCCTTCCCGCTTTCTGAGCAGAGCTGTTAACTTATGACCTCCCAGCCGCTAAGTCGCGCTTGCTGTGGGAACACAGTCCGTCAGGCCCCTCCGCTTTTTGCAAGCCAGACTCGGGGGCTCTGCTTGGCCGGTGAGCCGCCCCTCCGCCCCGGCTCCCTCCCGCCAGTCCGTGGAGCGCGCACCGCCTCGCCGCCCTTCCTACCCTCTTCCGTGGGCCTCTTGTCTGCGCTTGGCTCCGGGGACTCCGTTCTGCTAATCCTCTGGCGGGTTTCTGGGTTATTTAGGCAGGTGTAGGTGGAATGTAAGTGATCAGCAGGACGCGCGGTGAGCCCAGTGTCCTCCTACGCCGCCATCTTCCCTCATCTCGAGTTAAGCTTTTTTTTAAACTTTTTGATGTTATTGATACAGTATTTATTTATTTATTTATTTATTTATTTAATATAATTTATTGTCAAATTGGCTTCCATACAAAACCCAGTACTCATCTCAACAAGTGCCCTCCTTAGTGCCCTTCACCCACTTTCCCCTCTCCCTCACCCCCCATCAACCCCTCAGTTTGTTCTCTGTATTTAAGAGTCTCTTATGGTTTGCCTCCCTTTCTCTCTGTAACTTTTTTTTCCCCTTCCCCTCCCCCATGGTCTCTGTTAAGTTTCTCAAGATCCAACCTTGATAACTTGATTCATGTTATGTCTGCAGGTTTATATGCCATAAAGTCACTATTTTGTCCTTTTCATAATTACAAAGTAAGCAGATCTTGTGAGACTGTTTGGGGCGATACTATGAAACAATGTAAATATCGTGTTTCTCATCATACTTGCCTGCTAATTTTAGCATCTATTGAGGATTCTAGCCTGAATAATTATTACTCTGACATTTGCCAAATGGTGATTTTCAGGTTTTAACATTTTCTGCATTTAATAATTGAATTCTAATGTAACAGAAGTTTATGTTCTCTGCTATTTATTCATTATCTATTTATTCAGTTATTTAAGGTAGTATGGAATTATGGATATTTGTTTTATTCTATGAGTTATAATGAATTTTGCTATTTTTTTTGGCTGAAGTTACCCCATTTTTGGCTAACAGGAGCCTCTTCTAGTTGGTTCCTGTGTCCTTTCAGTGTGTCCCTATCGTTTTTTGAGCATTGCCTTACATTCTGGTACCACAAGATGTTCCAGCCTCATTTTTCTACTTTCTCTGCCCCAGCCTTGGAATCAGCTGTTTCTCCAGGGAGCTTTGATTCTTTTATTGGATAATGGTATTTAGAGATCAGTGCCTGGGTGCTTGGTGTGCTCATTGCTATTGAGGTGTCATTGCATCTATGTCTTCTCAACAGACAAAACATAGATACATACCCACGTCTATATCTTATTTTTTTACAACCTATCTTTGTATATATATGATTAAACAACATGAATTTGTACTTACATCACTGATTCCAGTCCAAGACCACAGAATAAAAACACATCTTTGATGTTTTCAAATCTCACTGCTTTCTGGTATCTTTCTTCAGGCATGTTTCGTGGGCTTTGGAGAGGTCTTATACAGTCTTTAAAAGCTTGGCCTCTGGAGTCAAATTCCTTTATTGGCAAAAGGGTGTGAGTGGTACCTATGTCACAAATTGTTTTGAGGATAAAATGAGAAGAGTTATGTAAATTATTTAGAATAACTTGGCAAATAATGAATAAATTAAAGATTTCATTATTGTGATTACAAACTATTGACTTGCCATTTCTTATTGCGTTAACTCTCAAATTTTCTGCCTGATTTTCAGGGTCTAACATTATCTTTCCCCCCATCCAACCTTATTTTTCATTACATTTTATAATATATGTTCTCCATTGTAGCCTAGGTCAGCTTTTCTATAATCTTGATTACTACATACATATTTTGCCTCTCCATTTTGATTAGAGTCCTATCGATCTAAATCTTCACTCAGTTTCAGTGTGATGTTTATATTCATCCAGCAGATATTTATTCAGCAACTTACAAGTATTTAAGAATTGTATTTATGTTGTTTTATTTCCACACTCTTGGATATGTACTGTTCACAAAATCAGTTTGTGCTAGATACTGTGGATAAAACTAAATAAGATAGACAAGTTTCTGGCCTTCATGGAGTTTACATGCTAGTGAGAATAAATAGTCTTTCTCTTAAACTTTCCCTTACTATTATATACCAATGACTGATTTTACACTTCTTTGAACACGCAGTATTTATGCTCTTCCTGTCTAGTATCCAAATATATTTGGTCTTACAAGTATTTTGGTTCATGGGATTTTATCTGTTTTCCCTATTAAATCATAAGCAAGAACTGTATATCTGTTCATTTGTTCAACCAATTTCCATGTTGGTTCTGATAGCAAAAGTAATACATGTTCAGTATGGGAAACTTGAAAAATACAGAAAATTATAAACAAAATAAAAACATGTCCACAATTCCACCAATACCATAGAAATAACCTCTATTGTTGTTTTGATGATTTTCCTTCTTATGTATCTAATCTTTTCTTAAAAGAGTATATTGGTTAAAATTTTTAAAAGTTGGAATTACTTTATATATAGTTTTATAACTTAATGCTTTTTCACTTATCAAGCATTTCCCCATGTTATTAAAATTCTTCCTTTAAAGATACTAGTTTTAAATGGCTGTATACAATTTATATTTATAAACACCACAATTAATTTACCTATTCACTTTTATAGAATATATATATATTTTTAAGTTTATTTATTTATTTATTTTGAGAGAGAGAGAGTGCAAGCAGGGGAGGGGCAGAAGGAAAGGGAGAGAGAGAATCCCAAGCAGGCTCCCTGCCCTCCGGTGCAGAGCCCAACATACAGCTTTATCCCATGAACTGTGCGATCATGACCTGAGCCAAAATCAAGAGTCTGACTGAGCCACCCATGTACCTCTATATAATACTTTCTAAATGCTTATGTATTTATTTTGAGGGGGGGGGAAGAGTGGCTGCGTATGCACGCATGAGGGAGAGGGGCTGAGATAAAGAATCCTAAGCAGCCTAGTGCTATCAGCACAGAGCAGGACTCTTTGGGGTATGATCTCAACAACATGAGATCATGATCTGAGCCAAAATCAAGAGTCGGAAGCTTAACCGACTGAACCACCCAGGCACCCCAGAATATTTTTTTAAAGATTTTTAAAAAGTAATCTTGCCATTTGGAACTATGTGGATGGAACTAGAGGGTATTATGCTAAGCAAAATTAGTCATAGAAAGACAAATATCATATGACTTCACTCATATGAGGAATTTAAGATACAAAACAGATGAACATAAGGGAAGGGAAGCAAAAATAATATAAAAACAGGGAGGAGGACAAAACATAAGAGACTTTTAAATACAGAGAACAGGGGCGCCTGGGTGGCGCAGTTGGTTAAGCGTCCGACTTCAGCCAGGTCACGATCTCGCGGTCCGGGAGTTCGAGCCCCGCATCGGGCTCTGGGCTGGTGGCTCAGAGCCTGGAGCCTGTTTCCGATTCTGTGTCTCCCTCTCTCTCTCTGCCCCTCCCCCGTTCGTGCTCTGTCTCTCTCTGTCCGAAAAATAAATAAACGTTGAAAAAAAAATTAAAAAAAAAATAAATACAGAGAACAAACAGGGTTGCTGGAGGGGTTTTGCGGGGGGGGGATAGGCTAAATGGATAAGGGGCATTAAGGAATCTACTCCTGAAATCATTGTTGCACTATATGCTAACTAACCTGTAAATTAAAAGAAAAAAAAATCTCTACGCCCAATGTGGGGCTCAAACTCACAACCCTGAAGATCAAGAACCGCATGTTCTACTGACTGAGCCAGACAGGTATCTGTATAGAATATATCTTTAAATTTCAAGTTTGTAAAGCCATTGTAAGAAAAACTGCCGTGAACAATTCTTATTCCATATTTTGTATTATTTTTTTAGTACTTCCTCCTTTATGGAGAATTAGTGGGTTAGAGGCCATAAGTATTTTCAGAGTCTTTGGTATATATAGTAGACTCTGACATTTAGAAAAATGACATTAACAGATAAATTATGATAGCTAACTTTTTTTTAGTAGTTCCTGTGTTATACCCTATTAGATAGGTAATACTCTTTCCATTTTTATGTACAAGGAATCTGAGGCCCACAAGGTAGTTAAATAACTTGTCTAAGGTCATGCAGTTGGTAAGTGATTGGGCCAAGATTTGAACTGGAATGGTCTGGTTCTAGAGCCTGCTCATGAGATTTTCCTCAGTTCCTATTTAATACATTATAGATAATACAGAAAAGTAAAGTCATGCTGAAAAGTTGAATAATTCCCACTGCCCTGCCCATAGTCCTGTCCTGCGGTTGGTCACTTAACTTGATTTTAAAGATACACTCACCACTGGCCCATCCTTTGATAACTCTTTAGTATAATTGCCTAGGCCATCCATCTTCAAGGGCCTAAATTTTAATTTTGTGAACCATACATTCCTGTTCATCTCTCCCCTGGATGGAAGGTGGAGGCTGCCCTCCATGAATAACTCCCCTACTGACTTCTTCCTAGCCATAGCAAGGGTATAACATACCTCAAACCCATTGATATTCTTCCTTCCCTAGGAGAATTTTGGAATGCGACTGAAGTGGGAGCCCCTTCTGCTCTCCTTCCCCACCCTCTTCACCAGCCCTGACCCGTAGCTGCCTATGATGTGTGCACTTAAATGGCCATGTCTTTGTCTAGTTCTGTCCCTTGCTTTCATCTCTCCCTTAGTGTTACTCCAGGACCTTCCCCCCCATTAATTGCTAATCTATTTTTCCCACTTTGGGTTGATGCTATTCCAGCCCCCATCTCCTCTTTTAGAAACAAACTTGTAAGTATATATGAGATCAGAGGTCCCCCATCCATTTTGTACCACTCCCACTTTACCTTCTTGTGTTTCCTCACTAGCGAAGAGACTTTATTGCCTTTATGCCAGCCTTGTAGCTTGTGCAATTCAAATGTATTCCTCTGTAAAATCACAAACTGTTATGCATTATGGGTTTTCCAGGTGGCATTTGAATAGCTAAACTTTAAGTTTCCGAATGACAGAGATCTGCTCTTGCCAAATTACTTTCCAGAATGGTCTTACCAATTATACTCCTATCAGTAGTGTATAAGAGTGCCTATGAGACAACCTTAATCATTTTTTTTCTATCTAGTAGAGTGACTATGGAATTGATGCTCAATTGATTGCCAGTTGGTTGGTTGATTTGGTCCTATCCTCTAATGATTTTCTTTTTAAAATGTAATGATTCCATTATCTCATCCCCTTCTGACAATAGCAACTATGGAACAGAAGTAATTTTTGAAAATATATTCTCTCTAATTAACATTATAAATGAACCACCCATCCACTTAACTAAATCTTGATTACAAAGATTTGTTTTTAATAGCAGTATTTCTTGAGGTTTTTTGGAGAGGTATCTTTAGTGTGATCTCTGATACATAGGCTCCTTTAATTTTAACAAACCAGATTCTCATTTTATGCATCAATGCTTGAGTTTATTTACCTTCATAATCTATCCAGGTCCAACTGCCCTTTGTTCCTTTAGCAGCTTCTGCTGGCCTTTAACCAAAAGTGTAGTCTGCAATGGTACTTGCTGCCCTGTTGAAATGAGAATCTTAAATCCCTTGCTATTTGCTAACCAAAGCCAACCAAAGGCAAATGTTATAAAGGAAACAAGCTTTCGCTAAATTTAATTTTTAACTTACTTTTTAATTTTACTGAATCCGATGTAAACATTACATTTACTTATTAACTTGGTGACTTAAGCACCATTTATGAGCAAGTGCTAGTCAGGTTAATGGAATTGGTTTTATGACAGTGAGTACTAAAATAGGACTGTAAGAAATTCTGTTGGCATTTATATCATCTTATAATTCAGTCAAATAACACTCTTCCTATATGTTATGAGAAATGGCTGATTTGCATCCAAAATTTCTTATAGTATATATGACATTAACGGGATAGGGAAGGAGATTTTGGAACTTTGGGAGGGAAATGGTACTAAGAATCAGACACTAGTGAGATTGTTTAGTGTATTCTGCATTTTGAGCTCTCTAGGACTTTGCTAAAGGAAGAGAGGTCCTTCTCTGTCCATAATCTCATCTTTTAATTGATGTCGTAAAACATTTCTGTATATGAAGGATAGACATAATAATGTCTTTATATGAGATAAAGGTTTTTCTGTTCCAAGTGGTAGAAAACACCAGTTCAATGGTCTCAACAATAAAGACAAATTTTAGCTCACTTCACAAGAAGTTTTGAAGTAGAATATCTCCAAGGTTAATTAATTCAGCCAAATAATGACTTAGGTTCTTTCCACTTTCTGTTTTGCCATACTCTGCCTATCAGCTTACTCTCAGATTAGTTCCCTTCATACTAGCAGGATGGCTGCTGCAGTTCCAGAGAGCACATGCAGACACTGCAATGACCAGTAAAGAAGAGTATGAACTGTTTGTTCATTTGTGTCCTTTTGTTTCAGTACTGAAAACTTTCTCAAGAGTCCCATACCTCCAGTCTGAAAACACCCCTTATATCTCATTGGTTAGAATTGTTTTATATGGATATATTTATACCAGTACATTGGCAAATGAAGGACCATAAAAGTAGAGTTAGACCAGTGACTTAACCACCCCCCTCCCCCAAAGCACATTGGTGCCTGGAAAAGTTGGAGAGTGGGAAAATCTGAATGAAATCAAGGTTAGTTTAGCAAGGAAGAAATAGGTCCTGTTCCATGACCTCATGAGCATGTCCTCATGAGCATGACCTCATGAGCATGTCCTTACAAATAGCAGATTTGTAAGAAATTGATGTATTTGTTAAATGTAAGATGTATCACTTAATAAGGAAACTAATGTTTTGTAGAGTTGTACAAATGGAAGATGGTGACTATTTACATAATTCTAGACATTTTAGAGCTAGAGGTACATTTAAAGATCTTTCAGGTCAGTGGTTTCAAAGTGTGCCTTTTTCACTGTGTTGGCATTTGCGCTGATGGTGGGTAAAACTGCTAGTGCAGTGTACCAAATTGTCCTAGTAGTTGTATTCTTCATATTCTCAGGGGATAAAAAGCCAATTTTAATTAAGAATCGTCTCAGTGTAGCATAAATTTTATTAAGTCTTGACTCTCAGGTGCACATGTTTTTAACATACTGTATGACAAAATGGGAAGTATACACACAACTCTTCTGTATGTTGCAGTAAGGTCATTGTTTTTAGGGAAAGCACGTGTGCAGTTGATTCAGTTGTGGCTCGAACTAGCTGATCTTTGCATGGAACACATTTTTATTGAAAGAACAACTGAGACAAACTGTTGTTATTCAGACTTGGGTATTTGGCAGGCATTTTCTTGAAAATGAGCAAAGTGACTCTATCACTTAAAGGAAAATTACTCTCAGTATTTGTTGCCAATAAACAAATTTGAACTTTTCAAGTAAGAAGTAGGATTTTGGAAAACTTGAATTTGCTACTATGAGCTTGACAGCTTTCAAAATCTTAGCCTTTTCTAATGAGATTGGTAACTATATTAATGTATATGATTTTTTTTGATATTGTATAATGAAATGTGTTAACATTCGTAAGTTGTGTAAATCTCAGTGGACCAGTATTTTCCAAATGACTAATGCATGATGTTACCATATCATGCATGGATAAAAGATCCATTCAGAGGCAAGATAGATCAATGAGTTTTAATGTAACTGAGTACAAATAGTTAATTGGTAAGGTTTCAGATTCTGTGTTGCAAGTAACCTTAGACTCTACCACTTACAGAGCTTTGGCATTGTATCAAACAATATCCACAATTATCTTAAAAGGCTATTAAAATACTCAAATTTCCAAATGTATAACTTTATGAAGCCAGATTTTCTTCATATATTTCAACCAAAACAACATATTGCAACGGAATGAATGCAGAAGCAGATATGGAGATCCCAACTATTTCAACCAAAACAACATATTGAGTGAGACAGAGTGAATGCAGAAACAGATATGAGGAAGCTGGCTTCTATCAAGGCAGACATTAAAGAGATTTGCCAAAAATATGTAAAACAATCTAAACAATCCTTCTTCGTACTTTTTTTTTGTACTTTTGGAAAATGTAATTCGTTTTCATAAAAATGTATAACATATGTTAACATGTAATCGGTTCATTATTGTTCATTTTAAATGAATGAATTATTTTAAATATTTCTCAGTTTTCTTTAATTTTTATTTTTTATTCAGTTTTTTATATGGTACATATTGTACATATATGGTTACATATTTTATATGGTACATATTGTATATGGTACATACATTTTATATGGTACATATGGTACATATTGTACATATGGTACATTTTATATGGTACATATATAACCCACCTAAACAAAAGCTCTTGGGGTTCTCAATGATTTTTAAGGGAGTAAGAGGGTCTTCAGACCAAAAAGTTTGAAAACCACTACAGAGACCAGCTCCATCATTTTACAGGAAAGTGAAATATTGATGAGGGATGTAGCTAGTTGCAGAAGCAGAGCAGGAATCTTATTCTCATCCTTTTTCCAGGATACCACTTTGGTTTAGGGATTGGTGAGCTGATAATATGACTTTGTACTTGTATTCATCCTAATAGACACAATAAACCTAGCAAATAGAAAATGATGATACTAGATTGGACTTGTGTCTTTCCTACCATCTTCAGTCCAATTGCCAAGTCAGAAAATTTCTCACTATATGAACCAAAGCAGAGGAGACTGATGAAGAAAGATAATCAGAGTTATTTTTAGATACTAAATTGGAAAATCCATAAATCAGGGTCTTTGTCTTATATATCTATGTATTCACCACAGTATATAGACTGTATTCACACAGTATATAGACAGTATATAGACTGGTTCTTTGTATATAGTTGGTTCTCAGTAGTTAGTTGTTGAATGAATTTTGAATTTGGGGGGGGGTAGATTTAGATAGCACCAGAGACCAGACAAGACCGAGAATCAATGGATTAAATTACAGGAACTCTTGATACCAATAATTTTCTAACAATTAAGCTATTTAATAATGGAAATGTCCCATTACTAAAATTGCTCAAATAGGGAATGTATGCTACCTTGTCAGCAATACCTATGAAGTTTCTTTTAATTCTAAAAATCTATTTTTCTGGTTGTTAGAAGGAAAAGCTCTTTTACTGAGCTCAAATCTTCCTCTCTGTAGTTTTGAAGCAACTTTGAGGTATAACTGACATACAGTAAAGTGCACATATTTAAAGTATACAATTTCAGGAGTTGTGGCCTATGTAATGCCTGTGAAATTGGCACATTAAAAATAAGGAACATATATATCACCCCAAAAGATTTCCATGCCTTCCTGTAGTCCCTTCCTCCCTTCCCAATTCCATCTTCCACCACCAAGTAACCACTGATCTGCTTTCTTAGATTTGTTTCATTTTCTAGAGTTTATTTAAATGGAATCATATGGTATGTATACTTTGTTCTATCTTCTTTCTCTCAGCATTTGAGAGTCATCCATGTTGTGATTTGTCTCCATAGCTCATTATTTTCTTGCTATGTAGTTAGTATTCCATCATATGGAGATGCCACATTTTGTTTTTCCATTTACCTGTTAATGGACATTTGGTTTGTTTCCAGTTTGTGGCTATTACAGGTAAAGCTGTTGTGAACATTTTAATATTTGCACTTCAACTGTTACTTTATTGAAGTGTAATTTACAAAAAGTGGTATTCACTGATCTTAGGTTAACAGTTCCATTGTTTTTTAACAGTTGTATACACAGTAACCACAGTCAGGTCAAGATGTAGAACTGTTCCATTACCCCAAGCTCACTCATGCCCCTTCCCTTTCAGTACCTTTTGTGTCTTCTCTAAGAAATCTTAAACTCCAAGGTTGCAATAATATTATATGTTTTCTTCTAGAATCTTTATAGTTTCAGATTTTTAGATTGATATTTTTATCCTAAGATATTACTAATTTTTCCTTTTTTCTAGGGTTTGAGGTACATATTATAAAATTCACCTATTTTATGCATGCATTCTGTGCATTTTGATAGATCCATACAACAGTGTAAGTGTAATCTACGATATAGAACAGCATCGTTAAATTTATTCTTTAGTTCTAGTAGTTACTTTGTATTTTCCATGTACATAATTATACTGTCTGCAAAGAAAGAGAGTTCCACTTTTTCCTTTTCAATTCCTATGCCTTTTTGTGCTGGCTGCTTTATTTGAACTGGCTAGGACCTCCAGTACAAATTTAATAGAAGTGGTAAGAGAAGACATCCATTTTGGTACTGTGTCTTTTGGGGAAGATATTCAGTATTTCGCCCTTATGTTAGCTTTAAGTTTTTCATAGTTACAGATTGAGGAGGTCCTTTTCCATTCCTATTTCCTTAGACTAAAAACATAGTGTTAAATTTCATCAAGAAATAACTGGCACCTATTTTTTTTTCATTTTTTTCATTTTTCTTTTTTTTTTCAATATATGAAGTTTGTTGTCAAATTGGTTTCCATACAATACCCAGTGCTCATCCCAAAAGGTGCCCTCCTCAATACCCATTACCCACGCTCCCCTCCCTCCCACCTCCCATCAACCCTCAGTTTGTTCTCAGTTTTTAAGAGTCTTTTATGCTTTGGCTCTCTTCCACTCTAACCTCTTTTTTTTTTTTTTTTCCTTCCCCTCCTCTATGGGTTTCTGTTAAGTTTCTCAGGATCCACATAAGAGTGAAACCATATGGTATCTGTCTTTCTCTGTATGGCTTATTTCACTTAGCATAACACTCTCCAGTTCTATCCACATTGCTACAAAGGGCCATGTTTCATTTTTTCTCATTGCCACGTAGTACTCCATTGTGTATATAAACCACAATTTCTTTATCCATTCATCAGTTGATGGACATTTAGGCTCTTTCCATAATTTGGCTATTGTTGAGAGTGCTGCTATAAACATTGGGGTACAAGTGCCCCTGTGCATCAGTACTTCTGTATCCCTTGGGTAAATTCCTAGCAGTGCTATTGCTGGGTCATAGGGTAGGTCTATTTTTAATTTTTTGAGGAACCTCCACACTGTTTTCCAGAGCGGCTGCACCAATTTGCATTCCCACTAACAGTGCAAGAGGGTTCCCGTTTCTCCACATCCTTGCCAGCATCTATAGTCTCCTGATTTGTTCATTTTGGCCACTCTGACTGGCGTGAGGTGATATCTGAGTGTGGTTTTGATTTGTATTTCCCTGATGAGGAGCGACATTGAGCATCTTTTCATGTGCCTGTTGGCCATCTGGATGCCTTCTTTAGAGAAGTGTCTATTCATGTTTTCTGCCCATTTCTTCACTGGATTATTTGTTTTTCGGGTGTGGAGTTTGGTGAGCTCTTTATAGATTTTGGATACTAGCCCTTTGTCCGATATGGCATTTGCAAATATCTTTTCCCATTCTGTTGGTTGAACTGGCACCTATTTAAATGATCATATTGTCAGGAGCTCGGCTGAGCTCCTAAATCTGAGTAGCCAACTAAAACAAGCCAAAATGAAAGTAACAGTCAAGTCTTTAATTGCTTACTATGATTGTATAAGCAAGAGACTAAACCAAGGAAAGGGCCGACTCTCCTTCCCTCCCATTTACATTTTTCTCAACACAGTGATTCCAGGTCCTTTGGATAAGCACAGACTTGGGGGTAGGTCATCTCACTGATGAAGAAGCCCCAAACAAAAAGCTCCCAGGGTTTTATGGACCTAGGGGCCCAGAGGCGGAAGAAGAGAAAGACTAGGAGTGGAAAAGTACCAAGTACTGAGTCAGAATGGAGAAAAGTGTCTTCAGTTTTCCCCCACTTCCTCTGCTATGAACGTTGCAACAAGTGTTTGTGTGGACATGTTCTTTTGTTTTCTTGGACAAATATCAAGTAATGGAATTGCTGGGTTATCATAAGTCTATTTTTAACTTTACAAGAAACTTATAAATTGTCTTCCAAAGTGGTTGTACCATTGTACATTCCACCAATGTGTGAAAGTTCTAGTTATTCCTCATCCTTGCCTGTATTTGCTATTATTATAGTAACCCTTTTTTTTAAGTTTATTTTTGAGAGAGAGACAATGTGTGAGCAAGGTAGGAGCAGAGAGAGAGAGGGAGACAGAGGATCTGAAGTGGGCTCCATGCTGAGAATGGAGAGCAGAGACCCCCATGTAAGGCTGGAGCTCAAACTCATGAAACTGTGAGATCATGACCTGAGCCACCCAGGTGCCCCAGGTACTCTTTAATTGTAACCATTTTGATATCTGAGTTTTGTAATCACGTGGTAGTTTTCTTATAGTTGTCTTTTTATTTATATTTAGTAAAATTTACTATCTTTGGTGTACTATTCTATGAGTTTTGATAGAAGCATATGATCTTGTAACCACTGCCATAATCAAGATTCAGAACAGTTTCATCATTTCAAAATATGAAATGTTTCCCTTTTATAATTATAAAATGCTTCCCTCTTATAATTAGCCCCCTCCCCCCAGCCTACCCACAGTTCTGGCAATTACTCATCTATTTTGCATTTGTATAATTTTACCTTTTCATAATGTCATAGATTGAATCATTCAGTATGTAACCTTTTGAGTCTAGCTTTTTTTTCCCTCTTTAAAATAATACATTTGTGATTCATCCATGTCATGTGCTTCAGTAGGCCATTTCTTTTTTGTTTTCTCATAGCTGAGTATTAAGAGCTTTATATATTCTGGATTCAACATCTTGTCTAATCTAATACATACATGTTTTGTAGATATGTTCTCCCTTTTGGTCGCTTGCCTTTTCAATTTTGTAACTGGTATTTTCAGAGAGGAAATGTTAAATTTTGATACAGTCCAGTTTATCACCTTTTTGTGGTTATGACTTTCTGTGTCCTTTATAAAAAATATTTGACTACCCTAAGGGCATCAAGATTTTCTTCCATGTTTTCTTCTAAAAGTTTCTTTTATAGTTTTACCTTCTTACTCATTTAGTTATTTTGTGTATGGTATTTGGTAAGAATACTGGTGCAGTTTTTGTTCCCCATTATGTTTAGTTCTAGCACCATTTATTGAAAAGATGATCTCTTCCCCCATTGAATTAATAACTAGGTGCCTTTGTTGAAAATCAGTTAACCATATATCTGTGGGTCTATTTTTGGACTCTAATCTGTTCGATCAACCTATATGTATATTTTTAAGCTAATACCACATTGTCTTCATTACTGTAGTTTTATAATAAGGATTTAAATCAGGTGGTGCAAATCTCCACATTTGTTCTTTTTCAGATTTTTGGTTTTTCTCCTCCTCCTCATCTTCCTCTCCCTCCTCCTCTCATCCTTTTCCTCCTCATCTTTTGAATTTCTATATAACTTTTATAATTAGCTTTTCAACTCATACAAATAAAACTCATGGAATTTTGAATTAGACTGTTTAATCTGAAGATCATTTGGGAGAAAATTGATGTATTAATAGCATTCAATATTCTGATAAATGAACATGATATATATTTCTGTTTATTAAGGTCTTCTTTAATTTCTCTCAGTAATGTTTCCTACTTTTCAGTGTGTAGGTGTTATACATACTTTCTAAATGTATCCCTAAGTATTCATTTGTTTTAATAGTATTATTAATGGTATTGTATTTTATTTTCTGTTTTCAGTTATTGTCAATATATAGAAACAAAATTGATGTTTTTGTTGACCTATATTCTGTGATTTTGCTAAATTGTTTTACTATTTCTGGAAGTCTTTTGTGTATTACTTAGAATTATCTGCAAATGTCATTATGTCTTTTGTGAATTGAGATAGGTTTACTTCTTTTATTCTACTATGCACACTCTTTTTTTTTCCTCTTTATCTTATTGTTAGGGCGTTCAAGAGAACGTTTAATATAAGTGTTGAGACTACTGTCTTTTCTAACTTTTCCCAATGTCTAAAAATATTGGTTTCACATATTTTGCAGTTTTCTGATAGTTTATGGAAGACGGCAAGTCCAATAGCAATTGATTCAACATAGCCTGCTTTCATTTTTTTGATAACACTGCAGTCAACATTTTTGAATAAAATTATTTGTATTTCAGATTATTTCCTTTGAGAAGACTTCTAAAACTACATATTGTCATCTATATACCTATATCTCTACCTGTGTATCTGTCTACCTTATCTATCCATCCATCTATCCATCTGTCTAAACCAACAGTGTAGAAGTTACCTCAAGAGCAGTGATAATTTTCTACTTCTATACTTCACATCATCTAGCAGAAAGCCTTTCACATAATTAACAGAAACTAAAGTTTTAATGATTAATTAATTTTCTCATACTCGGAATCTTTCTTTAATCTTAGGATAAAGATATTTCTGATCTTGCCTGTGAAGTTTGAGGGGAGAGAAACTAGCATTGTTATGATAGTTTTTATTTTCTATTTATTTAGGGGTTTTATTTCTCTTTGATAATGTTTAGGAAACAAAGAATTTAACTATAATAGGTCAGATTTGGTCATAGATAAAAATATTTTAGAAATTATTTTAGAAAAAATGTACTTCAGTTTATTTTGAAATAAGAAGACTCTTTTTCTATCCTCCTTCATTTTGACTTTGTAGGAAAAATGCTTGAACAATGACCCTGTAGGAAATGGCCTTACCCATTTTGAGTTAATTTAGTTTCAGGAAGCCTTTTGAAATGTGAAGCATTTATTAAGCTTCAGTATCCCTTCCCTAGTAGTTTTCCTAGCTGGCTTTTAATGAGCCAATTTGCCCTAGCTTTAAGGTCATGTTAATTTTCATTGTTTTGTTTCAAAATGAAGGAGTCAGTTCTTATTACATTGTGATTTGTAAAATAAACTATACATTTTCTTCAGATGTGAGTATGTTGAAAGTTTCCACTGTCTGGCAGAATTTATCTCCGTAGGTTATGGATTTCCTCATCTCCCATTCCTCTTACTCCCTGGAAATACTGGATACATTTTGGAAGAAAGAAAATAAGAGCTTTCTTTCTAGTTTTTTTTTTTTTTTAATTTTTTTAACGTTTATTTGTTTTTGAGACAGAGAGAGACAGAGCATGAACAGGGGAGGGTCAGAGAGAGAGAGGGAGACACAGAATCTGACACAGGCTCCGGGCTCTGAGCTCTCAGCACAGAGCCCGATACGGGGATCGAACTCACGAACCGCAAGATCATGACCTGAGCCAAAGTCGGCCACCTAACCGACTGAGCCACCCAGGCACTCCGCTTTTTTTCTAGTTCTTATGGTCAGTTGAGTTCCTGGGTTTTTAATTTTTAAAGATGATTTTCCTTCAGAATGAGTATACTCAGTTCATAGTAATTTGGTTAATAGTGGGTAAATTCATTTTTTGCCATCACCTCTCTCGATTCTGTTTGCTTGCTTATCTTTTACAGCCTATTTGGGCATTTCATTTTTCTCCACAGTCGCAGTAAAGACTTCTTTTTGTTATGTCACAAGTTTATTAGACCTTATCACTGCCTTCATGCCTTCATTTGTGTATACTGTATAATGGAAAAAAACCACAGACTAATGTTGTAAAATAACAAATGAAACTAAACTGAGGTCACCTTTTTTAGAGGCTGAAAAAGGGGTTCATCTTCAGGGGCTTGAATTTGTTTTCCTGACTAATGTGACCGACACATTTGAATTTGCAGATTGACAACCCTTATATTAAAAACATGAGCTTATAAACGTATCTGTTTCCTAATAGATTTTCACACCTATAGTCTCATTTTTTTTAATCCAAACCATGATACACATATAGGGAAAGGGAAATATTTTTTTTCTTCAGATGGTTAAAATCATTATAATTTGAATTTGTCAATATGGTAAAAAACAAGGATGAGTTCAAAATCAAGTCTTTCTGATTTCCAAGAGGCATTATGAACATTATTTACCCAGGCTTTGTTTTTATTTGAGTATAGTTGACACGTGATGTTATGTTAGTTTCAGGTATACAACATAGTGGTTCAACAACTCTTATGGTTATGTTTTGCTCACCAGGAGTGTAGCCACCATCAGTTACCATGCAACGACATCACCACACTATTTACTATATTCCCTATGCTGTACCTTTTATTCATGTGACCCATTAATTCCATAACTGGAAGCCTGTACCTCTCCAGTCGCTTTCACCCATTTTGCCCACCTCCCCTTCTCCTTTAGCAACCATCAGTTTGATCTGTATTTATAGTCTGGTTCTGCTTTTTGTTTATTAATTTGTTTTGTTTTATAGATAATACTTATAACTGAAATCATATGGTATTTGTCTTTGACTTAATTCACTTAGCATGCCCAGGCTTCCTTTTAAAATCAAGTCCTGATTTAATCTGAAAAACGAAAAATATTCAAGAGGCCAAAGGGATTAAGTTATTTCAGATTATAATCTTTTTCTTAGTTTTGTTTACATGTTTACTTTTTCATCTGTATTTTTACCTCATGGTACTTAAAAATTCTGTAAAGATTTTTTATTGGGTTTAAACATTAATAGAATTGTAAATTGATATAGAAAGCAAGCATATAAACATAGATACTCTTTAAATCACAGTTAATGGAAATATGTATTTATAGGAACATTAACTTGGTTCACTTGGGTAGAATACTTTAGGGCTTAAAGTTTCATCTCCTTGATAAATGTTTATTCAAAATTAAGTGGAAAAAAAAAGACTTAGAGGATGATAGCGAAATTATAGGGTTTTTTTCTTATCTGTATTTCCTCAGTTATCTATAGTAAATGCTTATTACTTTTGCAATAAAAAATATTTAAAAATATTGAATATTAGTTTATGGCTGTAGATTTCAACATTTTTTGGATTTAAACAGTTTAACAACATATTTTACAGTTAACTATTTTATGCCATCATTATTTAAGGACAAGAATGCTAGATGAATTAATGAAATAACTAAAACAGGATTTTATTTTTTTAATAAACAGGTCAACTTTTGAGTTTTCTCCTATCTGCTTTTCTAAAATACAACTTCATTGCTTTTCAGCCTTTTGGCTAAGATCAAGTGTAGTAAAATAGAACTTCAATGTTTGTTGTTGTTGTTTGTTTTGTTATGTTTTGTTTTAAGTAAAAAATTCCAGGGGGTGCCTGGATGGCTTAGTTGGTTAAGTGTCCAACTTCACTCAGGTCATGATCTCAGAGTTCATGAGTTCGAGCCCCACCTCGGGCTCTGTGCTGACAGCCCAGAGCCTGGAGCCTGCTTGGGATTCTGTGGTTCCCTCTCTCTCTGCCCCTCTCCCCATGCACACTCTGTCTCTCTCTCTCTCTCTCTAAAAAATAAATAAACATTTAAAAAAAATTAAAAAATTCCAGAGGCGGGGCGCCTGGGTGGCTCAGTTGGTTGAACATCCGACTTTAGCTCAGGTCATGATCTTACAGTTCATGGGTTCGAGCTCCGCATTGGGCTCTGTGCTGACAGCTCAGAGCCTGGAGCCTATTTCGGAATCTGTGTCTCCCTCTCTCTCTGCTCCTTTCCCACTCATGGTCTGTCTCTCTCTGTCTCTCAAAAATCAATAAAGGTTAAAAAGTCTTAAAAAAAATTCCAGAGGCTGCCAGAATAACCTAATGCCAGTAATAATTTTGTCATTGAACACAATGAAGAGGAGTCATTTTTAATTTGTACTCTTTCATATAAAACATAACACATATTCTCCTTATGTTCCCCCCTGCCCCCCACTGAGTAACCCACACCTTTCCACTTTTACTTTGTCAACACTAAAAAAGTGATTTTGAATGCTGGATCCAACTTTTTCACTTATATTTGGAGGAAAATATGTAATGTATGTATGAAACCTATTATTTTAGGTCCTTGTGAATGTATCTAAAATCTTTAGATAAATTGACATAAAAGTTGCTATAAAATACAAATTCCTTCCTGGTTAAAAAAATAATTTCAAACCTTTATGTTTTATTTGAGTGTTTTCTGGGGCACCTGGGTGGCTCAGTCCATTGAGCGTCCAACTTCAGCTCAGGTCATGATCTCGCAGTTCAAGAGTTTAAGCCCCACATCGGGCTTGCTGCTGTCAGCACAGAGCCTGCTTTGGATCCTCTGTCCCCTTCTCTCTGCCCCTGCCCTGGTTGTGCTCTCTCTGTCTCTCAAAAATAAATTAATGTGTGTTTTCTAGTTGAATTAGAAATATTGAGGATTTGTAAGATATGTCATCACTCTTTAATAAATACTTCGAAAAGGTATCTTAGTTTTTAATTACTTGTAATTTCTATAATTTATTCCAAAGCCTTAATTTAATAAATTTTAATTAGTTTATGCTTTTTTTTTCCAATATTGATTGAAAATTTTGAATCATATTTCCTGTTTCTTCCCCAGTACCCAACCCCAAGTTATAATTTTCCTGACAAAGAAAATTGTGTCAAACTCAGTGATTGAGATTCGGCCCTGTCACCCAGCTGGAGCAAAGGGTGTTGTGGAAGGGAGATAACACTTTTAGGGTTTGTATTCCTGAAAGGATGCAGACTTTCTGATTTTGTCTAGAAGATGGTATAGGTGAATGCAGCTAGGTAAAGTGAGAGTGGCATGCTATTAGGCTGTTATATCCATCCTCTTGGAAGATTCTGCACATTTCCTAGCCATTCCTTTGTCAGGAGTGACAAATTATTGGAATTTGGCAAATTTTTGGAAGAGTAGGATTTGGAAGTTAGGTTATACTTCAGAACCGAGGTAGAGAGAATGCTGAAATAGTGTATCCTGGACACCAAAGGACCTAGGATTAGGATGATGGACTGTTTTAGCGTTTTGGTGTTTGCACTAGGTAGGAAAAATTCTTCTCTTTTTATGACAGTATGAAGTCCCTGCAATAGAAAGACAAATATCATGTGATTTCACTCATGTGGAATTTAAGATACAAAACAGATGGACATAGGGGAAGGGAAGTAAAAATAATATAGAAACAGAGAGGGAGACAAACCATAAGAGGCTCTTAAATACAGAAAATAAACTGAGGGCTGCGGGTGGGGTGTTGGGTGGGGGAAAGAGCTAAAAGGGGTGATGGCATTAAGGGAGGCACTTGTGAGCACTGGATGTTGTATGTAAGTGATGAATCACTAAATTCTATTCCTGAAATTATTATTACACTATATATTAAGTAACTTGGGTTTAAATTAAAAATAGATTTAAAAAAAATAAAAATAAATAAATAAATAGTTGGTTTTAAAGTTTCTATAGTAGAATTGAGTAATGGTTTGTTTTAGAGCATGGATGTTGATGTCAAGCTTAATTTAAGTCATGACTTTTCCACGTACTCATTAGGTCAATAATACTAGCCTGAAGTATCTTAATGTGTATTACATAGTATGTGTTAAATAAATAATGACTGTGATTTTCCACGGGATCTGTAGTCTCGTTTAGTATAATTCAGTGAATCTAGTTGCCTTTCCTTAGGCATACTAATTTGTTTTTTCCTTTTTTGAGTATCTTTCTTCAGCTTTAGTCTTTACCATCAAGTGGAAAGATGACTTAAAAGAACTTTTCTGGTTTATTTCTAAAGGTATTGGTATTTCTAAAGGTATTAATACCGTATTCACTGGTATATGCCAGTTAAATATGCATATACCAATATTTGATACATTAAAAAAACAGATACAATTCCTTAAATAGTGTTATCTGACTAGAAATTAAATGGACCAAAAGAGAGACAGGAAAATGGGGGGGAGAGGTGGAAGTAGTTGTAAAGAGAAAATTAAAACTAATTTGTAAACAAGAAAACAGGTTTATCTGTAGCCATAGGAAGAAACTGTTAAGACTACTTTGAGCACTTTGATTTCCTAGGAAGCTTCCTAAGGTTTTTGATTATTCAATTATTTATTGAATTGAAATTAAATATTTAGATACAGTATAGGTACATATATTGTTACACATATATGTCACATATATGCAAGTTTATTATTCCTAAACTAATTTAGGGGGTTCTTTTCCACTCAAACGAAATTTAAATAAATACTTTGAATATTTCAGGAAATACAGCATACCATTTAGTAAATTTAAGGGAACAAGTGAATAACTTAGCTATTCCAACAATGTTTGGCCTCCGCATTCCTTGGCTCAAACAGGGACCTCAATGAAGCGTCCCTCTTGGGAGTTGCCTGTGGAAATCTTACTGAAGATATCCAAGTCCCAATTTAGGCTTCCCTCTCTTCTATTTTTTTAAACCAACTTTCTTTGAAGTATAGTTTACATATAATAAACTACATCCATTTTAAGTGTACAGTTACTAAATTTGACAAATGTATACACCCGCAATAATTAAGATATTGAATAGTTTCATTACCCCCCAAAATTCACGTATATCCTTTTCCAGTGAAATCCTGCTCTGTCTCTGTTCCCTTGGAGCCACTGATCTATCTTTCACGATGAACGTTTGTGTACAAGTCATTTTGTACACATAGTTTTCATTTCTTTTGGGTAGATACAAATAAATGGAGTATATAAAGTATTTAACAAGAAACTGCGGAAATATTTGTCAAACGGATGATACTATTTTACATTTCTACCAGCAGTGTATAGGATCTTTTTAATTATAGACATCCTAGTGGATATGAGAGGGTATCTTGTTTTATTTAGATTTTCCTAATGCTGAACATGGGTTCATGTAGTTATTGACTATTCAGATATCTTTTTTTATTAATTGTATTTAAATCCAAGTTAGTTAGGAGGGCACTTGTTGGGATGAGCACTGGATGTTTTATGGAAACCAATTTGACAATAAATTATATTTAATAAGAAAAAGAAAAAAAATCCAAGTTACTTAACATATAGTGTAATAATGGTTTCAGGAACAGAACCCAGTGATTAATCACTTACATATAACACCCAGTGCTCATCCCAACTGCCCTCCTTAATGCCCATCACCCATCCAGCCTGTCTCTCCATCTCCCCTCTAGCAACCCTCAGTTTGTTCTCTGTATTTAAGAGTCTCTTATAGTTTGCCTCCCTTTCTGTTTTTATATTATTTTTCCTTCCCTTTGCCTATGTTCATCTGTTTTGTTTCTTAAATTCCACATGAGTTAAATCATATGATATTTATCTTTATCTGACTTACTTATTTGAAATATTTTTTGTGATCTGTATTCTATAATCTTTGCCCATTTTTTAAAAGTTTTATTGCTTATCTTCTTAAATTGAAAATTTTTATATTCCGAGTACGAATTCTTTGTCATATGTACACTCTCACAAACAGTATTTTTTCATTCTGTGGGTTGTATTTTCTTTCCCTTAACAAATAAATTTAGTTTATCAATTATTTTCTTTTATCATTATTGCTTTTTGTGTCATGTGCAAGAAGCCTTTAACTACATTAAGGTTTTTAATTTTGCCTATTTTTCTTCTATTTATCTGATACTTAGAGCTTTTGAACCATTTAGAGTTATTTTGTGTACAGTATGTAAGGATCCTAGTTCAATTCTTTAAAAAATCTATTGAGGTGCATATTCACATAACATAAAATTAATCATTTGACATGAATAATTCAGTGACATTTAGTGCATTCACCATGTTGTGCAGCCACCACCTCTGTTTAGTTCCAACATTTTTATTGCTCCAAAATAAAACCTCATACTTAGGCAGTTTCTCTCTATTTCCATCCTCCCCTCAGCCCTTAAAAACCACCAATCTGCATTTTGTCTCTGTGGATTTAACCTCTTCTGGATATTTCATACATTATGTGACCATTTGTGTCTGGCCTCTTTCACTTAGAATATTTTTGAGGTTGATCCTCATCATATCATTTAACAGTACTTCATTCATTCTTATGGTTGGGTAATATTGCATTATATGAATATATTACATTTTGTTTATCTACACATCCATTGATGGACATTTGGATTGCTTACCTTTAAGCAATTGTGAATAACACTGCTATGAACACATATATATGTGTGTGTATTTGTTATATATATATATATATATATATATATATATATATATACACATACACACACACATTTGTTTGAGCACCTGATTTTGGTACTTTGGGGTATATACCTAAGAATAAAATTGCTAGTCCATATAGTAATCCTGTCTTTTTGAGGGGCCACCAAACTGTTTTCCACAGGGCTGAACCATTTTATATTCCTACCAGCAGTGCACGAGCACAATTTCTCCACCTCCTTCAAATAGTTTTTATTTTTTTATTGTTATTACTATTATTATTATGGTCATCTTAGTTTGTTAATGAAATAATTCTTCATAGTGGTTTTGATTTGCATTTTCTTAATGAATAATGATTTTGAGCATCTTTTCATGTGTATGTTCACTATTTGTGTATCCATTCTTTGGAAAAATGTCTATTCAAGGCCTTTGCCTATTTTTTAATTGGACTGTTTGTCCTTTTGTTGTTGAGTTATAAGACTTCTGTATATATTCTGGGCACTAAAGTGATACACAATTTGCAAATATTTTCTCCCATTTGGTAGGTCATTTTTCACATTCTTAGTAATATCCTGTTATGCACAAAAGTTTTTAGTTTTCATGGTGTCCAATTTATTTTTTTGTTGTTGCTCATACTTTTGGTGTCATATCTAATATTCCATTGCCAAATCCAACATCATGAAGATTTACTCTTATGGCTTCTTTTAAGATTTTAATGGTTTTAGATTTTATATTTAGTTCTTTGATACATTTTGAATTAGTTTTTGTAAATGACATGAGGTAGCAATCTTTTGCATGTGGATATACAGTTATCCCAGCACTATTTGTTGAAGAAACTATTCTTTCCACATTGGATGGTCTAGGCACCCTTGTCAAAAATCAATTCACCATAGATGTATGGGTTTATTTCTGGACTTTCAATTCTATTCCACAGGCTATTTGTTCATCCTTATGCCAGTACCAACATTAGCTTTATAGTAAGTTTTGAAATTGGGATGTGTGGGTCCTATAACTTTCTTTTACTTTTTTACATTATTTTGGGTATATGGGGACCCTTGTAATTCCACATGAATTTGAGGATCAGCTTTTCCATTTTTGCTCAAAAGGCTGTTGGAATTTTGATAAAGATTTCACTGAATCTGTTGATTGTTTTGGGTGGTATTGCCATCTTGATATTGCTGAGTCTTCCAATTCAGGAACACAAGATGTCTTTCTACTTATTTACATCTTCACTCCCCACTTTTTTTGAAAAAAAATAAGCTTTACCCCAAAAGTGGGACTTGAACTCATGACCCTGAGATCAAGAGTTGTATGCTCTACGAACTGAGCCAGCTAGGCACCCCTATTCAGATCTTTTTAAATTTCTTTCATCAATGTTTTCTAGTTTTCTATGTACATGTCTTTCATTTACTTGGTTAAATTTATTCCTAGATATTTTATTCTTTTGGATGGTATTGTAAATTGAATTATTTAGTTAATTTCCTTTATAGATTGCTCATTATGATTGTATAGAGACAAAATTGATTTTTGTATTCATCTTGTACCCTAAGACTTTGTTGAAGTCATTTATTGGCTTTAATATTTTATTTGTGGATTCTTTAGGACTTTCTATGTATAGAGGATAATGTCTTCTAAATAGATACAGTTTTACTTCTTCCTTTCAAATTTAGATGTCTTTTATTTCTTTTCCTTACATAATTACTTTGGCAAAGGCTTCTAGTACCATGTTGAGTAGAATTGATAAAAGCAAGCATTCTTGTCTTACTCCTGATCTTGGAGGAAAAGCTTTCAATCTTTTGCAGTTGAGTATTGAGTTAGCTGTGAGTTTTCCATAAATAATTTTTGTCATGTTAAGAAGGTTCCCATCTACGGGCACCTGGTTGAGTGTCTGACTATTTCAGCTCAGGTCATGGTCTCATGGTTCTTGGGTTTGAGCCCCGTGTTGGACTCCATGCTGATGGCACAGAAAGCCTGCTTGGGATTCTCTCTCTCTCTCTCTCAAAAATAAATAATTAAATTTTTTAAAAAGGAAAGTTTCTATCTATTCCTAATTTCTGAGTACATTTATCATAAAAGGGTGTTGGATTTTGTCGTATGTGTTTTCTGTATCAATTAAGATGAACACATGATTTTTTTTCTCCTTGTTCTATTAATGTGTCCTACTATATCAATAATTTTCTTATATTGAACCACCCTTGAAATCATGGGATAAATTTCACTAGGTCATGGTATATAATCCTTTTGGTATATTATTGGATATAGTTTGCTTGTATTTTGTTGAGATTTTTAAAATCTGTTTTTTATAGAGGGTATTGGTCTCTAATTTTCTTTAGTATCTTTGTCTGGTTTTGGTATCAGGATAATATTGGCTTAACAGAATGAGTTAGGTTGTATTACCTCCTCTTCTATTTTTGGAAGAGTTTGAGAAGAACTGATGTTAAATTTTTTAAAAATATTTGGTAGAATTCATGAGTGAAGCTATCTGTGGACTATACTTTGTTGTGAGGTTTTTCATTACTGATTCAATGATTGTTATAAGATTTCTCAGATTCTATGTTTCTCTTTTCTCAGATTCTCTATTTCATTTTCCTTATTTTAATTATTGAAATATAATTCACACATGATGTTACCTTTGTTTCAGGTGTACAACATAGTGATTTGACAATTCTATACATTACTCAATGCTTACCGCTATAAGTGTAGTCACTGTCACCATACATTATTACAATATTATTGACTATATTCTTTATGCTTATTTTCATTTCTGAGACTTATGTATGTTATAATTGTGAGTTTGTGCGTCTATATCCCCTTTATCAATTTTGCCTGTCCCCACACCCACATCCCTTTGGCAACTGCCAGTTGTTCTCTGTATTTAAGTGTCTTTTTCTGCTTTATTTGATCACTTGTTTTTTTCCTTAGATTCCACATGTATGTGATATCATATGGTATTTGTCTGTCTCTGACTTAGCATAATATCCTCTAGGTCCATACATGTTGGCACAAATGGCAAGATCTCATTCTTTTTTTTATGACTGAGTAATATTTATTTCTCTCTATATGCCACTTCTTTTTTATCCATTCATCTGCTTTTTAAAGTTTTTATTTACATTCCAGTTAGTTAACATACAGTTTCATATTAGTTTTGGCTGTACCAATAGAGTGGTTCAACACTTCCATACAATACCCAAAACTCATCACAACAAGTGTACTCCTTAATCCCCATCACCTATTTCACCCATCCTTCCCCCTGCCTCCCCTCTGATAACTAGAAGTTTATTCTCTATAGTTAAGAGTCTGTTTCTTGGTTTGCTTCTCTTTTTCTCTATGCTCTTTTGTTTTGTTTCTGAATTCCACATATAAGTGAAATCATGATATTTGTCTTTCTTTGACTAAAGAAACAGGCTCCAGGCTCTGAGCCATCAGCCCAGAGCCTGACGCGGGGCTCGAACTCACGGACCGCGAGATCGTGACCTGGCTGAAGTCGGACGCTTAACCGACTGCGCCACCCAGGCGCCCCTATTCTTGATTTAGTTTTAATAATTTGCATGTTTGTGAGAATTTGGTCATATCATCTAAGTTGTCTAATTTTTTTGGTATTTATAGTATTCTCTTATAATCCTTTTTATTTCTGTAAAGTTAGTAGTAATGTTCCATAATCTTTCATTATTTATTTTCAGTTATTTACATCTTCTGAGCAGAGGAGGGGCAGAGAAAGGGGGACACAGGATCGAAAGTGGGGTCCTCCCTGACAATAGAGAGCCTGATGTGGGGCTCAAACTCACAAACTGTGAGATCATGAAGTCAGACTCCCAATTGACTCAGTCACCCAGGTGCCCCTGTCTTTGACGGTTTGATTAGAATATTTCTTGGATCTCTTTGAGGTTATTGTACCTGGAGTTCATTGAACTTCTTGAATGTGTAGATTCATGTATAATTAAACTTGGGAAGGTTTCATCTGCTATTTCTTAAAATACTCTTAAAAGAATATTTAAATATTATTTTTCGTTTTCTTTTGGTGCTTCTAAAATGCATACGTTGTTCAGCTTGGTGTCCCATGGGCTTCCTGGCTCCACTCATTTGTCTTCATTCTTTTCTTCCACTCAGACTGGATAATTTCAATTGTTGTATCTTCAAGTTTGTTGATTTTTTTTCCCTTCTGCCTGTGATACCTGATGTTAAACACCTCTGTTGAAGTTTTCATTTCAAATACTGTGCTTTTTAGCTCTAGAATTTCTATTTGGTTCCTTTTTGTACTTTCTATGTCTTTGTTGGTATTTTCCTTTTGTTCACGTATTGTTTTTCTGGTTTCCGTTAGTTCTTGGTCCGTGGTTTTCTCTAGCTCTTTGAGTATGTTTAAGACAGTTGTTTTAACGTCTTTGTCTAGCTTTTTTGCAATGGGTTTTTTGCCAAAACACAGGTGTCATGAAAACCACCACTAAAACTAAACCAAAATGGGAAAGGAAAAGACTTATATCAACATCGTTGTCATTGGACACATAGATTTGGGCAAATGTAATACTACTGGTCATCTGATCTGTAAATGTGGTGGGATCAGCAAAAGAACTATCAAAAAATGTGAGAAGGAGGCTGCTGAGATGGGAAAAGACTTCTTTAAGTATGCCTGGGTCTTGGATAAACTGAAAGCTGAAAGTAAATGTGATATCACCATTGATATCTCCCTGTGTAAGTTTGAGACCAGCAAGTATTATGTGACCATCATTGATGCCCCAGGACACAGAGACTTTATCAGAAACACGATTACAGGCATATCTCAGGCTGACTGTGCTGTCCTGATTGTTAGTGCTGGTGTTGGTGAATTTGAAGCAGGTATCTCCAAGAATGGGCAGACCTATGAGCATGCCCTTCTGGTTTACACACTGGGTGTAAAACAACTAAATGTTGGTGTTTACACACCAAAATGGATTCCACTGAGTCACTATACAGCCAGAAGAGATACGAAGAAATCATTAAGGAAGTCAGCACTTACATTAAGAAAATTGGCTACAATCCTGACACACTGGCATTTGTGCCAGTTTCTGATTGGAATGGTGACAACAGGCTGTAGCCAAGTGCTAACATGCCTTGGTTCAAGAGATAGAAAGTCACCCATAAAGTTGGCAATGCCAGTGGAATCACACTGCTTGAAGCTCTGGATTGCATTATGCCACCATCTCATCCAACTGACAAGCCCTTGATTCTGCACCTCCAGGATATCTACAAATTTGGTGGTATTGGTACTTTCCCTGTGAGCCAGGTAGAGACTTAAGACCAGGTGTTCTTAAACCTGGTAATGCTCACCTTTGCTCCAGTCAAGTCTGTTGAAGTGCACCATGAAGCTTTGAGTGAGGCTTTTCCTGGGGACACTGTGGGTTTCAGTGTCAAGAACATATCTGTAAAAAATGTCCATTGTGGTGATGTGACTGGTGACAGCAAAAATGACCCACCAATGGAAGCAGCTGGCTTCATGGCTCAGGTGATTATCCTGAACCATCCAGGCCAAATCAGTGCTGGATATGCACCTGTGCTAGATAGTCCCAATCTCACATTGCATGTTTTCTGAGCCAAAGGAGAAGATTGATCATCATTCGGGAAAGAAGCTGGAAGATGGTTCCAAGTTCTTGAAATCTGGTGATGCTGCCATTGTTAATAAATGGTTCTTGGCAAGCCTATGTGTGTTGAGAGGTTCTGTGACTATCCTCCTCTGGGGTGTTTTACTGTTCATGACATGTGACAGGTGGTTGTGACAGGTGGTTGCTGTGGGTGTCATTAAAGTAGTGGACAAGAAGACAGCTGGTGCTGGCAAGGTCACCAAGTCTGCCCAGAAAACTCAGAAGGCAAAATTAATATTAGCCATGATACCTGCCACCCCAGTCTTTAAACAGTGGTGGAAGAATGGTTTCAGAACTGTTTCTGTCAATTGGCCATGTAAGTTTAATAGTAAAAGACTAGTTAATGATAATAATGCATTGTAAAACCTTCAGAAGGAAAGAAGAATGTTCTGTGGGCCATTTGTTGTGTGTGTGTGTGTGTGTGTGTGTGTGTGTGTGTGACAGTTTTAAGTTATTAGTTTTTAAAATTAGTAATTTTTAATGGAAATAACTTGACCAAAAATCTGTCACAGAATTTTGAGACCCATGAAAACTAAAGTTTAATGAGAAAATAAATTAAAAAGATAAAGTCCTTGTCTAATAAGGCCAGCATTTGGACTTCCTCAGTGATAACTTCTGTCAATTATTTTTTCTTAAACATGCTACACTTACCTTTTACTTTGTAATATTTGGTTGAAAACAGAATTTGATTATTTTAAATGTGGTAACTGGAAATCAGATTTTTCCCTTTACTAGAGTTTCCTCTTTTTTATTGTTGAGGGAAGTAGCTATCTATTTGTTTAGTGACATTTGCAACTTATTTACGTAGAGACCATATACCTTGTCATGTGTGGTACTGAAATCTGTTGCTTTAACTATTGCTCAGATAGCTTTAAAAAAAATTAATGTTTATTTTTGAGAGAGAGAGAGACAGACTGCAAGTGCGGGAGGGGCAGAGAGAGAGGGAGACACAGAATCCACAGCAAGCTCCAGGCTCTGAGCTGTCAGCACAGAGCCTGACACAAGGCTCGACAGCACAGAGCCTGACACAAGGCTCGAACTCACAAACTGCAAGATTATGACCTGAGCTGAAGTCAGATGCTTAACTGGCTGAGCCACGCAGGCACCCATGAGATAGGGTTTTGAAGGATATTTCTTTGAATGCCAGGAACCAATAAAAGAGAGAGAGAGAAAAGGAGAACAAAAGAGAAAAAAAAAGGAGGAAGAAGAAAAATCTCCCGTCTTTGTGCATTGGCTCTTTGTTGTAGCAGTCCTTCAACACTTAGCCAGGACATTTGCAACTCTGACTTAGCTTTCACTTCCTGCTTATACTGTGCTTGGAGATCAGCCATTGTGAAAACATAAGTTTTTCTCAGGTCTTTGCTGAGCATGGGTCCTCCCCTGGACATATACCTGGCTTTTTAAATTCCTCAGTAAACATGGACATTTTTCAATGCCTTTTTTTTCCCCAAAAATCTCCACTGTTTTCCTCACAGGCTTTTGGGAGTTTATCCATATGCCTTACCTTCAGTCTTTTGCCCCAGGCAACTGTGAATTGTCCATTCACCTTACAGTGTTTTTCACAATGACTACTGCTCTGCTGTCCTGAGTCTTTTCTAAGTTAGGTGAAACAAAGACAAATGCCCTGCATCAGCCCTTCAGGTGGCCCCCAGACAGGTTAGTGCAGACAAACAATACTTTGTGAACAAAATCTCTGCTGCCTCTGGTACCAAGGACAAGGGTCCCACAGTGTGAAGGTGGCTGCCCTCTTGGAAGGTGCCACTGAGCCAGGGAGGCAGCTGGGTAAGGACAAACAAAAGCACCACAGACCTTTTCTACCACTTTTCATTTGTATTTTTCTTGATTCAACATTTTCTTGGTTGTTGTAAAGTTTGGATCATTTTCCAGAGTTCTGAAAAGTTTAATTTTGACAGTTCTTCCTTGATTGTTTGACGTTTCTGTGGAGGGACAGGTGCTCAGAGTTTCCTACTCAACCATTTCACTGATATCCAAAATATTTCTAATATGAAAATCCAGTTGTTCTTTCACTATTTTTTGAAAGACAATCCTTTTCCTATTGAGTTACTTTTCACTTGTTTTGCAAGTCAATTGCCCATATTATGTATGAATCTATTTCTGGACCATATACTCTGTTTTGTTGATCTGCTTGCCTATCCTTATACTAATATCACACTGTCTTGATTATTCTAGCTTTATGATAAGGCTTGAAATCAGGCAGTGCAAGTTTATTTGGATTGTGTTTGTATCTATAGCCTAATTGACATTAATGATATTAAATCTCCCTTTGTATGTCTATGTTATATTTATTCTTTAGGTATTCTTTAATTTTTCTTGGCAGTGCCTTATACATTTCAGTGTACCAGTTTTATTATTTTTAGTAGTAACTTTTTGTAGATCCTTCAGGATTTTCTATATGTACAATTATGCCATTTTTGAAAAGTTTTACTTTTCCCCTTCCATTCTCTCTGCCTATTAGTTGTGTATCTTTCCTTGCTGTCTTGGATAGGACCACCAGTACAATATTCAGTAGAGGCAGTGAGAGCAAAGTGATGAGATTAGTCATTTCTGCCTTGTTCCAATTACGAGGGGGAGATCATTCAGTCTGTTACCATTAAATGTGATGTTAGTTCAATGGTTCTCAATGGGTTCATAAACTTTGCCCTCAGAGAACAGTTGGAAATGTCTAGAGTCATTCTTGGTTGTCATGATTGGGAGCTGTTGTTGGTGTCTAGTGGGTACAGGCCAGAGATGCTGCTCACTATCCTCCAAAACACAGTACCTATACCCATCTAGTCTGCATGACAAGGAATCATCCAGGCCAAAATGTCAATAGTTCTACTGTTGAGAAACTCTGTGTTAGCTGTGTGCCTTATGGGCTGCCTTTTATCAGATTAAAGAAGTTACCTTTTATTCCTAGTTTGGTGAGAGTTTTAATCAGAAATGGCTACTATAATTCTGCATGTACAGAGATGATTATCTAGTATTTTTTTCCTTTATTGTACTTACAGAATGAATTACTGTCTTAGTCCATTCAGGTTGCTATAACAAAGTATCATAGTTGGAGTGAGAAATTTATTTCTCAGTTTTGGAGGCTGAAAAATCCAAGTTCAGAGTGCTGGCAGAGTCAGTGTCCGGTGAAGGCACCCCTCTTGGTTCATAGACAGCTGGAACAAAATCTGGATCTAGGAATGCACTTGATTTATTTGGGATTTGTGTGATTAAACTGACTCCCAGAGCCTCACATTGGGAGATGTGGAAGATAATTTTTACCCCTTTGTTGATTATCTCATTACGATCAAGCTGGAAAATACTAGGATGTTTTTAGGACCAAGATAATGCTGTTAACATTAGTTAACTATTTCATTTTACTTGGCAATGAACATATAATATTCCATGGATACCAAGGGCTGCCCTAACAAAGTACCACAAAATGGGTGGTTTAAGATAACAAAAAAATATTGCCTCACACAATTCTGAAAGCTAGAAGTCTGAAACTAAGTGTCAGAAGGGCCATTCTCATTCGGAGGGCTCTAGGAGAGGATCATTCCTTTCTTCTTCTTAGCTTTTGGTGGTTCCTTTCAGTCCTTGGCTTATACATACATCATTCCAATCTTTACCTTCATCATCACATGATGTTTTCCCTCTGTGTGTGTCTCTGTATCCAAATCTCCCCTGTCTTGTAAAGACACCAAGTCATTGGATTAGGACCCACCCTAATCCAATTTGACTGCATTTTAACTTGATTACATCTGCAAAGACCCTATTTCCAAATAAGGTCACCTTCTGAGGGGCTGGGTGGTCATGAATTTTGGGAGGACTATTCAAACTAGTACACTATGCATAAGAAAATTTTTTATTTATGCTTTCAAATGATACCTTGAAAAATATTTTTATTTAAAAAAATTTCTTAACGTTTATTCATTGTTGAGAGACAGAGACAGAGCATGAGTGGGGAAGGGGCAGAGAGAGGGAGACACAGAATCTGAAGTGGGCTCCAGGCTCCGAACTGTCAGCACAGAGCTCACGCAGGGCTCGAACCCAGGAGATCATGACCTGAGCTGAAGTCGGATGCTTAGCTGACTGAGCCACCCAGGCGCCCCGAAAAATATTTTTATTTTAATGTCTTTTGGTCTAAATGCCAAATATAAATAGTCCTATATGCAAATGTTCAGATATACTGTCTAAAATTAATATAGAATTTCTCAAAGTTTACAAAACAAGAAACATGTGGAAGGATATGATATTGTTATTTTTTTCTGATTTAAATTTATCAGAATAGTGTCAAGTGGGTGGCTTAGTTGGCTGAGTGTTGGACTCTTGATTTCGGCTCAGGTCATGATCCCAGGGTTGTGCGATGGAGCTCCGCATCTGGCTGGCTCCACACTGAATGTGGAGTTCACTTAAGATTCTCTCTGTCTCTCTCTCTCTTTCTCTCCCTTCCTCTGCCCATCTGCCCTCACTCACGCATGCCCCCCACTCTCTCCTCCCCCCAAAAAATGATCATGATTTCAGCTTAGGTCATGATCTTGCAGTTCTTGGTTAGTGAGTTCAAACCCTGGGTCAGGCTCTGTGCTGACAGTGCAGAGCCTGCTTGAGAGACTCTCTCTCTCCCTCTCTCTCTGCCCCTCCCCTGCTCTCTCTTTCTCTCAAAAATAAACTTAAAAAATAAAAATAAAAAATAAATTATCGGAATAAAGTAAATGATCATTACATTAGAAAGTGTTTGGAGGAGGAGGTTTGTGAGACAGTCATCAAACTTTTGCATTCTGGTACATGCGCCAGGTTGACTAGTACATAATCTCCTCACGCTCAAAAAACCTACAGTTCTGTTGAGAGGCAGATTACAATATAGCATGATGAGTGCAATAGAATTGTACATAGGGCTGAGGACGAAATAATGATCTATATTGAGTTCTAAAACTGTGTGTGTGTGTGTGTGTGTGTGTGTGTGTGTGTGTGTGTGTGTGTAAGACAGAGGCAGAGAGTAAGGGATGGAGGGATGGTGAAAGTGAGAGAAAAAAGAGAGTTAACTAATAGTTTTCAAAGGAAAAATAAGTAAATCAAAGTTGTTTATTCCATATACACTAATTTGAAAGTAATGATGCTCACAATGTTGTTAACATAGTTCCACTCTATGTGCAAAATACTGATTTATTCCAAAATGTAGATTCTCTGACCAAGTATTTTCTTTTGGATCTCGAGGATCTGCTGAAGGTAAAGCTCTCCTGTAGCTAATTGGGAAAATTCAGTGGGGTTGTCCCTACAATATTTATAATACTTAGCAAGACTTACAATACATATAATAACTTGAAAAATTATAATGCCATGAAACAAACATCAGCCTGTTTAACTGCTGACTCTGTGACTGAAATAAATTGTTTCCCTTGGTTCTTCCCCTGCACCAAGGTTTTTTTTAAGCCGAAATTAGCTGTAATAATTTGCTCTGGAAGATGTGCTGTGCTGCTTTGGATTGTTTTTCTTTTTCTCCCCACCATCCCACAACTTACACTTATTTTTGATTAGGTGATACACTCAGGTGGCTCAAATTTTGATAGTTATTAGAATCTATACAATTAAAAGTCTTTCATTTTTTGTGCCCAGCCACATAGTTCTTCCTAGAGGCATCCTGTGTTAACTAACTTCTCTTGTTTTTGTTTTTAGAGCTATTTCTTGCATATATAACCGCGGGCACTTGCAAACATGCACATACTTATGTTTCCTATTTTTATACATTTTCTGTACTTTGCTTAAGATCATTCCATGTTAGTACATAAAGAGCTCTGGCTACGTAGTATTATTCAATTGTATGGATGTGCCATAATTTATTTAACCAATCCTCTGCTGAGAAATATGTAGCTTGTTTCTTGACTTTTGCTATTACCTTTCTGCAACAAATAACCTTGTAATAGGTCATTTCAGATGTGTACTATCTGTAGGATAATTTTCTAGAAATGGAATTGATGGGTTGGATGGTATGTGCCTTTGTCATTTTGATGGATATTGCCAAATTATCCTCCATAGAGGTTGTACCAATTATACTTATACTAGTAATAGATAAAAGTGCTTGTTTCCCCAACCCTCACCAACACATTGTGCTATCAAACATTATATCTTTGCTAATATGATAGGTGAAAAAATGATATCTCATTGTGGTTTTAATTTACATTTATGTTCTGTGTAAGGTTGAGCATCTTTTCATATATTTAAGACCCTGTGATATTTATAAAAATAATTCCCTTTTTATGATGGTTGGGATGCTACTGGACTGATGGCATATCTTTTCTCCTTAACTTATACCAATGAACATGTTTTTTTTTTTTTTACACAAGAAAACAAGGGTAATTCCAAATAGCACCTTAAACTCTAAGTCAGAACATTTTATGTGTTTTAAAAATTCACTAGCTTTTTACAGTTAACTCCTTATACAGCTAACGTATCATAGTTGATAAACAACTGAACCAATATCCCCTAGTAATTTTAAATGATTTAAATTACTTATAAGAAATTTAAACCAATATTGTGTTGGTTTTTAGTATATTTCATACTTAAAATGTTTCTATCTTAAGAAAAAAGAATTATTTTTTACTAAGAAACTTACCCATGTATTAGAATTTACACAGAATTATTTAAAATTATATGTTCTCATTTAAAATATGCATTTGCAATTTTCTTTCTCAATGCCTAAGACACATTATAGGAAGGTTAGGTTCAGTGTATATTTAAATGTGCTGGCTGATTCATAAATGGCTCTGGACTCCTTTGCATCATACAGCAAATTGTTCTCAGAGCTTTGTCTATGGCATTGTATATCACTTCTATTATAGCACTTATCAATGTCTGCCATGTATCATCATTAGTTATTTATGTGTCTGCCTTTCTCACTAGATTGTGAACTTCTAGAGGATATAATTTGCATTCCCCTTTAGCACTAGCATAGACTCCATACTCATAAAATGTTTGTTGAATTGAATTGAAGCACATTTACTTTGGGGTTCTGAGGTTGCATTTTTAAAAACACTTTTCCACCTAGTTTTTATTTCATTTTTGCAGAATGTCTTATTCTAATGCTACTCGACTTTGCTTTCTGCTGATATTATTGACTTCGTATTGAAAATAATTACTCAAAATTCTCCTCTAATAATAGCATTGAAGAGGTAGATTTTTTTTTAATTGTACATATATTTCCTTACTGTTCTTCATTTTCTTCCATCAAAGTCCTACTTTACTTTTAACCAGAGGCAGTTCCAAACATTTACTGGGCAATAGTGGGTAGATTGGGTGCTGTGGTAAGGTATATTAATTGTTTCATGTCACTATGTTCCCAATTTATGTAGGCAATTTGAAATGTGCAATTAAAGTTTTGGTCATTGCTAATATTAAGTAATTTAGAAGGTTCTATAACAGAGTGAACAGCTTTTCAAATGACCTTTTTTTAATTTAAAATTTTATTGAAATAACTATGGATTCACATGCAGTTCTAAGAAATAATACAGAGAGTTCTTTCGTATACTTTACCTGTTCCCTCCAAATGGTGACACCTTGCAAAACTATTGTATAATATCAAAACCAGGATATTAATGTTAACACAATCTATCAGTCTATTCAGATTTCACCATATTTACTTGTGTTCATTTTTGTGTGTGGGTTTTAGTTCTGTACAATTTTATCACATATGTAGATTTATGTATCCATGACCGAAGTTAAAATACTGAACAGTTTCAACACCACAGGATATTTTATTGTGCTTTTATAACCATACACATCTCCCGTTTTTTCCCTCCCCCACCATCATCCTAACTCATGGCAACCCGTAATCTGTTCTTTATTTCTAAAATTTTGTCCTTCAAAAATGTTGCATAAATAGAATAATACAGTATGAAATTTTATGTAATTAGCATTTTTAATTAAATAATTTTTTGATGTTTATTTATTTTTGAGAGAAAGAGAGCATGAGCAGGAGAGGGGCACAGAGAGACAGAGACACAGAATTTGAAGCAGGCTCCAGGCTCTGAGCTATCAGCATAGAGCCAAACATGGAGCTCAAACTCACGAGCCATGGATCATGACCTGAGCTAAAGTCGGACACTCAACTGACTGAGCCACCCAGGCGCCCCTTATGTGATTAGCATTTTGATTAGTGTAATTCCCTGGAGATACATCTAAGTTTTTCTGATTATCAATAGTTTATTCCTTTTTATTACTGAGTAATATTCTATGTTATGTATGTACCACAGTTTACTAAACCAGTCACATATTGAAGGAAATCTGGGATGATTCCACTTTTGGGCTATTACAAATAAAGCTATGAATATTACTGCACAGGTTTTTGTGTAAACACAAATTTTCATTTCTTGGGCTAAATGACCAGGGGTAAAATTGCTGGGTCATATGGTAGTTGCATGTTTGCTTTTATAAGATACTGTCAAACTGTTTTACAGAGTAGCATTCTTACCCTAAATGAGTGATCCAGTTTTTTCCTCACCCTCACCAGTATATACCGTTGACACTATTTTTCATTTTAGCTATTCTTATAGGTTTGTCGTAATAGCGCAATGTGGTTTCAGTTTGTGGTTCTCTAATGGCTAATGATGTTGAACATCTTTTGGTGTGTTTGTTTGCCGTCTTTGTATCCTCTTCAGTGAAATGGCTCTTCATTGTCTTTTGCCCATTTTCTAATTGGACTGTTTGTTTTGTGTTTTTACTATTGAGTTTTTGAGTTCTTTATATATTCTAGATTTAGTTCTTTGTTGGATATGTGGTTTGTAAGTATTTTTTCCCAATCTGTAGCTTGTCTTTTCATCCTCTTAATAGGATCTTTTGCAGAGCAAAAGATTTAACATTTGATGAAGTCCAATGATTCAATAATTTCTTCTTATGAGTTGTGCTTTTGGTGTCATCTAACAACACTTCACCTATCCCTGGATACTAAAGATTTTCTAATAGTTTTATACTTTCGTTTTAATCATTTAAGTCTGTGATCCATGTTTAATTTCTTCAGCACTATTTGTTGAAAAAAGCTGTCTTTTCTTCTTTTCTCCATTGAAGTGCTCTTATAGTTTTGAAAAAAAAATCACCTGGGTTTGTTTGTGTGTATCTATTCCTGGGCTCTTTACTCTGTTCCACTGATATGGGTGTCTCTTTTTTCATTAATAACATACTGTCTTGATTACTGTAGCTATATGGTAAGCCTTAATATTAAGTAGACAGATTCTTCTTCCCACTTTATTCTTTTTTCTCAAGGTAGTTTTAGGTATTCTAGTGCCCATTTTATATAAATTTTATAATTAGTTTGTGTCAATAAGTCCTTGCTGGAATTTTAATTGGAATTAATCAAACCTACAGATCAATTTGGGAGAATTGATGTATTTTCTATGTAGAGTCTTCCAGTGCATGAGCATGGTATGGCACTCCATTATTTAGGTTTTTCTACCCAGAATAGTCTCTTTTGTGTTTTCCTTGTTTTGGTGTCAGATGAGACTACATACAGTAATCTGAATTTCAAAGTTTAGGCTTGCTGAGAATGATTAAATTCATTACTATTCATTCACTATTTATTTACTTATTCATTCATTCATTCATTCATTCATTCATTCACAATGCAGATATATTTATCTTGCTCCATTGCAATTGATAGATACTATTTTATTTGCAGTATTAATATTGATTTTAAAAGTTATAACCTATAAACAAATGAGAAATTGTACTAAGGAAAGGACATTAATGTTGTACACTAAGGAATTTTTGTAATGATATTTACTGTAAAGATTTCTGTCTTTGGTACTAAATAAATATGATGGGATGAGGGAGGGATTCCTGACTAAAGGAATAGGATTTAGCAGAGGGAGGGTATAATCTTTGAAAATTTTCTTATTTGGCAATTTTAACCCCAGTATCAAGAGAAAGAGAGGGTATGAAGAGAGTCAACTTAGGAGGTAGGACTAAGTGATTACATATTTAGGAAAGAGTAGAAATAAAAGGGCTGTACTGGAGATATCCCATTAATGGAGTAATGCAAACATTTAGGTAAGTTTTTAACTCTTCCTTGAAATAGGAATATCAATTTTTCTTGAGTTTTCTTGAGTCATTTATTCATTCAACAAGTATTTATGGAGCCCCTACAGTTTTCCTTGTATTTTGCTGGGGTCTGGCAACATATAGCTGTTAAAAGACAGGATCCCAAGACCCAGCAGTTGGTTGCTCCCTTGCTCCCTTTGTGTGGTACCTGCTTCCAGTGGCCCTGAAGGTTTGTGGGCCAGGGGTGGCCCCAAAGATTAGGAAGTGAAGGGGGAACAGGTGTTCAGGTCTAACTGGTTGGCGGCACACTTGCAGTGAGCCTTGGAATGAGGAGGAAACTGCAAGGATAGACCCAGGAGCAATGGCATCCAAAGAGAAACAAGCGGTGAAAAATCTCAACATAGAAAATGCCCAGCAGGAAAATGAAAGAGAACAGGGCCCTGTGCAGAATGGAGAGGAATCACTCAATTCGAGAGGGAGTGAAAGCCAGAAGCTTGGAAGAAATGTTAGCCTGGGGCCAATGAGATGACTTGTCCCTAATTTTCAGTGGAACATACCTAACAGGCATATTGATCACAATCAAGAGGGAGATGGTGTAGAAAAGTTCATACAGCAGATGATGGAAATCAAGAGAAAGACTAAGGAGCAGCAAATGAGGCATCATAAGTGCTTCCAAACTCCTGAACCTGATAATCACGACTTTTGCCTTATACCTTGAATCCTAAGGTTTTCACTGAGGTTAATAATGTGGCCTCTGCTCTACAAGCTTGTAGTTTTGTGATTTCATTTTTCTGTAAACCTTTTGATGTTTCTACTTACCAATTTATAATTAAATATTGTTTTGTCTCAGTATGAAACTTTCTGTCCAGTAGGGCAATTTCACTTAATTTTAGGAAAAACTATCCTTTTCACAATATTAAATTAATAAAGCGGTTTAAAAGCAAAAAAAAAAAAGTATCCCTGAGTTCATGGAATTTAAAATGTGATATGACAAGTAATATAGCAATAACAGCATCTATATAGATTTATTTCAGCAAGTAAATGGCATGATAAATTTATTATTTGAATAGGCCTATTTATGGTATTAGTAGTAAGTACAAAAAGGAATATCAACCTTGTATATCAGTTTTTAAGTTACAAGGATATTTCTGGTTTTACTATTTTTTAAGGTTTTGGATTTCTACATGTATTGACTTGATTGTCAAATGAATTAATTATGACTTATATAGGTGTTTTCTGACCATCAGCACACAGCATTTTAAGTATATTTAGTGAATTGGTAATATATGTCAAAAGGAAATGCATATACAACCTTTGATATGAGAAATCGACATTAATAAATGGCTGATAATGTTAAAAATATGAGTTGCATTGTATTTTCCTCTTTATTCAAAAAAGATCAGGGAGTCTATAGAAACCTGTGTAATGTTCATATTTAAATAGATATCCTGGAAAGCAAAACAAGTATGCTTCCTGTCATGTTACAGTTGAAACCCACTTTATCTTTTTAAAAATTTTTAAAATGTTTATTTATTTTTGATAGACAGGTGGGGAGGGGGAGACACAGAATCTGAAGCAGGCTCCAGGTTCTGAGCTGTTGGTTGGCACAGAGCCCTATGTAGGGCTAGAAGTAGTGAACTGTGAGATCATGACCTGAGTTGAAGTCAGACGATCAACCAACTGAGCTACCCAGGTGTTCCGAAGCCCACTTTAAAATATGTTTTTAGGGCACCTGGGTGGCTCAGTTGGTTAGGCGTCTGACTTCAGCTCAGATCATGATCTCATGGTTCATGGGTTCAAACCTCACATTGTCTCTCTGCTGAGAGCTCGGAGCCTGTAGCCTGCTTCAGATTCTGCCCCTTCTCTGTTCACACTCTTTCTCTTTCTCAAAAATAAACATTTTTTAAAAATTTAAAAAAGCAAAATATATTTTAAATTGAATGACATGTTAATAGGAATATTGGGAATGAGTATATATTTCAAACTGCTGATTCCTTTGTATATTTCATTTGTTAGAGCACAACCACTTATTTTTACTTTTAAAAATTCCTTTTGAATATTATGAATTGTTGAACTTCCTCTTCCTTTTAAAACCGTTTTTTAATGTTTATTTATTTTTGAAGGAAAGAGAAACAGCATGAACGGGGGAGGGGCAGAGAGAGAGGGAGACACAGAATCCGAAGTGGGCTCCAGGCTCTCAGCTGTTAGCACAGAGCTTGACACGGGGCTTGAACTCACCATGAGATCATGACCTAAGCTGAAGTCAGAGGCTTAACTGACTGAACCACTCAGGCGCCCCTGAACTTCCTATTCTTAATGAATTCATTTTTATGTATTTCTTTTTGAGATATTAGTGATTTTCACTATTTGCTTTCTCCGCTATTCTCAGTAAACACATTTCTGGAAAATTTTCCATAAATTACTAAGGAAGATTAAAGGGATATCTAGTTTTGTAAGGAATGATATTCGCAGGGTTTTCTGTGAAAATCTGAATTTTCATGAAATAGAATTTCATAAAACACAGTATCTCATGTAGCTGCCTTTTATAAAAAGCCATATCAAAATATTTATAATTTCAGTCAAATTAATCAATGCAATATGATTTGTTTGAATTTTGATTGGAGAAACAGTCTTTTATTTTGGGAACTGGTAGGTATAATCTGGGTTATGAGAACTAGATATCCAGTCTAGCCCAAGATATGGGTGGAGTGGTTACTGTAGAATGGAACTGTAGAGCATTCCAAAAGTGAGGCAGCGAAGAGAAGATAAATTGTTTTTGAGCTTCAAGATTCCATATTGTCTATATGTATTTATTTTGTTCTTTTTTTCTCTACCTCATAGTTTTTATTCACTCTTATTACAGGCTTGCACATGGCCAACATAGCCTTTGAGGCCATTCTGTATCATGACCTCTTGGCTTTGTTCCCATTGCTACCTACATTAGTCTCTTGTTTCCTAGTTCAAATTCATGGGAGGAATTCTGCTCAATCTGTTTGTTTGTTTGTTTTTTTTTTTTTCATGCTGGCCACCTCCTAGTCTACTGGCCAGTCAATGGATTGATTATTTTTGAGTTACATTGCTCCTTCCTGGTCTATAATTACCCATAGTCATGCATGGGAATTCTGGGTCATATAGTATAAAACATGACTGTCTGTGGCTGACTTTGTGTAGGAACAGTGGGCAGGACCATCTCACTTAGCAAGGACTTTAGTTGTCACTATGATTAATAATAGTAAAGGGTAATTTATGAAAATATGCTACCTTCAAGAAGGCTTATTTAGGCCTAAAAGCTAGTTTTTAGAAAGAATACCTATGCTGTGTTATAGTTATCTGGGGTTTCATGTTGATTCAGAGTTGTCTTAGTTCTTGGTTTTAGAAAGTTTGGGGTGCCTGGGTGGTTCAGTCTGTTAGGTGTCTGACTTCGGCTCAGGTCATGATCTCACAGTTTGTGGGTTCGAGCCTTGTGTCGGGCTCTGTGCTGATAGCTCAGAGCCTGAAGCCTGCTAAGATTCTGTGTCTCCCTCTCTCTCTGCCCTTTGCCTGCTCACACTCTGTATCTCTCTCTCTCAAAAATAAATAAACATTAAAAAAATTTAAAAAGAAGAAAGTTGCTGATACCCTAAAGTTTGCATTGCACATATTACTCTTGGGAAAATGGACAAATTTCAGATCTTCATTTTACAATATTTATATGTATTGCATTAATATAATAAAGTGTAAATCATTTGGATACTGTCTACCGGTAGTTCATTATCCAGTTTGAACCTCATTGACTTTACAGAGATAACTAATTGGTTTGGTTTATCTATTCAGGACTGTGTCAGCCTTTCTGTAGACTGAGCCAAGAATACAAATGCAACTGTGTATACCATACATGTAAAACTTAAAAACATTTTAAACCAAGCTTACAAACTATTAAGTAGAATAATGTATTCTCATGTTTTGACATATGCCTTTATAATGAACTGGAAGGTTAAGTTCAAGTTTAGAATTCTCAGACTCCTCACAGGTTAACACTAGAATATGATTGCACTGGGAAATCTGACTTCTAATCCTTGGCTGGCCTTCTCTTTAGATACCTGACTTTGTCTTGCATGAGGGGCCTTACTCTAATGTAGGTTTCACTCCAGCCTAGCTATATAAGCTCTGTCCATGGTCCCGACTTGCTTTTACACCCCCTTGGAGCCAACAGTAGGCATATAGATAGCAGGATCCCCCCTCCGGAACAGCACTTCAAAATGGGTTCCAAGAGAGAATTAAGCCATAATACCCCAAGTCATTCATTAGATAAAAATAATAAAATTGCACCATATTTGGGAGAATGGGTAAAAGGGTTACATGAATAATTTTCTTTAGGGCTTAAGAAAAGCTAGTGAGCTGAGAAAGGCTGGTGGAGAGAAGACCTGAGGAAGAGGTCCGTGTGGGCTCATGCTCATGAAAGTGGCTTAGGGATATTTGGCTAACATACAGTGTATACAGTGTGCTCTTGGTGGGGGATATTTGGGCGGGAAATTTGGGGATCTTTGGTACTTAAATTATGATCTAGAAGGGGGAGGCACAGGCTTCTGATGGTTCTTTCCCTTTGACCCCATAGATTCCTCTCCTAGAACTAAGAGCAGCTTAAGAATGGCTAGAGTGAGGTCTGCTAAATTATGGGGCCCCTCTTGCCCATAGCAAAGTGTGGCACTTCATCCATTAATTGTTTTTCACTTTTTAACTATTAGATGCTATGCTAATTTTTTGTGTTTTTTAAAAAATATAATTTATTGTCAAATTGGCTTCCATACAGCACCCAATGCTCATCCAAACAAGTGCCCTCCTCAATGCCCATCACCCATTTTCACTCTCCCCTAACCCCATCAACCCTCAGTTTCTTCTCCGTATTTAACAGTCTCTTATGGTTTGCCTCCCTCCCTTTCTGTTAGTAACTTTTCTTTTCACCTTCCCTTCCTCCATGGTCTTCTGTTAAGTTTCTCAAGGTCCACATATGAGTGAAAACATATGATATCTGTCTTTGACTGACTGACTTAGTTCACTTAACATAATACCCTCCAGTTCCATCCATGTTGCTGCAAATGGCATGATTTCATTCTTTTTCATTGCCAAGTAGTATTCCATTGTATATATAAACCACATCTTCTTTATCCATTCATCAGTTGATGGACATTTAGGCTCTTTCCATAATTTGGCTATTTTGAATGTGCTGCTATAAACATTGGGGTACATGTGCCCCTATGCATCAGTACTCTTGTATCCCTTGGGTAAATTCCTAGCAGTGCTATTGCTGGGTCATAGGGTAGTTCTATTTTTAGTTTTTTGAGGAACCTATGCGTCAGCACTCCTTTATTCCTTGGGTAAATTCCTAGCAGTGCTATTGCTGGGTCATGGGGTAGTTCTATTTTTAGTTTTTTGAGGAACCTCCACACTATTTTCCAGAGCGGCTGCACCAGTTTGCATTTCCACCAACAGTGCAAGAGGGTTCCTGTTTCTCCACATCCTCACCAGCATCTATAGTTTCCTGATTTGTTCATTTTAGCCTCTCTGACCAGTGTGAGGTGGTTTCTCAGTGTGGCTTTGATTTGTATTTCCCTGGGGGAGAACTGAGAACTTTCCCCCTGAGATCAGGAACATGACAGGGATGTCCACTCTCACCACTATTGTTTAACATAGTGTTGGAAGTCCTAGCATCAGCAATCAGACAACAAAATGAAATAAAATGCATCAAAATTGACAAAGAAGAAGTCAGACTTGCACTTTCTGCGGATGACATGATACTCTACATGGAAAACCCGAAAGACTCCACCAAAAGCCTGCTAGAACTGATACATGAATTCAGCAAAGTCGCAGGGTAATTTTTTGGCTTGAAAGAATGTTTAGATGTAATCAGACTTGATTCTGATGCCATTGAACATGGCAGAGTAGGGAACCCCCAGAATTTATCTTTCTACACAAATAGCAAATTAGCAAATATTCTCAGAATCAACTTTATTGGCAATCTGGAAACTAACAAAAAAAAAATATAGCAACTAGGCAAATGCTTAATAAAGGAAGAAGCAGTTGAATTCCAGTAAGAGAGCTTGGTGGTGTTTTAACTTACCTAGTCTCCATTCCCTGCTCTCTAGTTTGGCAGAAGCTTTGAAGACAACAGTCCACATTCCTTGTACAAGTTTCTAGAATTGGAGGGAGTAAAGGTGGCCTCATTCTTAAGGAACTGTGGTTGTTTATTTTGACCAGTTTGGTGGCTCCCTGAAGGACTAGCTCAAAAGACTTGCCCTTATTTTGCCTAACTCAGAACTCTCCCAAGGCTGACGCAGCTACTTGGGAGGCACCTGTGGAAAACACTTAAAGGCAAATATATTAACCACCACCTCCCATGGCAAGGAATAACAAACAAGATCAACCGAAAATAATATTTGGGTGTACAAATATCTCTTTGAGACCCTGCTTTTAATTCTTTTGTGTACTCAGAAGTGAAATTGCCGGATTATATGGCAATTCTATTTTTAATTTTTTGAGGAACTGCCATACCGTTTTCCGTAGCAGCTATACCATTTTGCATTTCCACTAACAGTGTTCAAGGACTCCAATTTCTCCACATTCCTACCAACCCAAATTATTTTTTTTTATAAAAGTCATACTAATTTTTGGAGGTGCTATCTCATTGTGGTTTTTGATTTGCATTTGCCTAATGATGTTGAGAATCTTTTCATGCACTTGGCCACTTCTATATCCTCTTTGGAGAAATACCTATTCAAATCTTTTGTCTTTTTTTAACCACGTTGTTGTTTTTGAGTTGTAAATTTCTTTATATATTCTGGATATTAATCTCTTTTCAGATATGAATTGAACATATTTTTCCCATACCATAGGTTGCCTTTTCACTTTGTTGATTGTGTCCTTTAATGCACAGAAAATTTTGCATTTGATATAGTCCAGTTTATTTTTTTTTTTTACTTTTGTTGCCTGTGCTTTTGGTGTCATTTCCAAAAAATCATTGCTAAATCCAATATGATTCATGAAGATTTTCTTATTTTTTTTTCCTAAGAATTTTAGGGTTTTAACTCCTTATGTGTAGGTTTCAGCCCATTTTGAGGTTGTTTTTATTTTTTATTTTATTTTTTAAATGTTTATTTATTTTATTTTTTTTAGAGAGAAAGAGAGAGAGAGCCATGAAGGGGCAGAGAGAGAGGGAGAGGGAAATCCCAAGCAGGCTCCACACTGTCAGCACAGAGCCCAATGCGGGGCTCCAGCTCACAAACTGTGAGATCGTGACCTGAGCCAAAACCAAAAGTCAGATGTTTAACCAACTGTGAGCCAGCCAGGCACCCCTATTTTTTATTATTTTATTATTTTATTTTATTTTGTTTATGTTTAGTTTTGAGAGAGAGAGAGATACAGAGTGTGAGCAGGGGAGGGGCAGAGAGAGAGGGAGACACAGAATCTGAAGCAGGCTCCAGTCTCTGAGCTGTCAGCACAGAGCTTGATTTGGGGCTTGAACTCAGGAACCATGAGATCATGACCTTAGCTAAAGTTGGATGCTTAACCAACTGAGCCACCCAGGTGCCTTCCCTGTTTTTATTTTTCAAATGTAACATTTATCATTAAAGATGAAAAGAAAAGATGGAAATGGTAGAGTGAGAGAGATTTAACTTCCTGTATATAGCTAATTGGAGAAGTAAAATGGACAAGTAAAATATTTAACACAACTGTAGGGATTCCTGCTTATTTGTAAAATTTTCTTCTATAGAGATTGAAAGCTATTCCAAAAATGTCTGGCCATTTCTATTGCATTATAACCTATAATTTAAATTTTGATTATTGTTCTTTTATTATGATATGTAGAAGCTAACCCATCTCTTGTGAGCATATGGGATCTTATTCGTTATTTTAGGGATCTTATTCGTTAAAAAATAGAGAACACTAGGGGAAAAGACTCTCGATTTTATTAACTAAATGCACTTCATGCATATAAAGCAATTTGAGCAGAATGAATTCAGAGGGAAAATGAAAGAGGAAAGTAACAATTTCACTTCGTAAGTTGCTAACTCAAGTAGTGAGCATTTAAGAAGTGTACTGGGACAGCCTGTAGACAAGTTAAAGTTTTTTCTTAATTAAGACTTCTTTGAAGAGTTGAATTTAGTGACTGGGCTGTTTTTATGTAGTGTTTTTTTATGTTGGTTTTTATTTACATACTTCATGTTGGTGAGTCACATCATCGGTAGAAATCATATGGCAACAGATATGCTGTTGTTTAACTCCAGTTCTGATTTTTTTTTTTTTTTAAAAGAAATGTATGTACAGTGTAGTTTCTCTGTTATCCAGGGATTACGGGTCTATATAGCCATCAAATAAAGTACCATATATCACTAGAGTAAGCTCCCCAATTGCATGGGGGGATTAACCAGCATTTATAAGGTATGTCTTGTATCTCCAACATAAAAGAACTGATGTAAAGAATGGTATCATATAAATGTTCTTTGAAATTTTAACCAATTTTCAGTTTTAATTGTCTTGTAAATTAGCGTTTTGCCAGCAATAGGGTAAAGATGTAACTGAAGTACCTTAAAATACAGTGTTGAGTTGTGACTATGCTTTGTTTACATTGTGGTTTATTTTGATAATTGCCTGATGCTGAGAAAATAATTTTAAAAATCTCAATAAGAAAACAGATCACAACTATTTAAGGCTACATTACTTCTTTTTTGTTTTTATAAACTAATTTTAGGGGCACCTTGGTTAAACATCCGATTCTTGATTTCAGCTCAGGTCATGACCCCAGGGTCCTGGGATCCAGCCCCACATTGGGCTCCATGCTGAGAGTGGAGCCTGCTTAAGATTCTCATTCTCTGTCTCTCTCTCCCTCACCCTTTCTCCGTTCCGCCCCTCTCCCCCAGTCATGCTCTCTCTCTCTAAAAAAATTATAATAAAAAATTATAAACTAATTTTTAAGCACAAGTCTACATTTAAGGCTGTTTTTGACTAAAACAATTTTAATACTGAGCTCTGTGTGTAGTTTTGCAGAATTTCTCTGCAAATCCAAGCAGATGTAGCATTATGGAGACTACATAAAAGAAGCTGCTTCAAGGTATAACAGGACCCATCATTGAATTGCTTGAAATGATTATTCTAGAAAAATGATTCACTCTAACACATGCATTTTCTCATGGGTCAGCATTTTATATAAGGGATTCTTATGGCAAATGGGTGATAGGAAGGGCCAAAAGGGAGGAAAGACCCATAAGTAAAGATATAATCAGCTGCAGTTAGTACAAGGGGCAAGAGGTAAGAGAACATCTAGTTCTTCTATTTTGACATGCTGAATCTTTTATAGACAAGAACATATTTCTAGTTTCAATACGTTTATGCTATTTTCTTAATTTGTATTTCAGCATTCAATAAGCATGTACTTCCAGAAGGACTTTGGTCTGTCATTATAAATTAAACATGTTTTTTTGCAGATGTGTTGTTCAGTGCATTTATAGGATAGATAATGTAGAGAGAGATTTATGTGGAAATAATTGTTTTTATACATACTCATCCAAGTCACCCACATGTTCTCAAAATGACTTATATGTATTAAGATATATGAGTGGCAGATTATATGCTGCAGAAATAACACTGATTTTGTAACAATTAACATAAAATTAAGCTTTTCCATTCTCTCATTTTATCAATTCCCATGATTGAAGTACTTAGACTATGAGTACTTAGACTTTGAATACTTATTTAGATGTATAGTTGATGTGTTCAGACTCTGGGTTAGAGCAGGATGCTTAAAAACTCAGTTGTGAATATTTAAAAAGAAGGACAAAGGTGGAGGAATCACACTATCTGATACTAAGGCCTGCTACCTAGATACAGTTAGTCAACATAGCTGTGGTAAAGGTAGAGGGGTGGACACATGGATTAATGAAGCAGAATAGAGAATCAGGAAATAGACTTACATAAATATTTCCAGCTAATTCATGACAAAGAAATAAAAGCAGTTCAATTGAGGAAGGGTAGCTTTTTCAATAAATGATGCTGAAGCAGTTGGACATCCACAGACATAAAGATGAACCTTGACCTAAACTTCACATTTTTAAAACAATTAACTCAAATGGATCATGGACTTAAATGTAGAAATAAAAGTTTAAAACTTTTAGAAAAAAAATAAGAAAATTCTCAGTACTTAGTGCTAAGTGAAGAGTTCTTACACTTGATGCCAAAATCCCAATTCATGTGAGGAAATAGTAATACATTGGACTTCATCCAATTTAAAAACATTTGTTCTGTGAAAGTCTTTGTTGAAAGAGTGAAAACACAAGCTATAGACTGGGAATAACTATTTGTAAAACACATATGCAACAAAGGATTAGTATCTAAAATATATAAAGAGCTCAAAGCTCATCATTAGAAGAATCTTGTTAGAAAAGGGGTAAAAGATATGAATATACATTTCATATAAAAGGATACACAGATGACACTTTAGCACATGAAATTATGTTTAACATCATGGGCCATTAGGGAAATGGAAATTAAAATCACAATGAGATACTACATACCTATAAGAATGTTTAAAATGAAAAATAGTGACAGCACCAAATGCTGATAAGCATGTAGAGAAACTGAATTATTCATATATTTCCTTTGTAGTGATATTTCATCATGGTTTTAGATCTCCTTTTCTTATGGTTCATGACATTGAACATCTTTTCATATGCTTATATATATACCTTATTTTGTTGTTTTGTGAAGTATCTGTTTAAGTCCTTTGCCCGTTTTTAAATTGAGATGTTTATTTACTAACTTTTCAGATTTCTTTATATGCTTGGGATACAAGTCTGCTGTTTACTATGTGATTTACAATGTTTTATCCCAGTCTATAGTTTTTCTTTTCATTCACTTAACAGTGTTTTTGAAAACTTAAACATTTTAAATTTTGATGAAGTCCAATTAATCATTTTTTTCTTCTATTGAATGTGCCTTCTTTGTCACGTCTCTAAGAATTTGTGTGTGCGTGTTGGACAAATTTTATTGTCTAAGAATTTTTTGCCTAAGGAAGATTTTCTCCTATATTTTCTTACAAAAGCTTTATAGTTTTAAAGTTTAAATTTAGATGTATCTTCCATTTTGTGTTAAATTTGTATAAATTTGGAATTCCATTTAAGAACCATGCTTCTGTGGTTTTCCAGTTTGAATACCATTTGTTTATGACCATTCTTTCTCCATTGAATTCTATTTGTACCTTCATTAAAAATCACTTGACCGTATTTGCATGATTTTATTCCCTGATTGTTCTTTTACACTGATCTATGTGTAAATCCCTTCATCAGTACAACTCTGTGTTGATTATGTAGTTTTGTCATCAAGTCTTGAAATCCTTTAATGGGTTTCTTCTTCTTACTTTGTTTTTCTTGTTTTCTTTTTTTTAAAACTTTTTTCACCTTTATTTATTTGGAGAGAGACAGAGTGGGGGAGGGACAGAGAGAGAGAATCCCAAGCAGGCTTCACACTGTCAGTGTAGAGCCCAATGCAGGGCTCGAACTTACCCAACTGCGAGATCATGACCTGAGCCAAAACCAAGAGTCAGACTTAACCGACTGAGCCACCCAGGCACCCCTCTACCTTACTTTGGTTTTCTAGATAAATTTTTATACTAGCCTTTCTATGTCTACAAAAATTCCTGCTATGATTGTGATTGGAATTATACCAAATGTATATATCATTTTGGGTAGAATTGATATCTTTACTATATTGTACGTTTCAACCAACAAACACAATATGCATCTTCATTTATATTGTCCATCAACTGATGAATGGATAAAGAAATTGTGGTTTATATACACAATGGAGTACTATGTGGCAATGAGAAAGAATTAAATATGGCCCTTTGTAGCAACGTGGATGGACTGTGATGCTAAGTGAAATAAGCCATACAAAGAAAGACAGATACCATATGTTTTCACTCTTATGTGGATACTGAGAAACTTAACAGAAACCCATGGGGGAGGGGAAGGAAAAAAAAAAGAGGTTAGAGTGGAAGAGAGCCAAAGCATAAGAGACTCTTAAAAACTGAGAACAAACTGAGGGTTGATGGGGGGTGGGAGGGAAAGGAGGGTAGGTGATGGGCATCGAAGAGGGCACCTTTTGGGGTGAGCACTGGGTGTTGTATGGAAACCAATTTCACAATAAATTTTGTATTTTAAAAATATATATATTGTCTTTAATTTCTCTTATGAGCGTTTAATTTTTTTCCAAGATGAATGATATTTTAATGTATTTAAAAAAATAAATATTAGGGGCACCTGGGTGGCTCAGTCAGTTAAGTATCTGAATCTTGATTTCGGCTCAGGTCATGATCCCAGGGTCGTGGGTTCGAGCCCCACATCAGGCTCTGTACTGAGCGTGGAGCCTGCTCGAACTTCTCTCTCTCTCCCTTTGCCCCTCTCCTTCGCTAGTGCTGTCTCTCTCTCTCTTTATTTATGTTTTTTTTTCAATTTAATTTTTTTATTTAAATCCAAGTTAGTTAACATATAATGTAATAATGATTTCAGGGGTAGAATTTAGTGATCTATCACTATATACAACACCCAGTGGTCATCCCAAGTGCCCTCCTTAATGCGCATCACCCATTTAGCCCATCCCCTGCCCTTATGAGCATTTTATTTTAAAAATGCTAAAAAATTATATAAAACTGCTTATATTTTGTTAGGATTATACTAAAATATTTTATTTGTTGGCATTGGTAATGATGTTTCCATTTTAGTTTCAGTTTTCAATTGCACATTGCTAGCATATAGGAATACAATTGATTTAAATTGATTTTTGCATGTTATTCTTATGTGCTACAACTTGATAAATTCACTTATTATCATTTTAGGAGGTATTTTTAAGAGTCATGGGATTTTTACATAGAAAATCATGTAATCTGTGAATTGAGACATTTTTATTTCTTCTTTTCCAATATATATGGTTTATGTTTCTCTTTCTTGTCTCACTACCCTGGCCAGGACTTTCAGCCTAATTTTGGGTGAGAGAGATGCTTCTTTCCAAAACCATTCAGTCTTTCACCACTACATATGTATTTTTTTTTAACGTTTATTTATTTTTGAGACAGAGAGAGACAGAGCATGAATGGGGGAGGGTCAGAGAGAGGGAGACACAAAATCCGAAACAGGCTCCAGTCTCCAAGCTGTCAGCCCAGAGCCCGACGCGGGGCTCAAACTCACGGACCGTGAGATCGTGACCTGAGCCGAAGTCGGCCACCCAACCGACTGAGCCACCCAGGCGCCCCAACATATGTATTTTTTATAGGTGCTTTTAACTAGGTTGAAGAATTTCCCTTATATTTTTAGCTCAATGTTTTTATTATGAATGAGTGTTGAATTTTGTTATATGCTTTTACTGCATGATGTTTTTATTCTTCTGACTGTTAATTTGTAGGACTACATTGATTTTCAAATATTGACCTAGCCATGGATTCCTGAGACATACCCCATTTAGTTCTGATATATTATTCTTTATGTATATTGCTGATTTCAGTATGTGAATATTTTATTAAGGATTTTTGCATTTATGTTCATGAGGGATATGTTTATGTTGTTTTCCTTTTTTGGAATGTCTTAGTGTGACAAAATTAATATTTCAGGGTGCCTGGCTGGCTCAGCCAGTTAAGTGTCTGACTCTTGATTTTGGCTCAGGTCATGATCTTACAGTGTGAGACTGAGCCCCGTGTCAGGATCTGTGGTGACAGTGTAGAGCCTGCTTGAGACTCTCTCTCTCTGCCTTTCTCTCTCTGTATCAGAGTAAATAAACATTAAAAATTAAAAAAAATAATATTGCTATTGCAACTTTATTTTTTTTATATAGTCACATTTTAATTTTAATTTTAATTTTTTTATTTTTAAAGAGAGAGAGAGTGTGCATGCACAAGTGGGGGAGAGGGGCAGAAGGAGATAGAGAATCCCAATGAGGCTTCATGCTCACCACAGAGCCCAGTACAGGGCTCGATCCCAAGACCCTGGGATCATGACCTGAGCTGAAATCAGGAGTCTAACACTCAACCAACTGAGCCACCCAGACACCCCCAGTTATTCTTTTTTTAAAATAAAAAACTTTATTGAGATGTAATTCACTTATTTAAAACAATGCAAATCAATGTTTTTTAGTGTATTCACATATTGTTGTACAGTTATGTCTGCAGTCTAATTTTGGAACATTTTCATTGCCTCATAAAGAAACCCCATATCAGTTAGCAGTAAATCCTGTATCAGTTAGCAGTAACTCTCTATTCTCCCCTCATCCTCCACATGTAGGCAACCATTAAGCTACTTCTATGTCAATACATTTGCCCATTCTGGATATTTCATATAAATGGAATCATACAATATGTGGTCTTTTGTGGCTGGATTTGTTCAGTTAGCAGAATGTTTACAAGGTTCAGCCATGTTGTAACATAAATCAGTATTTCATTCCTTTTCATCACTGAATCATATTCCATTAGAAGTCTACACCTCATTTTGCTTATCAGTTCATCAGTTGATGGACATTTTGGTTATTTTCTCATTTTGGCTATTATAGATAATGCTGAATGACCATTTGTATGAAACTTTTTATGTAGATGTATGTTTTCATTTATTTTTGACATATACCTAGAAGTAGAATTTGAGTGATATGGTAACTCTATGTTTAACTATTTAGAGGACTATCATTCTGTTTACTAGTATATGTGCTGCAGAAGCGAGCACTCATTCTGTTTTCTAAAGTGACTACATCATTTTACATTCCCACCCATGTCTGGTGGGGTTCCTGGAGAAGGCTGTCACAGAGTGTGAGCTCCTCTAATTTGCTACCTCCCAGAGTTTTCATACTCCGGCTAGTCTATGCTTGGCTTTTAGCATTTAGTTAAAATTTCTAATTTAATCCTCCTATCAGCTTATATGGCATTCAGTATTGTCTTCCCCAGGTTAGCAAATACTTTAAAATTGTTTCTTTCTAGAGGTTTCGGCACGTTGTTTGTCCTGTGGTCTCTGTTCTTGGTGATAGTTCCAAGAAAAGCTGTTAATCTACAAGTCGCTTAGCTTTTCTCTTCTTGCAAGTTTAAGAGTAATGTCTTTCTAGTTTTCTATATCTCCAAGCTAAAAATGCCATTTAATGTTGAATTTTAGCTGTTCTTTATATATTGTGGATACCAGTCCTTTATTATGTATATGTTTTGCAAAAGTTTTCTTTTACTCTGTTGCTTGCCTACTCATTTTCTTAATGGTGTTTTTTTATTAACAGAAGTTTTCAGTTTTGATGAAATCTAACTTATTATTTGTTCTTTTATTGTTTGTACTTTCTGTATCTTGTCTAACAAATATTTTCCTATGCTGAAGTCACAAAGATATTTATAATATTTTTCTAGAAGCTCTAAAGTAACATATATTTAAGGGCATTATTGACCTTGAACTTTTCTGGTACCATTTTTGGAAATCATTTTATTTTATTTGTGTGTGTATCTAATTTTGGATTCTCTATTTTGTTCCATTGATCTATCCTGTTACTAACACCACACTGTCTTGGTTACTCTAGCATTATAGTGAGTGAGTCTAAAAATTAGGTAAGGTAAGTTTTACATTTTTCTTCCTCTTTTCAATATTATTTTGGATCATTTATGTCCTTTGGATTTCCATATAAGTTTTAGAATTAGTGTCTATTTCTACAACAATGACTCATAGGATTTTGATGGGGGTTAAGTTGAATCTATGGATTAATTTTGGGAAAATTGATAACAATATTTAGATACCAATACATGAACCTAGCATATATTTCCCTTTATTTAAGGACCCTTAATTTTTCTCAGCAATATTTTATTATTTTCATTGTATGGGTCTTGTACATGTTTCATTAGCTTTATCTCTAAGTAATTATGACTTTGGGTGCCATTGTAAATGATAGTATCTAAAAATGTTTCATTTTATAATGATTAATTGATTTAGTGTTAATTTGATGTTTGTATAAATACTTTTTATACTGTGATGTTACAAAATTCATTTGTTTAGATTTCATTGTTTTAGAATTTTCTACATTTAAAAAATCATAGTATCTTCAAATAAACACCATTTTGCTTTTCCCTTTTGTATGACTTTGCTTTTTTATTGCTTTTTTTTAATTACAAAGGCTAGGCTCAATAGCACAATGTTGAATAGAAGTGATGAGAGGGGACATTTGTATCTGTCCCCAGTCATAGGAAGAAAAATCTCCTATATTTCCTTATTAACTATACTGTTAGATATGGTTTTTTTTACATGCATATCATCAGGCTGAGGACGTTCCCATTTATTTTTAGTTTGGAACCATTTTTATTATGAATGGTGTTGAATTTTGTCCCATAACCATATGATTTTACTCTGTTAATGAATAGGATTGTATTTATTGATTTTTGATTGCTAAGTCAATCTTGCATTTTGGGAATCAAACCCTATTTGAAAAAGATGTAATATCTTTTTATATACTACTATATTTGATTTGGTACTATTTTATTAAATATTTTTGCATCTGTGTTCTTGAGGGATATTTGTCTTTAATTATATTTTCTTGTAATTCATTTGTCTAGTTTTTGTATGAAGGTAATAGAGGTCTTCTAAATGAGTATTTTCTCTTACTGTATTTTCTGGAATTGTTTGTAGCATTGGTATTTCTTTTCTTAAATGTTTGATCAGATTCACTAATGAAGCTATCTGGGCCTAGATTTTTCTTTGTGTTATAACACAGTTTTATATTGTGGTTATTTAAGTACATTATATCATGAAAACTTTCCTTTTTCAGTAAATATCTTTCAAAAGCAAGATATTTTTTAGCATTTATTTGGATAAATATACTGTAATGTATGTAACTAGTCCCCTACATTTGAGTATTGTTGTCAAATATATTACCCTCATTGATCTCTTATTACCAAACAATAAAACAATTAAATTATGATGCTTTTTTTCTCTAAAACATACATGTATGTGTATGAATATTTATATATAATATATATATTACATTGTATGTTATATAAAAGTATATAGTATACTATATACATTGTGTATGTATATAATAAATAAATGTGTATTATGAAAATACATACACACACACATGCATGTACATACACATGTTGAGAGACAGGCAGATTGATAGACTCTGGTATTAGACACATCAGTGCATTAATACAGTCCAATTTTAATTTTTTAATGTTTATTTATTTTTGAGAAAGAGAGAGAGAGAGAGAGTACAAGCGGTGGAGGGCAGAGAGAGGGAGACACAGAATCTGAAATAGGTTCCAGGCTCTGAGCTGTCCACATAGAGCCTGATGTGGGGCTCGAACCCACGAACCATGAGCTCATGACCTGAGCCGAAGTCGGGCACTCAACCTACTGAGCCACCCAGGCACTCCAGTACAGTCCAACTTTAGATGTTGGGAGTTCAGGAATTTTTTTGTGCTCTTTTCATAATTTTCAGTATTTCTATATATATATATTTTTTTCCAGACTGAGAATGTCACTTTATAACTAGACAGGAAAGAAAAGACCTAGACGGTTTTTATTCTTGGGAATTAAAAAATAATAAGAGATTTTTAAAGCTATTACAGGCAGGTTGAGAAGTTACTAAAATACTATATGGTAATTAAAATTCTGGCAATATTCATATTTGAGATTTTCCCCCCAAAAGCAAAATATTATGATGTCTGAGTCGGTGTAGTATTTTAAGCTACCGTGGGAATTGCCAAATGATTAAGAGGGCACTTACGCTCTTTGGGAATAGGTCCAGCTTTTAGTTTTTCTTCTTCAAAGTCTTAAAGAAATGAAAATCTTCATAGCAAAAAGCCTTTTTTGTTGTTGTTATTCTGTTTGCTTTACAACATGGAAGGCTAGCCAATATCAGGAGACACCAGAAGAATTTGGCTCGAAGTTTTAAAGTTGTTTGAGAAGGGGAAGGGAGATGATAGGAATTACTTTGAAGAATTACCCAACCAAATGGGGCTAATGTGACCAATGATAGGGTAAAATAAAAGTTTTAAAATATGTAATCCATTGTGACTGCTATAGTTTTTCAGGACAATTAATAAATAAACTTTAGGGGCCCCTGGGTGGCTCAGTCAGTTGGGCATCTGACTTTGGCTCAGGTCATGATCTCACAGTCCGTGAGTTCGAGCCCCGCATCGGGCTCTGGGCTGACAGCTCAGAGCCTGGAGACTGTTTCAGATTCTGTCTCTTGCTTTCTCTCTGACCCTCCCCCGTTCATGCTCTGTCTCTCTCGGTCTCAAAAATAAATAAACGTTAAAAATTAAAAAAAAAAGAAATAAACTTTATTGCTCAGTCTTAAGATATATTGAAAAAATACATGGTTACTTCATCAAGTGACTGTAGAATGATTAAGTGGGTGAAGCTTAGAGGTGTTACCTAAAATCTTTAACTTCTTATTTGGCCTTGTACAAAGGTATATGACAGCTTACAAGTTTTAGAAGAAACGTTGAGAGAAGGGCTTTTTAAAAGGTACATGTATATAGGCAGAGATCAAGTATTAACTTTCCCTTTCAACAAATTTGGGGAAAGGAAGGTAAAATCATTAGAACTCTAAGATTACTTAGACTGTTTAAGAGCTACATTGAGGGATAGGGATAAGTATAGTAGGAGGAATGGAACCAGAGGGCCAAGGAAGGATGAGAATTAGTCGGGGGTTTGAGAGAAAAACTGCAAACAAAATAATTGGAAAAAATCCAAAATGTATTGGGCATAGGGTGAGGAAGTTTTTTTTCTTTTTTTAATTCCCAAATTTGGATGACTTCTAGATGTTCCGATCAATATCTATACCTAACATGTTATTTTTACATCAGTCTAGGTTTAAATGATGCTAGAAACAATTAGACCTTCAAGAAGATGAAGAAAGAATGAAGGATAGTAGTAAAATCTTATTTGCCCTAATTCTCTAGTTCAGTATTTCATAATGTCTAGTCAGAAGACTACTCACAGCTGCATCCCCTGGGATGCTTGCGAAATAGAATCCGATTGTGTCTTGAACCCAACTTCAAGCATAAGGAGTTTCTGAGGGTTTGAACCTGGGATCAGCATTTTTAACAAGCTTCACAGATGACTCATAGCAGAGGAAAGTTTGAGAAGCACTGTTGTCTAGTGTATAAGGCTGACTTGTTCCTATTGTGTCCTAATCCGTAACTCTCCTCTTTTTCAACCCCATTGCCCCTCCCCCTTAAACACACATGTGAATTATTTCCTTCATCTGGAATAGGGGTCACTTCAAAATTGTTTGGTTTTATCACTCCTTTTTTCAGTACTGACTAAAATACATTGTTTATAGCTGTTTGCTGTTTTGCCAAGGTACCAAATTGAGTAATGCACCTTTAGCCAGTACAGGGCATGTCAGTTGAGTTGTGAGTGAGTCTAGGCAACTGCCTGCTGAACAGCTATCTCTCTTTGTGGCTTATTTCTTCTGCTCATTATTAGGTGCGCTTTAATTGTTGTGAAGTTATAAATAGTATGTATGTACGTATGTATAGAAGTATCATTTATTTATTTTTAGTCACAATGAGCCTAACTGGAAAGCTATCTGTTAATGATTGTGGTAGAAGTGAAGTAGTGTGAGAAAGTTACCTTTAGCCCTGAAATAGTTGTGTAAATGGCCCTCCAGTTACCTACTACTATAATTTGTTAGGAACATTACGTATCTTTGCTCTTTGTAATTTGAGGGTTTTATAGTTTAAAAATTTATGGACAGCATTTGAAAACTTATGGGAAGCATTCTACCTGTCTTCTTTTTTTCCCCACTAGGCAGTTATCAAAGTCCTGTTGGGTTATTTGTATTTCTATATTTCCCTTTGATTATTCGAGAGGGAGGAAACCACAGGAGAAGGACCTGGAGCTCCTGTGGTGGGAAAAATTGAAGTATCACCTTTGATTTTTTTGCAGCCAGATGTATGATGAACATGGACCGGACATAGAGAGTATAGACCAGAACCAGTATATGTGGCAGGTTTCAGCAGTAGGCAGTTAGTCCAGTTATCTGTATAGACAGCCTGGATCAATGTGGTAGGTAATGTTTACAGGTGAGTTGAATACAAGAGCCAGGGGAGATTGTAGGAGGCAATGTGCAAAGATCCAAATCAACATGATATGTTGGCAGTAGGATTGGAGTAAAGTTGAAAGAGTTTTACGGTGACCACTCATGTAGCCACTATCTAGATTTTACCATTGAATTTTGGTACAGTTGTTCTGTCTCTGTGTCAATTTATATTCATTTTATTATCTATCCATGAATCCATATGAATTACTTGACTCATTTAACAGTAAATTGTGGAAATACATCCTGTGATTATGCACTTGAAAAATTAATATCGTTAAGATGGCAATACTCTCCAAATTGATGTAAAGATTCAGTGCAGTCTCCATAAACATTGCTGCTGGCTTCTTTACAGAATCAAGAAGCTGACCTAAAATTCATAAGGAGGGGTACCTGGGTGGCTCCGTCAGTTAAGCGACTGACTTCGGCTCAGGTCATGATCTCACAGTTTGTGGGTTTGAGCCCTGCTTCGGGCTCTGTGCTGACAGCTCATAGCCTGGAGCCTGCTTCAGACTCTGCGTCTCCCTCTCTCTCTGTACCTCCCCCACTTACGCTCTGTCTCTCAAAAAAATGTAAAAAAAATTCAAAATTCATAGGAAATACAAGAGACCCAGAATAACCAGAAAAATCTTGAAAAAGAACAAATTTGGAGGACTCACACTTCCCAATGTCAAAACTTACTGATTTACAGTAATCAAGACTATATTATTTTGGCATAAGGAAAGACATACAGATCAAAGGAATAGAATTGAGAGTCCAGAAATAAACCCTAATTTTTTCAATTGATTTTTCACAGGGGTAGGAAAAGATAGGCTTTTCAATAAATCATGTTGGGTCTGCATGCAAGATAGTAAAGTTGGACCCCTACCTCCACCATACACAAAATTTAATTCAAAATGGGTCTTTTATATGAAATATACAGAAAAGGCAAATTTTTACAGGCATAAAGTAGGTTAGCGGTTGCCTAAGGCTGGGAGGGTGTTGGAGAAAATCGGGAGTGACTAATGGGTACATGATTTCTTTTTGGGATGATGAAAATATTCTAAAATCAATTGTGCTGATGTTTGCAAAACTCTATGAATATACTAAAAATCATTGAATTGTACAGAAACTATGGCTTAATAAGCTATTTGAGAAAAAACAAGTAAATTACAGAAATAAGTACATTTCCTTCTAAATATTTCAACATATATTATTAATATATATTCAATATTTGTTTATAGATTTTTGTATGTAATTATATAAAGTGAAATGCATAAATCTCGAGCGTGCATTCACTGAATTTTGACAGATTCATATACCTGTGTATCCCAGTCCCCTATCATGTTATAGAATATTAACATCACCTCCACAAAGTTCTCTCTTGTCATCTTCCCAGTCAGTTTTCTCTTATGCCCTACAAGAGGCATTCTTCGTTCCAATTTTTTTCTACCACAGAATCATTTTGCCTGTTTCACTATTTTATATATATATATGGCATAATATAGGTACCACGTTTTGTAAGACTTTCACTCAGTGTGCTATTTTTGTGACTGATCCATGTTGCATTCCTTTAATGGCTGAGTCGTATTACATTGTATGAATTAATCAAAGATTGTTTATTCATTATCATAATGACACATACCTAACCTCTTTCTGGTGTCTGGATATTATGAATAAAGTTGCAAGAAACATTTTATTACAAGTTTTTTTTGTGGACCTATGTTTTTATTATTTCTCTTGGATAAATACCTAGGAGAGGAGTTGTTGGGTCATAGGGAAGATATATGCTTACCTTCATAAAATGCTGCCAATTTTTCCAAAATGCTTATGCCATTTTAAATTACCATCAATTATGTATGAGAGTTCTACTTATTCCACAACTCCTCCAGTATTTGATGTTGTCAATCTTTTTATTTTTAGCCATTGTGCTGATTGTATAGTGGTATCTCGTGCTCTTAATTTCCATTTCACTGATAACTTATGATGCTGATCACTTTTTCATATCCTTATTGGCCGTTTGTATATCTTCTTTTTTAAAATTTCTGGTCAGATCTTGTGCCTCTGTTTCCATTAGGTTGTTGTGTATTTTTATTGTTGTAATGTAGGAGTTTCTTTTATATTCTAGATATCAGTTTTGTCAAATATATGTAATATCTTCTTCCATTCTCTGGCTTGCTTATTCATACTGATAATGTTGTCTTCTGATGAGTAGACATTTTCACTTTTGATGAAATCTTATTTATCAGTTTTTTTCTTTTGTGGTTATTCTTTTCTTTTCCTGTCTAAAAAAAAAGTTTGCCTAACCTCAAAACATAATGATATGTTCCTCTAACAACAGTGGTTTTTAGCTTCTATGTTTTTGTCTGTGATCCATTTCAAATAATTTTTGTATTTGTTATGAGGTAGGGATTGAGGCTTATTTTTTTCCCATAGAGATTCTCCATTATCCCACCACCATTGTTTGAATGTTTCCCCCGATTAGATTGTTTTGACACTGTTATTGAAAATCAAATATACGGGAGCCTGGGTGGCTCAGTCAGTTGAGCGTCTGACTCTTGATTTTGGCTCAGGTCATGATCTCGTGGTTTGCAGGATCAAGCCCCACATTGGGCTCTGTGCTGACAGAGTGGAGCCTACTTGGGATTCTCTCTCTCCCTCTCTCTGTCCCTTCCCAGTTTGTGTGTGTGCTCTCTTGCTCTCAAAATAAATAAATAAAAAAAGAAAATCAAATATACTGTATTCTGTTTAATTAATTTATTTGCCAATTATTATGATGATACCACACTGTCTTAATTACTGTACATATATAGTAGGTCTTGAAGTCAAGTTTGTGAACACCCCTATCAAGATTAAGCAAAAGATCTAATAAAGAAAAGCAAGATTTTAACTAAGTTATGATAAATGTCTTCATCTTTCTAATACAAATAATGATTCACTTTGAGTATTTTCAACTAGGTTAAAAAAAACATTATAATTTTCAGAAAATCACTACTTTTTACTGGGGAAACTAATTATATGTATAATTTGGGGCATAATCTTTGGGAAAATTTGAACCTAGCATTAGTACCCTTTCCTGAAACTCTTAGTGGGACTCAGGCATCCAGGACCACTGCTCTAGTTTTACATTGTTCACCTCCAGGGGGTGCCATTCACACTGGCAATGTTGGTAGAAAAGTAAATAAAAGCAAGAAAGATTAGAAGAACAGAGAGGAAAGATGAGGAAAAAAGGTAAGAGAAATATATATGGTGTACATGGTAGGTCATAACGTGTTTATCCTTTAGACAGACTAGAAGTATCAGTTTCAATCATTTATTTTAAAAGTCTCAAAGAGGGGCGCCTGGGTGGCGCAGTCGGTTAAGCGTCCGACTTCAGCCAGGTCACGATCTCGCGGTCCGTGAGTTCGAGCCCCGCGTCGGGCTCTGGGCTGATGGCTCGGAGCCTGGAGCCTGTTTCCGATTCTGTGTCTCCGTCTCTCTCTGCCCCTCGCCCGTTCATGCTCTGTCTCTCTCTGTCCCCCCAAAAAATAAATAAACGTTAAAAAAAAATTAAAAGTCTCAAAGAAATAAAGCAGATAAAAGTGTAGCTTCTCTAGCTAAAGGATATGTGTATAAGATCACCAGAGCTCATTCCATTCGCACCTCTCCTCCCCGCCACCCCCGAACAGTCCCTAAAGTCAAAATCAGCATATAAAGATGTTATGTTGCTTTTTGCAGTTAGGACTTTGAGAATTTATCGTGGTAAAAAAGTATTGTGCTATGTACCAAAGTGGAAACTATATGTTTATAAATCTTTGAGCTGTTTTTGATAATTAAAAATGCTAAAAAAAGCTTATATCCATGCGATCACCTCAATCAGAAACTATGACTTTCTCCTAACAGGTTAGAAGTTTAAAAGTGTCATTTGTTCCTATTATGTAAGTGGGAGAAAGTAGAGCAATTTGCTTATTTTTATTACTGTTGTTACCTATTTTTCTCTTCATGGGTGTTCTGGCAGGTCAGCTGTACCCACGGATGTTTACTGCAAATGTGATATTCAGTGATAGCATTGCTGACGATAACATCATGCTGGTTTTCAGTACAACAGTAATGGTTTGGTTGCTTACATTGAATACCAATTAAAATGAAGAGTTCACACTCTTTGATAGTAATTATCTTGATTATACATTAAATAATGGATCTGGTATTAGAGTAAATATAAACATAATTTAAAGGAACCAGCCATCTTATTAACTGTGTGTTCAAGAAACTAGACTGAATTAAGTAGATCAATAGCACATTAGGGGACAAGTATTTAACTCACATATACTTAGGTTTATTTATTTTGTCTAAATCATTAAAGTCTCTTTGAAATGATAATTCACATTTTTTATGGTTTTCATTACAGTTTTTATCTGGCAGTCTTTTATAATTTTGTTTTAAAAGTCATCATTTTTTTCTGAGCATGTTAGAACCTTCAGTAGGCAACTCAGTTTTAGTAACTTGGCTAGTTCAAAGAGGTATCATAAACTACAAAGAAGCAATAATAGGCAGGGAGCAACTTCAGATTGCATTGAAGGTCTGACATCTGTGAAAGGACAGGGGGAAGAAAGGACTGAGTACGAAGCATGACAGACTGTATAGTACAGTTATAACAAATGGAGAGTTCTTGAGCCAAAGTCACCTGTCAGTGGAGTCCCTTGTCCTACAGGAAAGGATCTGTGCTAGTATTCCGGCTATGCTCATTGTCTGAGAACAGCCTGGGTGAAGCATGGCCTTGTTCTGAGATGTTCTTGGGCTGTATGAGAACCATGACCTCCACATTTCCATGTGATGCACACATCCACTTCATGCAGATTTGTGGAGCAGTTTGTCAGTGCATGGTGCCTGTGGTCCTGTATTCCCAACGGGAAACTTAGAAGACAGAGGTTAGTTAGATGAACAATGGTCACCCCCCACCACACACACACACGTACATACATGGACTACATAATGGTAAGTATTATGAAGAAAAATGAGAAATAGAGAATTATGGTTTTGCTTTTTTAGATAGAATTATCAGAGCAGAACTCTCTGAGGAGATAATATTTGAGCTGAAACTTGAATGAGTGAGTGAGTGAGTGAGTGAGCCAAGCATGTGAATATATGGAATTTGGGGCATTCCAGCCAGAGGCAGCAGCAAGAGCAAAAGCCCCCAAGCATGAACATGAACATGAACACTTTTTGAGATGTTTGAAGCAGAACGTGAGGTTAAACAATAGAACAGTAGAAGAAGTAAGGTCAGAAAGGTAGGAGGGGAATTAAGTATTGTGGCCTATGGAAAGGGCTTTAGGGAATCCATGTGACTAAATTCAAATTTCATTGTATCACATTTTGCCATTTTGTCTGTTAAGTATATTATGTTAAATGCTTGCTGAAATTAAAGTCACTATTCTATTCCCTTTTCTTTATCTAAAAACTATTCTCTTATCCGTTTATGTCATACTAACTTTTCCATAGTTCCTGTAACTCTTCTCTTTTTAACAATACTGAGTCATCTAAACATCTTTACTACTTTCCATACATTTAAAATTTTTCCTAACAGTGGTAATGAGAAAGCTTTCAATAGCTTAATGTATACCTTATTTGAACCTGAAAGATGAATATATGCAGCAGTTATGATGTTGCCTGCCCTTAAATAGAGTCTCAACCCCTGTTCTTTTTAGTTTGAAGACCACCTTTCTTGTTGGAGATGAAGAAAACCAAATGTTTCCCCAAAACTAGACTAACCACTTCTCTGCTACTTTTGTTTTTCTAAGCAATTTTTCCACATTAGCTTTGGTTTCTTTTAGGTTTTTAGTTTTCTTGTGATTGGTCTTACATGTTTACATTACTCAGTTGTGCCCGTCTTTATTTTGTTTCCCCCCTTTTTCATGTATCACATGTTTTAAAAGTCTGATTTACTTGTTCCCTTGTGTCCTACCTCTGGTTTATTCACACGTCTTTTTTCTTTCTCATTGAATTCTCATGCTTGTTTGATACAATTTTACTTTTCAAAATTGCCCATAATCACTATCTTATTAAAATCTTTGGTCATGAAATCACAGTTATAATTTTGAACTTCAAAATTGACTTTTTAGTTTACAGGGTATGTGGTTGACTGTACTCAGCTTTCTCTTCCCTTAGTATTAACAACCCCAATTTGACATCACAGTTTTTCATCCTTAGGTTCCTTTTACTGCCAAATGTCAATCAATTCAACTCTGCTCCTCAGGCTTAGAGTACAGAGTGCTTTTGTAGGAAATAATCTGATTTCAACCATCTTCTCTCAAGGCTATGAGTTTTCCCAATTTTTTAAACACATTGGTTCTGAGCCCTGGGTGCACATTAGACTTAATTGGTCTGGATTGGGGACAAGGCAGTCAGATTTAGGACTACTGTTGTAATGGAAAAGGAAGATGTACAGACCTTTTTCTATTACCCAAGTGATGAGAAAATTTATTTTTGTTTATTCATTACCATCTTCTTAATATTTCCTCCCATCATAAGATACTTTTTTCCACCCATTCTTCATTCTCTTTTTTTCCTTGGCTCTCTATCTTGTCTAAGAATGTCTTATTCTACAGAAGGATAACTCTTTGCCCTTATATCTTGCAAGTAACCATGACAATATTCTGTGTCTCCCTCTCTCTGCCCCATCCCCACTCATGCTCTGTCTCTCTCTGTATTAAAAATAAATAAAACATTAAAAAATTATTTTTAAAAACAGGTGAAATGAACTTTAGTTATGTGTTATTTAATACACTCTATCTAAAATGTTATCACTTCAACATGCTGTGTATAATAAATACATAATTTATTAATGGAATATTTATATTCTTTGAAAGCTGGTATTTTACATTTGTAGAAAAATCTCAATTTGGACTAGCCACGTTTCAATTGTTCAATACGCACATGTGGCTAGTGGCTAGTGTATTGGGCAGAGCAGGTACAAATGCAAAATTGTTCATATTATTTTCCTTTAACATCTGCCTTTTGGTTGTTCTTTTGTCACAATTTCTTCTTAATTTGAATTAGTCCTTTATTTTTATAGCACTTTATTTATACTTCTATCATAGTATTTTTATTTCCTATTGTTTTTATTATATTATAATAATTGACTTGCTTTGTGTGTTTCTCCAACTAAATTGCTGGGTCTCTGAAGGCAGATTCTCTGTACCATATACATCTTTGTGCCATATTTTCCCATCCCCAGCAGTTCTCATTGCTTTTTGAGACAGTAAAGCATGCAACAAATGTTTATGGAATTGAGTTTCATACAGCCCATCTCTTGATGTGCCAACACACTGAAGAGGGTTAGTAACTAGGAATGTGGTCAGTATTCCCTCGAAAATAAAGACATTCGATTTTCAAAAGTCTAGCCACAAATCAAAATGGCATACATTCTGTTTTGATTTTGTTTAATCACATATCTGTAGCTCTTGTTCTACCAGATGTGCCATTGGAAGTTACTTTTATGATTTTCTGGTATGCAATATTTATTTCATTCTTTTTGTTTCAAATTCACTGTTGCCTTGAATTACGTTTGCAGATGACTAGTCTCATAGACTTTGATTTTTAAAATTGTTTTTGTGGGGTACCTGGGTGGCTCAGTTGGTTAAGTGTACAACTCTTGATTTCAGCTCAAGTCATGGTCTCATGGTTTGTGGGATTGAGCCCTGAGTCCGGCTCTGCACTGAAGGCATGGAGCCTGTTTGGGATTGTCTCTCTCCCTGTCTCTCTGCCTCTCTCTCACTTGCACTCTCTCTCAAAATTAATAAATAAACACTTGAAAAATAAACAAATTGTTTTTGCTAGTTTATGTATGGTTCTTAAAGCTTTTCACCCAGCAATCTAGTATTCATTCACTGGAAATGAGCTGGTGATAGAAATCAGGTACAAATCCATGTTAACAAACTTGATTAAATAGCACATTGCCAGGTTGTTGCTATTTTTTATTAAAATAAAAGCTCACTGATTGACTTTGTGTTTGTAAGGTATATTGTGGACACTTTCTGCCTGTAGAAGATTTTCTGTTTTCATCTCTTGTTAAATCATGTCTTTGTCAACTATAGTCTCCCTAAAATGAGGCTAATAAGTAAAGGACAGATTTTTGTTATGACAAGAGCATAAAGTAACAATAGATTTTGAATAGTATATAAATTGAAGCTGCTTTGGATATAATTGCTCTATTTGAGTGACAAGTATTGAAAAAGTGCTGCCAGCTTTAATTTTAGAGGAAGTTGTTAGTTTTCTAAATATTGATGAGACTATTGCATGGAGCTGGAGCTCTTGTGATTTGGGAGGGGCTGTGGTGGTGATGGTTTACTATTTCCCACTTTTGATAAGGGATTTTATGTAATCAGTGTTCCATAATCAAGAACACTTTTAATAAGGCATTGTTTTTTTCCTATTGATTATAAGTGAAACCACCGGAACTGAAGCATTCCTGCTTTTTGTGATTGAACTAAACTAGGGTTTTCCAGATTTCTGCCCATGTTGGAAAATACCATGGAGGCGTTCATGCAGAACACTTGCTTTACTGGAAGTGGTAGCAGGGTTTCCTGCTTTGCTGCCTGTGAGATGAAGATCATATTAGGTCCTCCTGCCATGAATACCAGAGCTGAGATGATCAGCCGGTAATTCTGTTAGAAATGCACAGGAAATGTTGGTTTACTCAGTGTATGGGCAAAAAACAATTTCTTCTTCTTCCCTTCCTGCCAGCAGGCAACAGGCAGGCCTGGGGCATGTTAGTACAGTTTTACACTGGCATAGAGCCCTGGAGTTGGACTCACTGAGTCTTAAATGCACTTAGAACACAGGTTTTGACTGCTTTATAGGAGACATTCCAGACATATTTATGCTCAGCACAACTCTGAAGTTTTTATTCTTATCATCATGGTACTGTGGTCTTTTTGTTTGTTTCTTTTATCTGTGATGTTAGTACTTTTCCAAGGCCAAGTTAAAACAAATAACTACAGATAAGTTCGACTTGTGCTAATCTCTTTATATTTATGGAACTCCTTTACTGCTGAAAACTCAGGATACGTCTGTACAGGCCTGGTAGAATGGAGAGCTGCATGCAGTGCTGTCAGTAGACAGTCCATAAAGACCTTCTTGCCACAAAATCAAGGTTTATCTTACTCTTCAGTTTTCTTTTCTCTGTGAAGCCATAGCTGTGGTTAACCCCTTTATCTGAAAATAAACCATTTTAAATGGTGTTGGAAGTTTTCATTATATCCAAAATTAAATTATAACTTAAAATCCAGTGACTTTATTGTGTTACTCGTGTTTATCATCCCATCATTCTGGACCACTAATTCTTAGTTGGAAGTTTGGATACTTTTCTTCTGGAGTTAGTAGTACTTCTACTACTAATGGCACTTAGAGACAATAGACAAAAATCTGAGCTCAAGTGTTAGCTTACTATGTGGTCCTAGATAAGCTTGTTTAAGCTCTCTAAACCTCAATTTCTGCATTTAAAACCATAAATATACCTGCATACATCACAGCATTATTACTGAGAGGACCAAATATGATATATGTGATATAATTTGTGAATTGTAAAGAGCTACATTTTTATTGTTTTGTAGCCCTTTCACCCCCGAATAGTTAACACATTTATGCCATGCATATAATCCCTTAGTTGCCGGTTAGATAAGAAATATATATCATCAGATTTTCTTGCCAAAAGTTCATATTAAAAATTAATAATCATTATGGCAGAAACCATTTATGTATAAATCCTGCCCACCTCCCTATTCTCCCAAAGTAAAATAACTGCTTTCAGTTTAAATACAGAAATTAAATGTTTCTTCTGCTGGTTATATCATATCTTTTAAGAAGCAATATTAAGTGATTTGTTGGGTTGACCTCATTTTAAGATGATTTTAATCTATTACTTGCTTAAGTTCCCATTGTTGAATTTTCTTTGTAAGGGAATTAAGCAGGTTAAATCATAGTGCAAAAGTGTCTTAAGCCTCAGTACCGTGGGCTGCCTTTTGAGTTCATCATCGTTAGAGGTGTAAACTAGGTGAGACTGGACGGTTAGAAATGTTTTAAGTGGATATCATAGATCATGTAGAGCTGAGGACTGGAAAGCTAATTCTGCCATGTTGTGATCCTCACTTGTGTTTATTTTCAAATTTAGATAATTAACATGTGCATATATACTTATTTCCTTCGCATAGTGTTGTTCTGCTTAAAAACTTTGGGAATTCTTGCTAGGGAAAAACCTACTAGAGTAGCATGTGAAAAAGTACATTTTATGTTTATTACCAGTTTTCTAAACGTTTTTTTCTCTTTTGAATACTTGTGTTCATCTTATGTCATTTATCTCATTCTGTTTACTAAATACTATTTGCTTATTTCTCTAATACTCCTTTTTAGGTTATAAAATTTTCTGGGGAGATAATATATTTAATAATCTCTATATATCCCATATTAATTTGTACAGAGCCAGACTCAATAACTCCTCAAATTTAATTTTTGGTTATTGGCACCTAAAATCGGGGGAAAAATTGCTCTTGATTAGAGTAGCTTATAATTGGTTTCTTTCTTATCTGCTAATCATAGAATCTACTCTTAACAAATGCCATTCTGATTTAGGATAACTTTCTAATGTAAAAATCACATTTACACAAATGCCATTAAAAGCATCTAGTAACCTAATTATTTAAAAAGCTCTCCATTTGACATATTTTCAAATGGTATCCAAAAGTACATGGAAATAAAGAATTTACCCAAAATAGGCATTGCTTTTTTATCCTAAGTGTAAAATCACTAGGGCTATAGACTTGTAAGGTTAAAGTACTTCTGATAATGACATGTTTGCTAGTTTTTCCAGATAAGATACCAATGTCTGTTAACTGATGCCTTTAAATCTTCCTGCTAACTTTGATCAATGTTAGTTTATGAGTATAAACTTACAGTCTAGAATACATCTGCTTGGTAACGTTTTATTTAGGCCTCTCACCCCTTTTCCCCAACCTTCTTCCGTCCCCATTGGAAAAAAAAATAGTTTCTTGAAAACTAAATGAGTGTATCTTTATTCTTTGTTTTCTTCAAAACATTTTGCAAAATGTTTTTATTTATTTTTGAGAGACAGAGCGTGCAAGCAGGGGAGGGGAAGAGAGAGGAGACACAGAATCTGAACCAGGCTCCAGTCTCTGACATGTTAGCACAGAGCCGGATGCGGGGGGCTCAAACCCAGGAACCCCGGAATCATGACCTGAGCCAAAGTCGGATGCTTAACCGACTGAGCCACCTAGGTGCCCCTATTCTTTAGTTTTCTTAAAAACTATTATGTTTAAAAAAAATTTTTTTTTTAATGTGTATTTATTTTTGAGAGAGACAGAGAGACAGAGTGCAAGCAGGGAGGGGGCAGAGAGACTGAAGCAGGATTCAGGCTCTGAGCTGTCAGCTCTGAGCTGTTAGCACAGAGCCTGACATGGAGCTCGAACTCGTGAACTGCGAGATCATGACCTGAGCTGAAGTCAGATGCTTAACCGACTGCGCCACCGAGATGCCCCCAAATTATTATGTTTTTGATCAGAGAAAATCATTAACTGTTACTATTGGTGAATAACATGTTGTAGTCATCATATTTTAATGAGTCTCCTCGTATTTTCAGTTCTGGGTTTGTAGAAAGTGGCAGCTTTGGTTATAGGACTTTCAAATTGATTAATATGTTCATCTACGATTTGATTTTTTAAGAAATACTTTTATGGCAGTGAGAAGAAAATGTTTCCTCTTCATACAAAATCTGGCAAAATACCTTGACTTTTGCTCAGATTTGGGAAGTGAATGGGAATCAGTGTAAAGTATTGGAAAAGTCAAGAAACTCATTCTAGCTCTGGCTCTGTCATTGACTGACCCTCCATTTCTTGTATAAAACCAGGGGAATAGATTAGATAGTCTAAGACCTCTTTCAACTCTGCTACCATTCTTTTATTGATAGCATTTATGAGGAAGAAACAGCAAGATCTGTTTATGGACTGTGATGAGATACCAAATAAAACATGTAAAGAAAGATATGTAAAATTTTTAGCCTTGGACTATCCATACTCTCTAAAACAGAGGTTCTGTGTTAAGAGTAAAGATGACTTCTGTTTTGAAATGTTAAATTTAAATTAATATCTTCTAAGAGTTTATGAGACTCATGAGAGTAACCATTGTATAGTAATATGACACAATATTATATTGCATGGATATGGCTTAGAAAGTACAACTTATACTGAAAAAAACATGCTCCTTTCCTCATCCATTTTGACTTCCTGGATCAGTTCCTTAAGAACAAAAACTTACAAATAATTTTTTTCTTTATTAACACATTATCTACTTGCTTTGTGTTAGGACAGATGAAGTGCTCTTTCTGCTACCGCCCTTATCTCTTCTAACTCCTCCCAATAAAAGATGCTGTTTTCAGCTAAATCAGTAAGCGATGTTTATAGTATTTTGAAGATGTGAATATTATGAATATGTTGTTTATTGTAGAGCAAGATAAAACTCTATGATTACATTTACATTTCACCTATTCTTAACAGGTATTTCTCATACACTTTTTGTCAAATGCTCATCATATTTGGTTCCTTTACTTTTTTTTTCTGGGAGACTGCACTAGGGACACCATTGTAAGTTGTCTTTTTTTATTGTATTTTATTTATTTTTTTTTGTTTTCTGATGGTATATAAAAATATAGTTCACTTTAATATATTAGAGTTATACCCAGAAACTTTGCTAAACTTTATTATTTCTAATTTCTACGTATATTCTTTTAAATTTTCTTCCTATGCAATCATATTATCTGTGAATGACATTTTTGTTTCTTTTTCAAACTTTTTCTTTCCTTTCAATAATAGCTAGGGCCTAGGTTAAATCCACCTCTGTGACATTTTAGTTAGAATTTTTACACTATATTCATTGGTAAGATTGACCTCTGATTTTCCATTTACACTTAGTCCTATTTAGATGTGGTATCATGGTTATGTTAGCTTTATTCCTCCCTTTCTGTTCTCTGGAAGAGTTCGGTTAGATTTAAACTATTTGTTCTAACTTAATTGTATTATGGTCAGAGATCATGTTCCGCATAAATTCTATCCTTTAAGATTGGCTTAGATTAACCTTAAAAACTAGTGTATGTATGGTGAATTTTTATAAATATCCAGGGTGTGCCTGATCTAAATGTGTGTGCTTAATTTGATGAGTACACTATTTTATGTATGTTCACTAGAACAAGTTTGTAATCATGTTTAACTCTTTCCACATCTTCATAGATTATTTTGTCTCCATGTGCTATCAGTAATCAGAGATCTGTTTAAAATTTGCAACTATGATTGTGGACTTGTCTGTTTCTCCTTGTAGATCTGGTACTTTCAACTGTGTATATTTTAGGATGTTACTAGTGCATACAACTTTTCGGTATTTTTAAAGTGTACTTCTTGTGAACAGAATCTTTTATCATTTTGAAGTGACCCTATTTTATCTTTTGTAATGAAGTCTTTTTTTGTAATGAATATCTTTTTGCCTTGAAATCTATTTTATCTGAAATTAGTATAGTGATATCAGGTTTCTTTATTTATTTGTACGATACAACTTTTTTCATCTTTTATTTGAACCTTTCCATGTAACCTTATGTTTTGATGTCTCTAGGAAATAACATACGTGTCGCAATTTGTCCTTTTTTTTTTTTTTTGCAGTTTGAGGATGCTTGCCTCTTAACACTTTTATTAGTTACTTACCTACCTAACTTTTTAGTAACAATATTTTCAAAAATTGAAAGAACATGCCATGAAAAGCACTGTATTGTCCCTGTAGATTCAATACTTGTTAGCATTTTGCCATGTTTACTTTATATTTTTGTCTCTTGCTCTCCAATATCTGTGTATGTGCAAGTTTAATGATTATGTAAGTAATTTGTGTGTATATAAGGTGTGTATAAAGTGTGTAAAAAACTTTATACACAAGCATACACAAGAAGTAAAAAAACACTTACTTTTGGTAAGCCATTTAAAAGTAATTTGCACATGCCATGTACATTATATACCTAAATACCCCAGCAGGCATCATGTCTCACCAAAGGAGAAGGACATTATACTACATAAACATTATCATTATCACACTTGAAAAAATTAACACTGATTTTAAAGTATAATTTAATATTCAGATGTCCCTAATGGTCCTAAAAAGTCTTTTATAGCTGTTCATATCCTACATTTGTTTTACTTTCTTAAATTTTTAAAAATCTGGAATATGTTGGAAGAAAATTTACTATAGCTCTCTCATGTCTCTGTATATCTCGAGAGGAGTGGAGCTGGCTCTTTGTTCCGGATCATCTTTTCAAAGGTATTTGTGTAGTGAGCAACTTGGAAAATAGAAATAGTATTTCTATTTGGAGGAAAAACCAGGTTTGTTTACTGTCTAGTATAATAAAGGTAACATCTCAGAGCAAAAGTCAAACAAGTTTACTGTCCTTTATAAAATATGTTGGTTTTCTAAACATTCAGTTTTTCTACTAAACAATAATATGTATGTGAAGGCATTACCTTGTCGTTTTCATATCACCCTGTGGGAACTGTGGTTCAGGGAAGCTAGGGCCACTGCTGTGAATAATAAATTATTGTCCCTGGTTAAAGAGTCTTGTATTTTCTGCCAATATCCATGAAACTATGGCAGGCTAACAGGTTAGCTTCCAACTAGGGAAAAATCCCAGAACCTTGATTATTCTTGATAGAATAGACTTCTCACATGACACTGATTTTTTAACAGCTTCATTGAGATATAATTTACATATAATTTACCCACTTAATGTTCACAGTTCAATACTTTTTAGAATTTTACCAATATCCATTTTTGAACAGTTTAATCAACCCCAAAAGAAACTCTTAGCTGTCACTCGCTATGGTCCCCCAACTACTGAGCCCTAGGCAACCACAAATCCAGTTGCTGTCTTTGTAAGTTTGACTTTTCCTGAAAATTTCATGTACATGGAATCATTCAACATATGGTATTTTGTCTGTTTTTTTTATACTTAGCATAATTTTTTTAAAGTTTATCCATGTTATAGAGTGAAACAGTACTTCTTTTATTTTTATTGGTGAATAATATTCAGTTGCATGCAAATACTACATTTTGGTTGTCAGTCCACCAACTGATGGACATGTGGGTTGTTTTATACTTTTTAGGCCATTCTGGATAACGATACTATGAATATTCATGTATATATTTTTGTGTGGATATATGTTTCTATTTTGCTTATGTATATACCTAGGTGTGGAATTGTAGAATTGCTGTGGGTCATATGTTTGTTTGAGAAACTACCAGATTGTTTTCTAAAGCAATTGCATCATTTTGCATCCCCACCAGCAATATATGAGGGTTCTAATTGCTTTGGAATCATTGTTAACACTTGATGTTATATATTTTTTATTATAACAATCCTACTGTGTGTGAACTTCTATCTCATTGTAATTTTGATCTACATTTCCCTGATTCCTAATGATCTTGAGCATCTTTTTATGTGTTTAGTGAACATTTATATTATCTTTTTTGGAGAAATGTCTATTTGTATTCCTTTTCCCATTTTTATTTTATTTTTTTATGGAAAAAAGGCTTCCTATATTACTCTCCTGCATCCTTCTCCTGCCAGTTTCTCCCAGTTGTGTCATTATTTAGCTATCAGAGTTTATAACTTGTACATGCTGTTCTATCATAATAATTAATTCTCCTAGGATTTGCCTTCAGAGTTAATCTAAAATTTGATAAAAAATGGACAGCAATATAATTATGTAAATATCAGTTATACTTAGAACTTCATATTATGATTGGATTCAGAGACAAAAAATTATAATTTTAAGCCACAAAATCTATGCAGCTCAAACTAGAGTCTTGAATTATAGTCAAATGTAGCCTTACAAATTCACTTGGTTTCTGTCCTATTTGGACCATGACTTTCTTTTATAGATCTTTTTCTGAAGACTTTGCCTTTATTTTTCTTGTTATCATTAAAAAATACCTCCTTCCTCTCATCACTAATTTATTTTATTTTATTATTATGATTTTTTTAATGTTTATTTATTTTTGAGAGAAAGAGAGAAAGAGAGAGAGTGAGAGAAGGGGACAGGCAGAGAGAGAGGGAGACACAGAATCTGAAGCAGGCTCCAGGCTCTGAGCCGACAACACAGAGCCCAACGTGGGGCTCGAACCCATGAACCACGAGATCATGACCTGAGACGAAGTTGGACGCTTAAGTGACTGAACCACCCAGGTGGCCTTCATCACTAATTTTTAACCCAGTGTCTTAACTAACTTCCTCATTGAATGTAAGTATTAAAATATTTCCAAATTTACACATAGAGATATACAAAGTCATTTTCCTAAGACTAGCATGTGACATTGCTTTTTCTCTCCTGCCTTACCACTAGGTATTTTTTTATCTTTGTCATTCTTTATATATATATATATATATATATATATATATACACACACATATATATATATACACACATATATATATACACACATATATATATATACACATATATATATAATATTTCAAAATTGAGTTGATTTAATTACCAATAATTATAAATATTTATTTTTTTCACTTTTTCTGTTCTCTCTTGCTTATGTATTTATTTATTTATAAGTATAACATACTTCTAACATACAGTGTTGTGTTGAGATGTACAACATAATGGTAATTCTGTACATTATGCAGTGCTCACTGCATTAAGTATAGTTATACCAAACAATATTTTTAAAATATTATTGACTATATTCCCTATGCTGTACTTTTCATTTCCGTGACATATTTATTTTGTAACTTTATCTGTTTTGCTTAGCCCCCAACCCTACTCCCCTCTGGGCAGCCACCTATTTGTTTTCTGTATTTAAGAGTCTGGGATTTTTTAGTCTGTTTTTTCCTTTGTTCATTTGTTTTGTTTCTTGAATTCCACATATGAGTGAAATCATATGGTATTTGTCTTTCTCTGACTTATTTCACTTAGCATTATACCTATCCATCCATGTCATTGCAAATGACAAGATCTCGTTCTTTTTCATGGCTGAGTAATACTCTATTGTATGTATCTATCACATCTTCTTTTTCTATTCATCTGCTGATGGACATTTTGCTTCTTTTGGCCATTTTTAAATTTGGTTATTTGCCAGTAAGTTAATAAGAGTTATTTACATATTCTGGATACACACTCCTTATCATGTACATCATTTACAAATGTTTTCCCACTTTATGGGTTGTCTTTTCACTATCTTGATAGTGTTCTTTGAAGCACAAATTTTTTGTAACTTGATGGAAATTTAAAAAAATAAATTTTTATGAAATTTAAAAAATAACTATTTTTTCTTTTGTCATTTGTGCTTTTGATAATGTATCTAAGAAGGCTTTGACTAACCAAAGGTCAGGAAGATTTACTCTTACATTTTCTTTTAAGAGTTTTATAGTTTTAGGGGCATCTGGGTGTCAGTTGGTTAAGGGTCCAACTCTTGATCTTGGCTTAGGTATGATCTCACAGTTCATGAGATTCGGCCACATGTTGGGCTCCATGCTGACAGCGTGGACCCTGCTTGGGATTATCTCTCTCCCTCTCTCTCTGCCCCTCTTTAACTTGTACTTGCACTCTCTCTTTCAAAATAAATAAATTTTTAAAAGTAAAAAAATATTTTTATAGTTTTAGCTCTTGCATTTAATCTATGATCCATTTTGTTTTAATTTTTATGTATGGTATGAGGAAGAGGTCCAAGTTCATTCATTTGCATACGAATATCCAGTTGTCTCAGCACTATTTGCGGAAAAAAACTATTCTTTAGTAAATGTTCTTGACTCCCTTATAAAAAACAAATTCATCATATTTTCATGAGTTTATTTTGGACTCTCATGTCTATTCTGTTGATTTATGTCTGTCCTGATGCTGGCACTGCACTGGTTCGATTATTGTAGATTTGTAGTAAGTTTAGAAAATGGGAGATGTGAATTCTACATTGTTCTTTTTCAAAATTGTTTTGACTTTTGAGGTACCTTGCAATTTCATATAAATTCCATATCAATTTTAGAGTCAGCTTGTCCATTTCTGCAAAAAAAAGGTAGTTGAACTGTGATAAAGATTGCTTTGAGTCTGAAAAAAGTCAGAAGCATTATTATTTTTGCAATATTATATCTTCTGATCTGTGAACATAAGTTATTTTCCATTTGTTTAGATCTTATTTAAATTCTTTCAATAATGATTTAGTTTTCATAGTAAAAGTTTTATATATCTTTAGTTCAGTTTATTCCCGAGTATTTTATTCTTCTTCACACTGTTGTAAATGGATTTTTACTTAATTTCATGCTAGTGTATAGAAATACAATTGATTCTTTTGTATACTGATTTTATACCTTGTAATATTGTGAACTTATTTATTAGCTTTAATGAGATTTTCTATGTACAAGACTATGTTATATGTGAATAGAAATAGCTTTACTTCTTCCTTTTTAATATGAATGGCTCATTTTCTTATCTAATTACCCTGGTTAGAACCTCTAGAATGATGTTTGAAAGAAGTAACAGAGTAGACATCCTTGTCTTGTTCTTGATCTTGTAGGGAAAGGATTCAATCTTTTACCAGTTAAGAATAATGTTAGCCTGAGGAAGTTCCCTGTTCTTACTACTGATGTTGGTAACAATGTCCCCTCTTTCATTCATGATTTTAATAATTTGAGTCTTTCAATTAAAAAACCCATTAACTTGAGTCTCCCTCTTTCTTTGTGCCTTGTCAATTTTGTCAATCTTTTCTAAGAACCAACTTTTGGTTTCTTTGCTTTTCTCTATTTCTCTATTTTTCTATTCTCCATTTAATTAATTTCACATATTTATTATTTTCTTCCTTGTACTTGCTTCAGGTTAGTTTCCCTCTTTTCTTTAAAAAAATTTTTTTAACATTTATTCACCTTTGAGAGACAGAGAGAGCACAAACAGGGGTGGGTTAGAGAGAAAGGGAGACACAGGATCCAAAGCAGGCTCTGGGCTCTGAGCTGTCAGCACAGAGCCCAACTTGGGGCTTGAACCCACGAACCATGAGATCATGACCTGAGCCAAAATCAGCCACTTAACCAGATGAGCCACCCAGGTGCCCTTTCCTCTTTTTTCTAATATCTAAAGGTAAAAGATTAGTTTATTGACTTGACATCTTTTTTAAACCTAGGCATTTACTAATATAAATTTCCTCTAAGCAATGCTTTAAATGCATTCCATATGTTTTGGTATTTTGTGGGTTTAGTTTCATTTTTTTCAAAGAATTTCTAATAATACCTTGTGATTTCTCCTTTGACCCAAAGGTTAATTAGGAATAAATTGCTTATTTTCTGCATGCTTATGAATATTCTAGGTTTCTTCCTGCTAGTGATTTCTTTTTTTAAATTTTTTAAAAGTTTATTTATTTTTGACAAAAGGAGAGAGTGCATGTGGGAGAGAGTCAGAGACAGAGGGAGACACAGAATCTGAAGCAGGCTCCAGGCTCTGAGCTGTCAGCACAGAGCCCAATGTGGGGCTTGAACCCATGAACTGTGAGATCATGTCCTGAACCAAAGTCAGACGCTTAACCAACTAAGCCATCCAGGCTTCCCATCTTCCTGTTAGTGATTTCTAATTTCATTCCATTATCATAGGAAAACATACTTTGTATGACTTTAATCCTTCTTAAGTTTATTAAGATTTATTTTATGGCCCAACATACGATCTATCCTGCATAATGTTCTATACAATTTTGGGAAGAATGTATACTATACTGCTTTTGGGTAGAGTGTTGAATAGATGTCCCTTAGGTCTAGTTAGTTTATACTGTTGTTTAAGTCCTCTATTTCCTTATTGATCTTCTGCCTTGCTGTTCTGTTCATTATTGGAATTTGGGTATTAAAGTCACCAACTATTGTTGTTGAACTATTTCTCAATTCAATTCAGTCACTTTTTGTTTCATGTATTTTGGGGCTCTGTTGTTAGGTGCATTCATGTTTATACTTGTTATGTCTTGTTATGGTGATTTGACTCTGTTATCATTATAAAATGTCCTTCCTTATGTCCAGTAATAATTTTGTATCTATTTTGTCTGTTATGAGTATATCCACTCCAACTTTCTTATGGTTGCTATCTTAGTTCATGCTGCTATCACAAAATACCACAAATTTGGTACTTTATATACAATAGAAATGTATTTCTCACAATTTTGGAGGCTGAAATTCTAATATCAGGCTGCCAGCATGGTCAGGTTCTGATGGGAGCCCTCTTTTGGCTTGCAGGCTGCTGATTTCTTAGATCTTCACATGCCAGAAAGAGGGCTAGGTAACTCTTTGGCCTTTTCTCATAAGCACACTAATCCTACTCCGAGGGCAGTGCCATCGTGATCTCATTACCTCCCAAAGTCTTCTCCTTCAAATACCATAACATTGGGATTAAGATTTTAACATATGAATTTGGCAGTATTGGAGAGGTATTGGGGATAAACAGACATTTTGTCTATTGCTGATGCTGTTTGCCTGATTGTATTTCTATTTTATTTTCAGGCTTTTTGTATATTTTAATCTAATGTATTCTCCTATAGACATCATTTGATCCTGCTTTTAAATATGGTCTGACAATCTCTGAATTTTGATTGGCTTGTTTAATGCAGTCACATTCAGTGTTATTATTGATATAATTAGATTTTTCTCTGCCTTTTTTGTTTTTGATATTTTTCATGCTTTTTTTTGTTCTTCTGTACCTCCTTTATAGCCTTCTTTTTTAGGAAGTGAATACCTTCTAGTTAAATATTATAATTACTTTAATGATTTTCTTCACTGTATTTTTGAGTTATTTTCTTACTGGTTGCTGTAGTGCTTACCATGGGCATCATAGCCTGTCAGAATCTACTTAAGATTTACAGCAACTTAATTTCAGTAAGATACAGAAATATCACTCCTCTGAAACTCTATTCCTTTTTTCTCCTTTTTATGCTATTATTGTTATACATATTATATCTATATAAGTTACAAACTCAAAAATACATTGTTATAATTAGAATGTCCCAAGTAAACTCAAGTTCCTTAGAGAGAGCTTCAGAAGTCTCTGGTTTTATGGTTCCCCTACCCCAGCCCCACCAACACCCAGGTAAAACCTCCATGACAGTGTTCCAGAGTGGGGTGCAGGAACAGTGACCTGCTTCTCTCGAAGTGACACTCTGCTTTAGGAGCAGGGGCACAGGGAAGGACAGTAGCATCTGGTCTTCTCAACTTGCTTCTGCTAGTATCCACCCTGTGCGCTGTGAGTGAATTGTGGTAAGGGCAGTTGAGTACAGTACTCTCAGTCGGCCATACCTGGGGTAGAGTTTTTGTCTTGTGAGTTGAGGGTATGTGGAACACAAAAGCCTTAGAATTCTCAGCTATTTAAAGTTGGAATAGAGCTTTTACAACTTCGAACTGGTCAAGGGGGAGAATGAGAAATGCTGATGACCTGTTCTAGTGAGATACTGTAGTACTCAACTCATAGCTGGAGGGAGGGAGAAGGAGCTCCAGGTTCATGTCTGCTTCCACCTTGTGTGGAGCTTTTGTCAAGCTGAATAGAGAAAGGGGAGAGGAAGGGGCTGGGTCATGGCTAAAAGGCCATAGATTCTTGTTCTTCATAACTAAGATGTAGTAAATTTTGTTGAATGGTGTTTCTTCATTTGCTGTAGGTTCTTAGGGTAATATCCAGAGACATAAATTTTGTTTTTCCTAAATGTCACCAGCTCTTTTCGTTTGCTAGGGAGACGATACACAGAGCTCTTCAAGCTGTCATTCACAAAGCCAAGGCATGGCATTGACTTTTTGAAGAGTCCATGGTAGTTGTGCTTCATATGTACCACATTCCAAATTTGTCTGATTATTTCCTTGTATCATGTCATTTTACAATTAATTATACTTGATGTAATTACTGATACATTTCTTTTATTTTTCTTGTTTTTTCTAAGATAGCACTTTCTCTCTTTTGCTTTTTTTGGATTTATTAAATATTGTCCCCTCCACTCCTTTAGAATTAACACCTCACTTACCTTCTTTTAAGGTTTACCCTAGGAATTAGAATACCTAAATTGTATGCTTACCTTATCAAAGTCTAAAGTAGTCAATACCTATGCCTGTTTTCTACACAATTACAATAACCTTAGAAATATTTTAACTTCAGTCATCTTCTCCTGATTTATAATGTGTTATCACTGTGATTTTCTTTTAGGTCTGTACTTTTGAACCCTGTGGCTCTCTTTATAATTGTGTTTTATAGTTACTACTTGTTTGCATTTACCCATGAATATAACACTTTTTTTCTCCATTACTTTTGGTATTTTAGACTTCCCATTTCAATTGCATTTCCTGTCATATGAAGGGAGAAGATATTAAAAGGTTTTGAATTTCATTTTGTGTAGTCCTGCTAAGGACCTACTTTCTCAGTTTTTATTTGTCTAAAAATGTCTATTTTCACCTTCCTCTTGAAAGGTATCTTTACTGGGTAAAAAATATAAGTTGACAGTTTTCTCTCAGCATATAAAGATGCCATTCTAGTCTTCTGGCTTCCATTGTACTTCTGAGAATTAATCTATAAATAATTGCCACTCCTTTGAAGGCAGTCTCCCTTGTCTTTCTTGATATTTTTAAAGCCTTGTCTTTGATTTTATGTTCTGAAGTTACTAATTTGTATCTAGTGTACAAATTTTTGATTTTTCTTCCATTGGATCTTTCAGACTTCTTGAATTACAGATATTTTTAATTATTTCTTGAAAACCCTGTCATTATCTCTAATTATTGTCCCTGCTCCATTCCTTCTTTCACCTCTTCTTCTGTAAACCTGATTACCTATATGCTCTCCTTCCTCACTTTGCTTCCATGCTTCTTCACTATCATTTCACATTTTTCCTGTTTTATCTCTATAAATACATTATATCTATACATTATAGATAATTTAGATAATTATAGATATATTTATAATGTATAGAAATACATTATATCTATAATACATTATAGATAATTTCTTAACTTTGCCATGTTTTAAACTGTCTCTCAGCTATATGCAGTCTGCTGTGAAGCCCATCCACTGAGTTTTAAATTTCATGGTTTTTAACTTCTAAAATTTATATTTTATTTCAATTCAGCTATGTTACCTTTCTTTTTTTACAATTTCTTGGTTCATTTATTATTTTCAAGTTTTAAAATATCTATAATGATTATAAAAATAGTTATATATTTTGTGTCTAATAATTCTAATACCCGAAATTGCTGAGCAGCTTCTGCTGTCAGATGTTTCTCTAGGTTTTTGCTTATGGTATTTTGTTTCCTTGTGTGCTTAGTGATTTTTGAATAGGATACCTTATTTTCCTTTCAAGAAAATTTTGGGGGGGGGCACCTTCAACTCAGGTCATGATCTCACAACTCATGATCTCACAGCTCTGGGTTCGAGCCCCATATTGGGCTCTATGCTGACAGCTCAAAGTCTGGAACCTGCTTCAGATTGTGTGTCTCCCTCTTTCTCTCTTTGCCCCTCCCCTTCTCACACTCTGTCTCTTGCTCTCTCTCTCTCTCTCTCTCACAAATAAATAAACATTAAAAATATTAAAAAAATTTTTGAATTCTTTGAAGTTTACTATGAAGGTATATTCTTCTACATAAGATTTGTATGTATTTCTGCCCAGCCTCTGGGAGATCAAAGCAATAGGAGTCTACTCTAAGCAAATTTGTAATTCGAGATTACTGGGTCACCCAGCTAAATGCTAATTTGGATTGCAGATCTGTATGTGGGCCAGTTTGTGGTTATACTTTCTCAAAGATGTTTTCCCCCTGTACTTCTCTGCTAAGTGCTAAGGTATCTTTCTTAAAATTCCCTAGGGATGAAATCCATCGGGTACTTATATAATACCTTTACACTGAAGAAGTTGTGAAACAAGAATCTTAAATTCTCCAGTTTTGCTAAATGCCCTCAGGGCAAAAGTAGTTTCATTGGTCAGTTTACTGTTATTTTTTTTTTTTCTCTAGATTTTGGCCTGATACCTCCTTTTGTGCTTCTCTTTGATGCTTTAAGACATATTTACATTTTAAAAGCATTTTTAGTTTCTTTCTTAAGCAGGCATATCAGTCAGGATACTTAACTAGTCACATTATTGGACTATTTCTTATTTTTCTATGCCATTATTTTGTAGTTTATATAGCTTGAATCACTGTATCAGAATTACCTGGAGATGTTTATTAAAATTTTGGATTCTGGTAGCCAATTTCAAGCTTATTGAAATAGCATTTATAAGATGGGATCCTAATACCTGAATTTTTGTGAATTTCTTTAAGTGATCTTAATACATACAGAAGTTTGCTTTCATTTCCACTTTTAATTCTCATATCTGTTTCTTTTTCTTTTTTTTTTTTTTTTTTTAACCGTGGGGGCCTGAGATCTCAATTCATTGTTTTCTATACTTGTCCTAGCACCCTCTGTTGAACAATCCATTATTTTCACATTTATTGGATAAAAGTCAATTTTTATCATATAATGTGTGTGTGTTTCTGGTCTTTTTGTTATAGTTCATTGAGTTGCCTGTTCTTTGAACAACACCATACTGTTTTAATTATTGTAGCTTCGTGATGTGTTTTACTATGTGATAATAAGAAATCTTCCATACTTTTTATTATTTTCTCCCTAAAAATTTTAAAACATTACTATAGTTGCATCATTTGCTTGTTTTAACAGTGTTCAGTGACTTTGCAGAATTAGTTTTTCCAGTTTTTTAAAATATTTTCTTTCTGGGGCGCCTGGGTGGCGCAGTCGGTTAAGCGTCCGACTTCAGCCAGGTCACGATCTCGCGGTCCGTGAGTTTGAGCCCCGCGTCAGGCTCTGGGCTGATGGCTCGGAGCCTGGAGCCTGTTTCAGATTCTGTGTCTCCGTCTCTCTCTGCCCCTCCCCCGTTCATGCTCTGTCTCTCTCTGTCCCAAAAATAAATAAAAAAACGTTGAAAAAAAATAAAAAAAAATATAATAAAATATTTTCTTTCTTTGGCCTTATCTCCTACTATACTTTTCTCATATGGATTTAAGAAGTCCTTAGACTGAGGTACTTAATATTTAATCTGGCTCTTTGCCCACAAAAATTTTGTGTTTTGATTTTAGTACTTAGCATGGGCATTTTTCCTCTAGATATCTTTCTGTTCATTCTTCAAAATTGAAGTTGATTTATTTACCTTCTCTACTTAGCTGTTAGTGAACACTCCACACTCAAGGGAGTCCTCTTTGTTAACTTTGATAGCAATTATTGACTATACCATTCATTTTTACTTGGTAAATCCTACTGAATCACATACTGTAAGATCTGGAAGCTTCCTAAAGAGGTTATATCATCCATTTGTCATTTTACCAAAGAGAAAATTGAGGTCTAGGATATGGGAATGATTTGTTTATAGATTCCTTTTTTTATATATTCTTTTTTTAGAGTTTCCTAATGATTCAATTGCTGAAGTAAACTCAGAATGTATTTCTTGTGTTTTAGAGCTCATTCTGTTACCATTGTCTCCTATGTCATTATTCCATTGTATTTAAATTTTATTTTTATTTATTTAGGCATAGGGTTTTTTGGTTTTTTTTAACTAGATTGGAAGTTTCTTAAAGACAGCACTCGTGTCTACACATTTTATGGTACAACTCATAGCCCTAAAACTGTGCTTTGTGCTTATTGGGCACCTAATTAATATTAATGGCTGTTTGTAAAAAAACATGTTGCTGCATTAACCTAAGGTCAAATTGGGGCTATTTCCATGTGGGCATCACTGTTATAACTGTATGAAAAGTGGCATCTAGTGGTCGGTGTGTGTATTACAATTGGCTTTAAAAACAAAAAAAGCCAGAGTACCAGTGTCATTGTAAAGTAGGTGGAATAAATAGAATATAAATTACATTTTAAAACTGAATTCAAACAAATATCAAATGTTTTAAGTAGTGACCTCTCTAAAGCATAGCTACATTTGAAGTAATAAGTGAAAAAAGGTGAAATTACTGATTTTAAAGAAAAATTATGTATAAAATTACCTTTGAATTGACATGCACACTTATTCAAAGTTATATTGTTTGTTTACAAATTATATTAGAAGTTGCAGGATATTGTTGGATACTTAGAAGTCAAAAATATTATAAGTAAAATTCATGTAGTATCTTCTCCATATTAACAAACCCTTTCTGTCTATTGTTTTGCATTATTCTCAGGAGCTTAATTTATGTTTTAAAAAGAAGGATTTCTTAATGAAAGATGAAAATGGAAAGTTGTACCATCTTTTACTTGTAACACCAGAAAACTATGCACCAATATTTACATTTAAAGTGTAGACAGGGGCGCCTGGGTGGCTCAGTCGGTTAAGCATCCGATTTCAGCTCCGGTCATGATCTCTTGGTCCATGGGTTCCAGCCCCGCATCAGGCTCTGTGCTGACAGCTCAGAGCCTGGAGCCTCCTTCGGATTCTGTGTCTCCCTCTCTCTATGCTCCTCCCCCACTCATTCTCTGTCTCTCTCCATCTCTAAAAAATGAAGAAACGTTAAAAAAATTTAAAAAATAAAGTATAGACATACATTTCAAAGTCAAATGTTAATTGTTTTTAAATGTATAGCCATTTTGTACACTATCCTTTATCCTCCATTAATGCTTGTAACTGATTATTGATAATATGCACAATCCAATTCAGTGAATATGACCATTGACAGTTCTCATCTTGTGAATTGGTATCTTCTAAAATTTGTAAGCTTATACTTTGGAATCTACAATTCATGTTTACACAAAAAAGTTATACATATTAAATTAACCTCTGTTACTGACACACTGTAATGTAATTTTTCTGTATGGAATTATCCTTTCCATTAGAGAGCAGTGATGTACGGTCTTTGCATCTCTACCTACACCTAATGTGACATAGTGGCTGGCATATAACAGGTGATCAATAAGTATTTGTTGAATTAGTTTTATATGTTGGAAAGAGCTGTGTCTTCATCGTGTTTATTGCTTAACCAGTTTTCTGGCCTCTAATAATGCTCAATTCATGTTTGATGAGTAAGTCTGTATAAGTCCATTTCACTTGTAATGTAGTTGATGTATAATACTGAAACCTAATATCAACTATGTATGATGAATAATAGCTGCATAACAGCCTTTCGATTAGAAATGTCAGGAGCATCTGTTACAGGAACAGCAACTTGCAGAGTGAGAGATTACCCCCAACATCAAACCATTGTTGTTTGCTCTTAATCAGGAAAAGGAGTTCCAGCATCTGGCTAGCTTCTAGTTGCAGCTGAGTAGATTAGGAGTTATGACTAGAAAGATGAGGTCAGTAATTTGATAAGGATTGGGGAAAGTATTCTGGTAGTGGTTGGAGTAAAGAAACACAGGGAATGTTGGGAAGGACACTTAGGTACTTTTTAAGTCACAGTTTTCCAAGGCTGAGCATTGATACACATTATTTGGTATTTACATCACATAAAAGTTTCTCTTATTTAATGAAAAGTATACCTTGGGATGAGCACTGGGTGTTGTATGGAAACCAATTTGACAATAAGTTTCATATATTGAAAAAATAAATAAATAAAAATAAAAATAAAAAATAAAAGAGATCCCCAAATCAAAAAAATAAAAATAAAAACAAAAATAAATTAAAAAAAAAGAAAAGTATACCACCTTACTGTCCATAAATGGAGAGCTATCTACATAGGTTAATCTAACTACTATTTGTTTTTCTAAGGAGTTAGCTTTATGTTAGAGTATAAGGTAGATCTGGATGGCAGAAGTCACCTATTATCTTCTTCTCTTATGGGTTCTTATTTTATTTTTTAAGATTTTTATTGTTTTTAACTAATCTCTGCACCCATCGTGGAGCTCAAACTCACAACCTCGAAATCAAGGCTCCACTGACTGCTCCACTGACTGAGCTAGCCAAGTGCCTCTCTTATGGGTCCTTATTTTGGAGGAGGATATTTTTCTGGCTTCAAGACCTCAATTCTTAATATGAATAAAGGAATTTATTAGTAGTGGCTTTTTAGAGGATCTAGGCTGTGGGAACAACATTTGTGGTAAAACTTGTTGGAGTCATTATAGACTGAACTACTAGCAATGAGAGAATGGGAGCGAAGAAAAAAAGTTGGTAAAAGATAGCATTACATATTTTATGCTCCATGATTGCTCACGAGTGCAGAGAGTCAAGCAACTTCGACTGTCAGACATCTTTAGCTAGTCACCAAGGTCATTGCTAATACAGATTGAAAGGTCATTTCTTGAATGTGATGTTAGGAGAAAGAAAAGAGTTACTAAGAGCTTGGACAAATGGCAAATAATATTACAGGGAAATTGTTTGAATTGCTTTTTAATTTTTAGTATCTTTTTAAAAGGATATTTTTCACTTTAAAATTATGAAAGTTATATCTGCTCGTTATGAAAAGATCAAATGGAAATGTGTACCATAAAAGGTGAAAGCTTCCCCAGAGGTAACTATTGTTTGCAATTTGGTATATATCTGTTCAGATATTTTTCTGGTATTAGTTTTACAAATTTGGATTGTTGAGTTTAGTTGAGGGGTAAGTCAGAGACTGATTTTCAGGTTCATATTTAATAATCTTTCTCCCTCTTTTTCTTCCTTATAGGCTTGCTATGGTTGTTCTCCAGGATCAAAATGTGACTGTAGTGGTGTAAAAGGAGAAAAGGTGAGATTTGAGATGAGCCTTTGAAAACTTAGTAAAACCAGTAAAATAGTGTTTTAATATGTTTTTTTTTAAATCAGGGCTTCTACCTCAGCATCTAAGTAAATAAAATGAATTCTACCATACTGCTTATTTTAGATAATTATAAGGATTAGACTATATCTCAGGAGTTAGCAAACATTTTCTGTAAAAGACCATATAGTAAATATTTTAGGTTTTGTGGGCCACATAATATCCCTATCACACAATTTTTAACATTTTTTTTAAAAGTCCTTTAAGAGTATAAAAAATGTCTTAGCTCTTGGACTGTACAAAACAGACTTCTTACTGCATTTGGTCTGAGAGCTGTAGTCTACTAACCTATCTATGATCAGTCTTGTTAAAACCACTAACTTAATAGGCAAAAGAAGAAAAAAACACTAAGAAAGAAACTAACATTTATCAGGCTACTCATCTGTATTGAGTTTCATACTAGCCAATTTCATGTATTTTTATCTAGTCCATGTAAGTTAACGATTAGTGAACCTCTATTTTTATTTCACTTTTCTAATAGCAGCACCTCTATTGTATACAGACGATAATTACAAAGTAAGTATTGGTGGGGCACCTGGGTGTCTCAGTCGATTAAGCATCTGAGTTCGGCTCAGGTCATGATCTCAAGGTTCATGAGTTCGAGCCACACGTCAGGTTCTGTGATGACAGCTCAGAACCTGGAGCCTGCTTCAGATTCTGTGTCTCCCTCTCTCTCTGCTTCTCCCCTGCTCATGCTCTCTCTTTGTCTCTCAAAAATAAATAAACGTTAAAAAAAATTTTTAGGGGCGCCTGGGTGGCGCAGTCGGTTAAGCGTCCGACTTCAGCCAGGTCACGATCTCGTGGTCCGTGAGTTCAAGCCCCGCGTCAGGCTCTGGGCTGATGGCTCAGAGCCTGGAGCCTGTTTCCGATTCTGTGTCTCCCTCTCTCTCTGCCCCTCGCCCGTTCATGCTCTGTCTCTCTCTGTCCCAAAAATAAATAAATGTTGAAAAAAAAATTAAAAAAAAATTTTTAAAAACAAAACAAAAAAACCTAAGTATTGGTGAGGATTAAGTAGCATAAACCTAGCCACTCTGAATCAATGACTGACAGTGAAATTAGAAGATTAAAACACGATAGCAAATTGTGCTAGGAGAAATGGGTTTATACTCTAGTCTTCACTGTCTAGGGCTTAATAAATATTTTTGAATGAATCAGTGAATATTTCTAATTATATATGACAAATTTTAGGATATTATTTCAAGAGCATATTCCATTTAGGGATATAGAATGTCTACTAGCACATTAAAGATGTTTAAAAGTCCTGGTATAAAGAAACTTATTTGTTTTGCAATGCTATATTTCCAAGTTCCATTTGACCCACTTCTTTCTAACAGAACACCTATTAATAATAATTGAATTGTGTTATCTAGAACACCTATTTTTTAAAAATTTTTAAGTGTTTATTTATTATTTTTTGAGAGCCAGAGAGCGTGACCAGGGGAGGGGCAGAGAGAGAGGGAGACACAGAATCCGAAGCAGGCTCCAGGCTCTGAGCTGTCAGCACAGAGCTCAATGTGGGGCTCAAATTCACAGACTGTGACATTATGACCTGAACTGAAGTCAGACGCTTAACCGACTAAGCCACCCAGGCACCCCTAAAACACCTATTTAAATGACATTAGTTTGAGGGAAGTAGTTTTATTTATTTTTTTTTTATTTTTTAAAAGTGTTTATTTATTTTTTAAAAGTGTTTATTTATTTTTGAGAGAGACAGAGTGCGAGCAGTGGAGGGACAGAGAGAGGGAGACACAGAATCCGAAGCAGGCTCCAGGCTCCTAGCTGTTAGCACAGAGCCCGATGCAGGGCTCAAACTCATGCCTGTGAGATCATGACCTGAGCCAAAGTTGGACGCTCAACCGACTGAGCCACCCAGGCACCCCGGGAGTAGTTTTATAGTAAGGGTGCTTTCTGTAGTGATAAAAAGAACAAAAGAGATTCATTTCTGATATTGGCACAGTGATTTTTATCAGACTAACTCTTCTTAAAATAAGAAGTAAATACTCTGGACAAAAATAACACCTACTTAATGGTCATATAGTGACTGAAAGTAGGAAAAAGTTAGAGAAGATTCTACTCTTGAAAGAAAGGGAGTACACTGAGCAAGTTTGCACTTAGGTGGCTTTTCTCCTGAGAACACCCTTGAGTCTGCTTGGCAAAGGATGGCTAGAATCCAGACTAAAAGCCACAGTCTTCTTGGCTTGAGAAGTTGGGGAAAAAGTTGAGGATTCCAGAATGACTGGAAAGTGATAGGAGATATGCTGCAATAGAGGGAGCCACAGAGAATGGAGCCCAAAAATTTCCCTATAAACCCAAATTCTTGATTGAGTCCTGAACTTTATATGTGTAGGGGAGGATTCACACAATCCACCAAAAGGAATAGCTGGAAGGCTGCGATAACTGAACATAGATTTAACTGCTGTCCACTGAAGGGAAAATATAATTTTTAAGTTTTAGTTCACCTGAGTTTACTATTTTCTAAAGCAAAAGTTCAATACTCTTCCAAGGAAGAAAAAAGAACCTAGGATGTCTACAACATACAATGTCTAAAGTGCTATTAAAAATTATAGGCATGAGAAGTAACAGGTAATAGTGATCCATAGTCAAGAAGAAGACTCATGAATGAAAACTAATTCTGAAATGACACCTATTAAAATTTGTAGATAAAGATTTAAAGCAGATAAGATAAATATATTTGTTGATTTAAAGGGAAATGTGCTCCTAAGAATGAATAAATAGAGCATCACAATAGAGCACTGGAAACTAAAAATAATGAGGAAAATCTAGATTTGAAAAGCAAAATAACAGAAAGAACAATTTACCAGATTGGCTTATAACAGCAGAATGATGACAGTGGAATAGAGGGTCAGTGAACTTAGAGATGAATCAGAGCAAAAATGCAACCTGAAGAACAAAGGGAAAGAATAGGGCCTCAGTGACCTCTAGGACAATAAAAATGGTTTAATGTAAATGTAAACGGGGTCCCCTAACAATGGGAGAGATAAAACAGGGGAGAAAAAGGAATAAAAATTAATAGGACAGTGGTAATAGCAAGAATTTTGCACATTTGGTGAGAAATATAATTTTTTTAAATATGAAATTAATTGTCAAATTGGTTTCCATACAACACCCAGTGCTAATCCCAACAGGTGCCCTCCTCAATTCCCATCACCCACCCTACCCTCCCTCCCACCCCCCCATCAACCCTCAGTTTATTCTCAGTTTTTAAGAGTCTCTTATGGTTTGGCTCTCTCCCTCTCTAACTTTTTTTTTTTCCTTCTCCTCCCCCATGGTCTTCTGTTAAGTTTCTCAGGATCTACATAACAGTGAAAACATATGGTATCTGTCTTTCTCTGTATGACTTATTTCACTTAGCATAACACTTTCCAGCCTCTACTACAAAGTTGTAAGCATCAAGACAGCATAGTATTGGCACAAAAACAGACACATAGAGCAATGGAATAGAATAGAGACTCCAGAATTGGACCCACAAAAGTATGGCCAGCTAATCTTTGACAAAGCAGGAAAGAATATCCGATGGAAAAAAGACAGTCTCTTTAACAAATGGTGTTGGGAGAACTGGACAGCAACATGCAGAAGAATGAAGAAATATAAATTTATAGATATAAGAAATTCAGTACATTACAAGCAGAATAACAACAAAGAAAACTATACTTAGACACATCATAATGAGTCTACTGAAAAATCAGATTAAAAGAAAATATTGAAGGAAGCCAGAGGAAAAAAAATACACATTACCTAAAGAGGCACAATGATATGAATGATGACGGGCTTCTCATCAGAGAGAATGGATACTGTACAACAATGTAAAAACATCACTAGAGAATTTAAAAAATCTGCAAACACAATTGTTGTATACAATTAAAATATACATAAAAATAAAGGCAAACAAAGAAACAAAAACTGGACTTTTTTTCCCTTTTTTTTTTTTTGAACGTTTATTTATTTTTGGGACAGAGAGAGACAGAGCATGAACGGGGGAGGGGCAGAGAGAGAGGGAGACACAGAATTGGAAACAGGCTCTGAGCCATCAGCCCAGAACCCGACGCGGGGCTCGAACTCACGGACCGCGAGATCGTGACCTGGCTGAAGTCGGATGCTTAACCGACTGCGCCACCCAGGCGCCCCAAAAAACTGGACTCTTAAATACAGAGAATGAAGTGGTGGTTGCCAGAAGGGAGAATGAGGGAGGGATGGGTTAAATAAGTGGAGGGGCTTAAGACGTACAAATTTCCACTTATAAAATAAACAAGTCATATAGATGAAAAGTGCAGCATAGGGAGTATAGTCAACAATATTGCAATAACATTTATGGTGACAGGTGGAGACTACACTTAGGGTGAGCCTTGAGTAATGCTGAGAATTGTGGGATGGAGTTAAAGCAGGGCCTAGTGGGAAAGAATTTTAAATACCTATGTTAAAAAAGAAGAAAGATTTAAAATCAATGATCTAAGTTTTCCACTTAAGAAGCTATAAAAGGACAAGTAAATCAAATTAAATTTTTTAATATAATAAACACAGATGTATCAATCATTTTACTTTATTTAAAAAAAAAATTTTAATGTTTATTTATTTTTGAGAGACAGAAACAGCACGAGTCGGGGAGGGGCAGAGAGAGAGGGAGACACAGAATCTGAAGCAGGCTCCAGGCTCTGAGCTGTCAGCACAGAGTCCGACGCGGGGCTTGAATTCACAAATTGAACCATGAAATCATGACCTGAGCCACAGTCGGACACTTAACCAAATGAGCCACCCAGACGCCCCTCAATCATTTTTCTTTAATAAGTAGCAAATCATGGCCAGTTATATTTCACTTCTACCCCATCCCCTTTGCCAAAACACATATTAGATTATTTTGAAAGGAATCCTAGATTTCATCCATAAGTATCTCATTGTATATCTTTAATATATAAGGAGTTTTAAAACCATAACCAAAAATACCATTATTATACTGGAAGAATTAACGTTTCCTTAATATTACCAAATATATAGTCACTACTAAAATTTCCTTGGTGGGGGTGCCTGGCTGCCTAAGTTGGTAGAGGCTACAACTCTTAATCTTGGGCTTATGAGTTGAAGCCCATGTTTGCTCAATTGAATTTCATCAAAATTAAGAACTTAGTTTTTCTGAAGACATTGTTGAGGGAATGAAAACACAATCCACAGTCTAGGAAAAAATATTTGCAAATCACATATCTCCTAAAAAGTCTTCTATCCAAAATACATAAAGACATTTCAAAAGTCAATAATAAAACAAGTATCCCAAAATAAAATTAAATTAGAAACAAAGCGGCAAAAGATTTTAAGGTACTTCACAAAATAAGATATGTATATGGCAAATAAACACATTAAAAGTTACTCAAAATTGTTAATTAGGGAAATGCATAATAAAACCATAATAAGATACCACTATAAACCTACTAGAATGTCTAAATATTAAAATACATCCATACTAAGTATAGGTGAGGATGTGAAGCAACTAGAACTATTATAGATTGCTTTTTTTTTTTCTTTAAATTCAAGTTAGTTAACATACAGTGTAGTCCTGGCTTCAGGATTGGAACCCAGTGATTCATTTCTTACATATGACACCCAGTGCTCAACCCGAAAAGTGCCCTCCATAACGCCCATCACCCATCCCTCCACCCACCTGCCAACCAGCAACCCTCAGTTTGTTCTCTGTATTTAAGAGTCTTTTATGGTTTGCCCTCCCTTTCGGTTTTTATCTTATTTTTCCTTTCCTTCCTCTATGTTCGTCTGTTGTGTTTCTCAAATTCCACATTTGAGTGAAATCATATATTTGTCTTTTTCTGACTGACTTATTTTGCTTAGCATAATACACTCTAGTTCCATCCATGTTGTTACAAATAGCAAGATTGCTGATGCAAATACAAAATGATGCGAACACTTAGGAAAAAAGTTTGACAGTTTCTTTAAAAGGTAAGCATAAACCTATCAGATGACTGTCCTTTCCTAGGCATTTACTGATGAGAAGTGAAAGCATATGTCCATACAAAACTTGTACATGAGTTCATGGTAGCTTTATTTGTAATAACCAGAAACAGGAAACTCAATTGCTATTAACAGGTGGATGATGGGGCGACTGGGTGACTCAGTTGGTTAAATGTCCGACTTCAGCTCAGGTTATGATCTCATGGTTGAGCCCCACGTCAGGCTCTGTGCTGACAGTTCAGAGCCTGGAGCCTGCTTCAGATTCTGTGTCTCCCTCTCTCTCTGACCCTCCCCCATTCATGCTCTGTTTCTCTCTGTCTCAAAAATAAATAAAACATTAAAAAAAATTTAACAGGTGGATGAACCAACAAATTGTCATATATTCATACAATGGAATACTACTCAGCAATAAGAAGGAATGAACTATTGACATAAACCACAACATGTCTAAATTTCAAAATAATTATGCTGAATGGAAAGTTAAACAAAAGAGTACATTCTGTATAATTCCATGTATATAAAATTCTAGAAAATGAAAATTAATTTATAATGACTGAAAAGAAATCAGTCATCACCTGGGGTGGGGGATGAGTAGAGGCATGAGGAAAATATTATAAAAGAGAACATGGAAAATTTTTTTATATTTATGATGTTCACTTCAATATTTTTTTATTTAAAAAAATTTTTTTGAGTTTATTTATTTTGAGAAAGACAGAGAGAGGGAGACAGAAACAGAGACAGAGTCAGAGAGAGAGCAAGCAGGGGAGGGGCAGGGAGAGAAAGGGAGAGAGAGAGTTCCAAGCAGGCTCTGAGCTGTCAGCACAGAGCCTGATGCGAGGCTCAAACCCCCGAACCCGTGAGATCATGATGTGAGCCAAAATCAAGAGTCAGAAGCTTAACTGACTGAGCCACCCAGGCGCCCCAACTTCAATATTGGTTTTAATTAAAGACTTACTTTTTTAAGAGCAGTTTTAGGTTGACAGTAAAATTGAAAGAAAGATACAGAAATTTCGCCTATACCTCTGGCTCACACATGCATACATGCATAGCTTCCCTAATGAGAGTGGTACATTTGTTACAATTGATGAACCTACATTTGATATATCATTATCACCCCAAAGTTCAAGTTTACCTTAGAGCTCATTCTTGGTGTTGTACATTCTGTGGATTTGGGCAAGTGTATAATGACATGTATCCATCATTTTATTATCGTATGAATATTTTCACTGCCTTATAAATCGTTTGTGCTCCACCTGTTCAACTTTACCATCCCCACCCCTGGAAACCACTGATCTCTTTACTGTCTCCATAATTGTATTTTCCAGAATATCATATAGTTAGAATCATACAGTGTGCAGCCTTTTCAGATTGGCCTTTTTCACTTAGGTAATCTGCATTTAAAGTTCCTCCATGTCTTTTCATAGCCAAATAGTTCATTTCTTTTTAGTGCTAAATGATAGTCCATTGTCTGCATGTGGCAGTTTCTTTATCTGTTCATCTGCTAAAGGACATCTTGGTTACTTCCAAGTTTTGGCAATGATGAATAAAATTGCTATTAAGCATACATGTGCAGTTTTGTGTGTGTGGATGTAAGTTTTAAACTCCTTTGGATAAATACCAAGAAACATCATTGCTAGATCATATGAGTATGTTTAGTTTTGTAAGTCACTGCCAAACTGTCTTGCAAAGTAGCTGTATAATTTTGCCTTCCCACCAGCAATGAATGAGAGTTCCTGTTGCTCCACATCTTTGCCAGCCTTTGGTGTTGTCATGGTTTTAGATTGTAGCCATTTTATTGGGTATGTGGTGGTATGCAGTTGTTTCAGTTTGCATTTCCCTGATGCCATATTGTGTGGAGCATCTTTTCATATGCTTATTTTCCATCTGTATATCTTCTTTGATGAGATATCTGTTAAACTCTTTGGCCCATTTTAAAATCAGGTTTTTTGCTTTCTTATTGTTGACTTGTAAGAGTTGTTTGTATAGTTCAGATAATTTTTCTTTATCAGATGTGTCTTTTGCAAATATTTTCTCCCAGTCTGTCTTATCTTCTCATTCTCTTAACACTATCTTTCACAGAGCAGAAGCTTTTAATGTTAATGCAGTTCAGCTTATCAGTTATTTCTTTCATGGATTATGCCTTTTTGTATCTAAAAAGTTGTCACCACACCCAAGGTCACCTAGATTTTCTCTCCTGTGTTATCTTTTAGGAGTTTTATAGTTTTCTATTTGATCCATCCTGAGTTAATTTTTATGAAGAGTGTGAGGTCTCTGTCTAGATTTTTTTTTTACATATGGATGTCTAGTTGTTTGAGCAACATTTGTTGAAAAGACAAGGAAATTTTTGTGAGTGATGGATATGTTCATTATTTTGATTATCACCTATGTGGAAAAAAATTTCAAATTGTATACTTTAAATATGTGCAATTTATTGTACATTAATTGTACCGCAGTAAATCTGCTTTTAAAAAGTAAGATTGATACAGAAATAATAAAATATGTCAATTCTGGCAAAGAAATGTGTCCAAGTGCACACTGCTAAAAACAAAACTTGCTAGACTCCTGATGGCAACAAGAAATTAACCAGCTGACAACCTAAAATTCATGTCATGTACATTGTAACTATGTTTATCATGGTGAACATAGATTAATGTATAGAATTGTCAAATCACTATGTTGTACACCTGCAACTAGTATAACATTGTATGTCAACTATACTTAAATAAAAATTATAAAGTAAAATAAAATTCATGTCACACTGACACATTATCTTTTTTTTTTCACATTTCAAAGTACTATTTATTTTTTCGGGTTTTAAAAGTAACACATATTCAGAGTAGAAAGTGTAGGAAATGAGGAATAACATAAGGAAAATAAAAATCATCCCCAAACCCACACCTTATAGCTAAACATTATTTTTTTTTAATATATGAAATTTATTGTCAAATTGGTTTCCATACAACACCCAGTGCTCATCCCAAAAGGTGCCCTCCTCAATACCCATCACCCACCCTCCCCTCCCTCCCACCCACCATCAACCCTCAGTTTGTTCTCAGTTTTTAACAGTCTCTTATGCTTTGGCTCTCTCCCACTCTAACCTCTTTTTTT